>NC_139146.1:65727081-66072081 GCF_964270905.1 Leucopleurus acutus
AAAGTCCTTATGATCTCTTTAGGTATGTTGAAGGCAAGTGGCTTAAATAGACCTATACTTCACACAGTCTTGACAAGGCATAGCACCCCACAAACATTTGGTAGATATTAATGACGGCAATTTGCATTCCATCACTATTTTGTTCAAATGAAACTCCCCTTTGGTTCAAGTTTCACTTTCCCCCACGTTTTAGTCAATTTTTTCTTGACCTCAGAAAAGGTTTTTTAACTTGCCTGCCTTTGCCAAGGCAACTCTAAAAAGAAATCTCTAAAAATGACATCTGTAACAGGTTTATAGTCAAGGTTAAATTGATCTCATGCTTAGGTTCAAAAACAGTTGCCGTGTTAGGTTAAATGAAAGTGCACACACCTTTGTCCAGGGTACACAGTCAAACCAGAAAGTGATCAAGGAAACTGCATAGGAAAACACTCTTGAGCCAAATTAAAAGGGACACAAAATAGGTAATTTTGTGATCGTAGTTGCCTATTGCAGCTGTGCAAACCAAGCTAAATGAGATGATGATGTAATCTCTTGTTGCAAAGAATAAAGTGATTTCCCATGAGATTAAGCATGAACTTCCCAACCCTGGGTTCAAGGTCTAGATGGTGTCTCTGCTGTCCCCCAAACTCTAGGATAATTATTAGACTTGAATTTCTGAATTGAATGATGTATAGAGTAAGCTGGATTTTGCAACCCTTTAAAATTTTTACCTTTAATGTTTATTACAGTCCAGTAAAAAAATAAGCTGCCCATTGGTATATTTCCTAACATTTGGATGGTCTTGTATCTTTTGTAGCAGTATTCACAGTATTGTGCCCCTTGAAGAGCTATTATATCAGCTGTTGGAAGAGTCGGTATGAAACAGAACCTCTCTGTCCCACAGTAGGGATTTGAGGGGTTTTTTTAAATTGCAGATAGACACAGATTTCTTCAGTTTGTATTTCATAACCATTAAACAATCATTGAGAGGCTACCATAAGCTGGATACTAAGTGTTAAAAAGAATTACAAAATACAGCCTGTGGTTGAATCAGAACATCAGCCTCATTCCTGGATGTCTCAACAATTGTTTCTTTAAGGAATCTAATCTTTAATCTTTTAAGAATTGGATTCCACAGAATGTGTGCAGAGTATGTCTTTAATTCACCTTCTCAAAAACTCAAGATGGCCATGCATTAGGTAGCATGACAATGAGCTACACATGTGCCCAGTTTTGGTCTTCCTGTAGGTTTTAAATCTCTTAGTGAGCACGCCCCATGAGGGATAGACCTGGGGTCTGCCCTGTCCTCCTTTATGTCCCCCGTGCCCAGCTCTGGGCCAGGGCATCGTGCACGCCCAATAAATATTTGTTGAGTACGTAAAGGAACATGTGGACAGCCTTACTTGAAATAGGTCACAGTGTGTTTTAGATTTGGAATATGAGTTTAGTAGACACGATTTCATTTCTGTCATATCAGAAACATGCATTTTTGCTTACCTTCAGTGTCATTAACTTTTTGTAATTGAGGATTATCCAAGATTAAAACTTTTCTTCCTGTTTTTAGTCATTTCTTACCATATATATATATATATAGCAAGCTATACACATCTGTTGACTTGATTCATTTATGTGAGGTTTTTTATCCAAAGGTGGCCAGAAAATAAGTGAAACTTATTTTAGTCTTTGGCAGCTGACTGATGGAAAAGTTGAAACTAAAATGCACTTACTTAACAAAAAGGGACATGCTCAGTATACCAAATGAGTGTGAATATGCAAGTTTCCATTTACCAAATGCTAGCAGCACACATTGTCCCGCTGGCTCCTCACCACAGTTCTGGATGGAAGGTTAGGTTTTCAAAATCCCCCCCCCCCTTTTTTTTTTTTTTTTCCGGTACGCGGGCCTCTCACTGTTGTGGCCTCTCCCGTTGCGGAGCACAGGCTCCGGATGCACAGGCTCAGAGGCCACGGCTCACGGGCCCAGCCGCTCCGCGGCATGTGGGATCTTCCCGGACCGGGGCACGAACCTGTGTCCCCTGCATCGGCAGGCGGACTCTCAACCACCGCGCCACCAGGGAAGCCCCCAAATCCCCATTTTTATTAAGGGGAAAACTGAGGCTTTGATCAAGTGACCTCCCAGTAGCTCATAGCTAATGTGTGTTTTACCCATTAAAACCTAGACAACTTCCTCCAAATTCATTACACTCTCTTCATGATAACACTGCTGAGCGTTATAAGTTATTTATGATGTTTTATTCATCTATCTGATACCCGTGATTTTTTAATAAACACAAATTTTCTATATATAGTTATAAATTTGTTTTAATACTACTTGCCTATGATGCTGTTTTAAAAGTATAAATCAGATCATTTCAGCCTTCATCTTAAAAATCTGATGTACTTCTAAGTACATCGTACTTAGAAAAAAATCTAGACACCTTACCTGAGCCTGGATGTTGTGTACACCTTGGCTGTCATGTCATGTGTTTCCTCCTTCCACTCACTCTGCTTGGCCACATTGGCCCTTGAATATACTAAGCCCACTCCTGTCTCCAGGCCTTTCTACTTACTGTTCATTCTGCCTGGAACTCTTGTCTCCAGTCTCTCTTTGGCTAATACTTTTGTATCTTCCCATTTCTTCCCCAAATGTTACCTCCCCAGAGCAGCCTTCTGATCACCTGATTCAAGTACCACCCGCCTGGGTTACGGTGCTTGTCTTCCCAGTGCTTATGCAATCTGAAATTTTCCTCTCATTTATTTACTTGTTTATTTTCTGCTCCTCCCACTGCCCCACATACTCGTTTGTTCTAAGGAGATAAGTTCTAAAGGGCAGGTCTTTCATTTGTCTTCTCCACTACTGCCTTCCCTGGGTCTAGAGCAGTGTGCAACACACGGCAGGCACTTGATAAATAATTGCTGGATAAATAAATATCTGGATATTACTTCATCCTAATTAGCTCTCATATCTCCAGTTTTTAAATTATCTTTATTTTGTGGGTAAATTTATGCAGGAGACATGGAATGACACCAGTGTTTTTTTGTTATCTAAAATTATGCCAATGTCCCAGAAATGTCTTTAGATGAGTACAAATTTAATCTGTTACCAGACAGAGAGGGCAGACTGTTCTCCTTCTAGCTACAGGTTTTGGGGCTCACAGGTGGGAAACCGGTGTGGGGTTCTGCTAAGTGGGGAGTTGCCACAAGTGAGTGACTGCCTCCTTTTCTCTGGAATTCCTCCTGAGGATGTTGTATGCCATCCATAGATGAAACGTGACCATTTCCCAGCAGACACCCGCTTCCGTTTTCCTTTTATTCCCACGTAGTGTTAATATTCTCACATTGTATTTAGATAGTTTTTTTATTGGGTTTTTGGGTTTTGTTTGTTTTCTGCGGTTTGCTGTTGTTATTGTTTTGTGCTTTGACGCTACATACTGAAGCTGGACTTTCTAAAGCACCACGCTGCAGTAGGCTTTCCAAACTGGGCTGCCAACTAGCTGTGCATGTCTCTGGGGAAGGCTTCACACCTGTTTGAGGCTCAAGCTTTTCTTCTATAAAAATGGTGGAGTGAATCCATGACCTGTCTCTGCAGGACAGGAGAGTGGGGGAACAATGCATTTCAGAAGTTTCATAAGTAATAAAATATTAATATCATCACCATTACTTTAAAGCATGTGATCAATAAATATTTATTGAAAATATTTATATTTTAATAGATAGGAGGGCAACAGTGGTTTTTAATAAAATTTCAAGTGAATAAAATATCCTTGACTCATGCTTATAGCTGTTTTGTTGAACTTCTTATCTGATTCTAATATATACAAAAAATGCCCTCAGTTTAATGCAGAATACAAGATAAGCAGGTGGTGGGCATTTCTACAATGTGAATTCAATGTTATCTTTTATTGTCGTGTACTGTAAACTGTGTACGGAACCGGGGCAATGTTTACATGAAAAAATACAGCTGCCTTGATCTTGAAAATATCCCAAATATTTAAGAGCACTGTGGCATTTTATCTTTTAATTTGTTGTTAAACATTTGGATAGACATCATAGTAAATTTTTTTGGTTGCTCTTTTAATTAAGGTCTATCATTATAATTTTTGTTTTACAACTTCATGTGACAGGAAAGATTTCTGCCATATAATTATAATTCTACAAAGGATGAATATAATGAAGCATTTAAAACTGTTTAAAAATCTAAACATGTATAAAAGAGGAGTTGATGGATCCATTGTTACTAAAAATAATACAATTCTTAGATATAGAAGACAAAATGGGTACCTCTTTTTTTTTTTTTTTTTTTTTTTGCGGTACGCGGGCCTCTCACTGTTGTGGCCTCTCCCGTTGTGGAGCACAGGCTCCGGACGCGCAGGCCCAGCGGCCATGGCTCACGGGCCCAGCCGCTCCGCGGCACGTGGGATCTTCCCGGACCGGGGCACGAACCCGTGTCCCCTGCATCGGCAGGCGGACTCCCAACCACTGCGCCACCAGGGAAGCCCTGGGTACCTCTTTTAAAAAAGGTTCTTAATTAATGAATTTTTTTGTAGGGTGTTTGTTATTTTTGTTTTACTTTGGATAATTAGAAACAAAGTTCAGGGACCTGATATAATGGTATTTTATTTCATTAGAAAAATCTAAAAGTATTAGAGAAAGTAGTTGATCTAGAATGCTGTGAATTGAATTAGTTTAAATAAATACTTATACACAGATGTAGAGAACCATTTATAGAGAACTTATTATGCACCGGGCTCTGTGCTAGCGTCTCACATATTTTGTCACATGTAAGCCTCACTGACACCTATGCAATTGCTACCATTGTTTCTCTATGACAGTTGAGGAAACTGGTGTTAATGGACTTGCCCAAAGTAACTCCTCCGATGAGTGACCAAGCTGGACTCTGGATTCAGTCAGTTGGACTTCAGAGCCAATGCTGTCACTCCCCTCTCCCATCTCCTCATCAGTTTGTCCACAGGTATTAAGAAGGACATAGGTCCACACGTGTTGATAAGGCATGCTCTCCAGTGTAAATTATTTAATCTCCATTATGCATTGCTAAGTGGAAAAATACGATGTAGGACAGTGCATGTTATATGCTACACCTGTCTTTTTTTAAAAAATTACCAATATCTTTATACATTTTCTTTGGAAGTCTTTAAGGTTACCTTCAGGGAATAGTCTAGGGCCCCGTGGGATGCTGGTGACAGTGAAACTTAAGTTTTACTGGATATCCTTTTGGTTCCTTTTGAATTGTCAACACTGTTGGTTGGCAACCTCAGGATTTCCCAGCATGAAATTCAAATCTGGTCCCCAGACACGGAAGGCAAGGAGAGCTCGAAGGAAGAGGCAGATAGCTCTAGCTTTGTAGGTGGCAGGGTTAATAAGCAAGAGAACTTACATATGATGCTTGTCTTGGGCGGCTGAAAGGTGAGGAGAATCTTACCAGAATCTTAAAAGTTTATACAGATGCTTTAACTGGGTTCAGTAGATATTCAGTCCAGACGGTCTCAACAGCACACTACTGTCTCAAGGCTGAATGCTTGATAGTGGCTCCCGCTGTGGGAATAGTGGGCAGAACGTACATTCCTAGGACAGGGGAGAGGGTGGGGTGCCTCCGACTGCCTGGGGCCAGCTTGGGTTAACCGGCAGTCATATCCACGCAAGGACCTTTTTCAACAACTGTGCACAAATACTATTTAAAACGACACTGTTAAGAACTAATGAGAAAAGTAATGTATGTTAAGAATTTTGTACATTTAAAATCTGCTTTGGAGACATCATATCTATCTGTTTATTTTGAATCACGTGCTATGGGATGTTAACCCTGCCAGAGAATGTGTTGATTCAGGGATCTTGGGAGCTGGGCCTGACTGTACCACTAATCAGATCATCATCGTCAGGCTTCAGTTTTCTAAACTGTAAAATGAGAAGAGTGAACAAGTTGCTTTCTAACTTGAAAAATGAATAATTCCAAAATAAGCTATAAAAAAGCACTTTTTAAGAAGATTAGAAATTCATGGTTAAAATTCAGCACATTCATGAAAGGAGCACCATCTTGGCTCTCAATGGGCCAAAAGGCACTACTTTTTTTGTGTCTACACTGGGTGTTACCTCTTGGTGGCAGCATTTGGAATTGCAGTGAAAGTGACCAAGCACAGGCAGTTCTTAGTGCAAAACCAGAAATATCCTGTCTGTTGTAACCATTGTAGTGACATTTCTCAATATATCAATACATAGAGGTGTCAAAGTAAAATACAGGCTGAATTCAAGACTAATTATTCAACTATTTCAAAGAATCTTTTGTTACTGGTTAGAAGAAATCTATCAAGCATAGGTTCTTCAGAATTTACTATAACCTTAGATTTCATGAATGGTAACAGGGTTTGGCAAACTTTTTGGTAAAGGGCCAAATAGTAAAAATGGTTTGCTTTTTGGGCTATAGGTTCTCTGTTGTAACGTAACTCAGCTCTGCTGTCATAGCACAAAAGCAGCAGTAAACAGTATGTAAATGAATGGACAGGGCTGTGTTCCAGTAAAACTTGTTTACAGAAACAGGCATTGGGCCAAATTTGGTCCATGGCTCATAGTTTGCTGACCCCTGAATTATACTAAACCTCTGCCTAAGTTTCTCTTGCCATGTGTCCTGAGATAAATTACCTGATCTTCTCTCCTCTAATTCCCTAATATAAGAATAAATGCTTCCATTTGACAACCCTGTACCTTCAATAATTCCTTTATGAATAACCTAGTTGGCAAATGCTACGATTCTACCACATCGCCCTGATGCCAACCCTATTTTCGTTTTACAAGTTGCCTTCCTTATTTCTTTTCACTCTGAACTGACATTTCCTGAAGACAAACCAGTTACGGTTGTTTCTCTTGCATTCCTTTGCTTGTATTACCATTTTTACGTGATTTCAACCTTTACCCCAAAAACGTTTTGCTCACATATCTTTTATACCTAGGGAATTGTGGTCAGCCTTGTCTAAAATCTTCAGGATATGACTGGTTAACCTCCTGCTAAACATATTCTTTCCTTTCTTAAGTGAAGCTCACCACATTTAACAAGCCACTCTCCTCAAAGAGCAAGAGGGTCTGGAAGTAGAATTAGTCTTGGCAAATCATTTGCAAAGATAGATGTTGGTCTCTGAACTTAGTGCATCCCTGGAGAGACCCCTGCCTTAGCCAGGAGAATTGGGAACGAGCCTTGCTGTGTAGTAATACCTGGCTTCAAAACTAGACACTTCTCTCCCAGCCTCAATCCAGCTCACATTTTTGTCCTTTCCTCTGAAGCTCCTCCCAGCCTCCATCCGTTCTTTTCTCCCAACATTTCCAAATTCTAAAACTTCACCTGCCACAGACAAACTTGGTGTTGGCAAAGCTCTTCACTTGGTTGCATGAAAACTCATAGATTATTGAGATTTACTACATGCTTTAAATTCGCTGCTTTTCCTATTCAGCAATTTAGTTGTAGCCTCGGATAAAGGTGATTTGTGTGATCCATCTTGCTTTATGTCTCACTTGACATTCTGCCTTTTTCATGACAGGTTGCTGAATGCTATAAAGCCAGGACTTGTTAAAAAGATCAATAGATTGCCTACCCCCATTGCAGGATTGGTGAGTATCCAGAATTGAGATTTATCTTCCAATATTCCTTTGCTCTAACCTAAGGGTCATGACAGTGCCATTTATTACAGTTTTCTCCTGCAGTATATATTCCACGTGAATGAGAACGCATTGAAGCCATTAAACTGAGAGGTCACTTAAAAATGAAAGATTGCAGTTATGCCTAAATGGCATCTTAATCTTTGTATTTTTCCCATGAGTGATAAGGATGACATTCATTCTTAAAGAGGTAAATTCGTTTTGGGGTGAGAGGCTGGTAATTCGGCTGACCCCAGGGGAGGAAGACAATTGTAATTACGGTTTTCTCATTTCATTTCTTCTCTGCATTCCTTTGGAATGAAGGGGAGAAGAGGTAGAGAGAAAGAAATTTCATGTTGAACGAGCAGGACTTTCATGATAAATTGCTGTTTTCAATCTTAAAAATCTACCTGCATTTAAGTACCACATTTGTAGGCCAACTTTCTAAAGACATAATGGACACAGGTGATTCTAATGTTGTCTGGAGACTTGTTTGAGCAAATCCCTGGGTCTTCTGAACCTACCCATCTAAACCCAGTAAAACTCAAATGTTCACATGTAGTCAGATGCAGGATTTTTTTCATGCTTTGATATGTTTCATAATTCTCAGCACTAATTTTTTTTTTTTTTTTTTTTTTTTTTTTGCGGTACGCGGTCTCACTGCTGTGGCCTCTCCCGTCGTGGAGCACAGGCTCCGGACGCGCAGGCCCAGCAGCCATGGCTCACAGGCCCAGCCGCTCCGCGGCATGTGGGATCTTCCCGGACCGGGGCACGAACCTGTGTCCCCTGCATCGGCAGGCAGACTCTCAACCACTGCACCACCAGGGAAGCCCGAGAAAAGGGTTTTTGAAACATTAATTTAAAGTGTGAATCGTAAATAATTTTAGCAAAATTAAGGGTTTGAGACACATGCATTAACTTTATGTTGGATTCTTACAGCAGATCAAGTGTTGTTCTTTACCTATTGCCTCTACTTTGGGACAGGCAGGCAATGTGATTCAAGAAAACCAGCGGATTTCTGTTGCTTTACTCCCATGTATATCCTTGACTTGTCTTTCTTCTCTTTTCCTTTGAATTTCCTTTCCATTTTGTCCTTTCCATGATGCCTCCTTTTTCTTGCTCTTTTCCAACTAATAGTTCCTCACTTACCCACTCCTATATCACTTATATTTTCTTTACTCGTTTGTTATTGTGATATTGTGATTTATAATAAGCCATATGTATTTGGGTTTTGTCTGTTTCTGGCAGAGAGCACCTAAAACCCTTGGAATTTCCTAAGCGATAAGAACAATGGGAGCATCTTTTCTTATAATGTTTGGTCTTTTGTCATCAGTTCCTGAAATAGCTCCAGTTCTATAAAGGTGAAGGAGTATCTTGTTCTTTATAACGAGCTCCTTTCAGCCCCACCTGAATGAGGCAACTTTTGGAAAGCCCCAAGGATGGGAGCTGGTTGCCAGGGGTACCAGCCTCGTGATTAGAGAGTTGGAACTTTCAGTGCCACCCCACTGACCCCTGGGGAAGGGAGAGGGGCTGGAAGTTGAATCAGTCGCCCATGGTCAGTGATTTCATCAATCATGCCTATGTAATGAAGCCTCCATAAAAAAACCAAAAGGACATGGTTTGGAGAGTTTTCAGGTTGGTGAACACATGGAGATTCCAGGGGAGTGGCGCACCCAGAGAGCATGGAAGCTCTGTGCCCCTTCCCACATACCCTGCCCTATATACCTCTTCATCTGGCTGTTCATCTGGATCCTTTATAATATTCTTTATAAAAAACTGATAAGCATCAGCAAATGGTTCTCTGTGTTCTGTGAACCACTCTAGCAAATTAATCAAATCCAAGGAGGGGATCTTGGGAACCTCTGATTTATAGCTAGTTGGTCAGAAGCACAGCTACCAATCTGGACTTGAGACTGACATCTCAAGTGGGGGCAGTCTTAATGGGACTGAGCCCTTGACCTGGGCCATCTGACACTGTCTCCAGGTAAATAGTATCAGAATTGAGTTAATTTCTTGGCGATGTTGAAAAAAAACACACAACGGAGTTATCTTTAGACCAAAAAAGTACTTATCTATGTATAGTTAATCACTCATGATTCCTGAATCTACAGGTCTGGTCAAATTCTTTTTTCCTCTCCTCCAATTACCTTCAGATCAACATTTCCAAAATCCAGTGCACTAGTTGGGGTTCCAACAAGAAACAGAACTGCCACCCTTCTGTGCCCTTCCCCCATCCTGTTAATGTTCTTCCGGAGTTTGCTCTTCAAATCTATTGTCTGCTTCCTTTCTACGCTCACGTTCTTGTCTGTTTTCATGACCTCAACTCTTTACAGGATTGACCCAAGTCATCACTTCTCACCAAGTTTTTTCTCCTGAACTCCAGGCCTCTTGTTCTGTGTATTGGACAGCCCCATCTGGATGTCGTACCAGCACCTCTAACTGAACATATTAAAATTAGACTTAAATGACCGCTCCCACCCACCAATGTCAGTAAAGGCATCATAAACATGCACTTGTCCTAGTTGAGCTGTCAGAGAATATGGCAACTTTCTTTATTTGTCTACTTGTCTGCATTTCCTTGGCCACTAGGTAAGGCATAGAGCCGGTCTTCCTCATCTCTTGCCTGGATTATTACAGTCAATTCGTAGGTCCTCAGATGTTATTCACTGTCATGTATGAAGCCTTTTCTCATGACACTTCTTATGACTATGGTACTCTCTCTCTCTGCTCTTCTTGACTAAATCCTATTTATGTATCAAGACCCAATGCAAAATCACCTCCTTTGTGAAGCCTTTAGTGTTTGTGGTCCATGTGATCTTTTATTGTAGAATGCAGTTAGCATCTCCTGGTTTATGCGAAAATGAGTTACTATATTAGAGACATAAAAGACAGCTGCACTGAAATATGATTTGGGGAGTAAGATTTTTGAATAACTGTTGTTAACAGTTGGAAATTCAAGGTGTGTAAATGATTTAGTATTCACATTCAAACACTGTAGCTTTAAGATCACGCAAATAGTCCATGCTCACACTTACCAGTGCCTATAATGGGTGCAGTGATATCCGGTGTCCTAGTGATGTACTAGGAAGTCACAGCATCACCTTGATGGAGTGTCTGCCAAAATAATTAGCCTAATCCAATTCTGAGGAAACAATCAGACAAGTCCAAATTGATGGACATTCCCATAAAACATCTGGCTTGCATTCCCTAATTCTGTCAGTGTCATTAAAGACACATCCCCATCCCCTACAACTGTTGCAGGTGAAAGGTGGCTAAGGAGATATGATAGCCAAATGCCATATGTGATCCTTGATTGAGAAAGAGTAACTATAATAGACATTATTGGGATGGTTGGGGAAATTTGAGTGTGGATTGAATATTAGATAATAGTGTTTTCTCTGTGTTGAATTTCTTTTACATGATAACTGTTTTGTCTAAGATAGTTGTGGTAATAGGGTAATATTCTTGATGTTAGATGTACGTAAGCTACAAATAACTCAATTTCGTTTCTTTTTATGGCTGAGTAATATTCATATTCATACAATATGTATACATATTCATACAATATTCACACTGTATATATGTGCCACATCTTCTTTATCCATTCATCTGTCGATGGACACTTAGGTTGCTTCCATGTCCTGGCTAATGTACATAGTGCTGCAATGAACCTTGTGCTACATGACTCTTTTTGAATTATCGTTTTCTCAGGGTATATGCCCAGTAGTGGGATTGCTGGGTCGTATGGTAGTTCTATTTTAAGTTTTTTAAGGAACCTCCATACTGTTCTCCATAGTGGCTGTATCAATTTACATTCCCACCAACAGTGCAAGAGGGTTCCCTTTTTTCCACACCATTTAATCCACAGCATTTAATGTTTGTAGATTTTTTGATGATGTCCATTCTGACTGGTGTAAGGTGATACCTCATAGTTTTGATTTGCATTTCTCTAACGATTAGTGATGCTGAGCATCCTTTCATGTGTTTGTTGGCAATCTGTATATCTTCTTTGAAGAAATGTCTATTTAGGTCTTCTGCCCATTTTTGGATGGGGTTTTTTGGTTTTTTGATATTGAGCTGCATGAGCTGCTTGTAAATTTTGGAGATTAATCCTTTGTCAGTTGCTTCATTTGCAAATATTTTCTCCCATTCTGAGGGTTGTCTTTTGGTCTTGTTTATGGTTTCCTTTGCTGTGCAAAAGCTTTTAATTTTCATTAGGTCCCACTTGTTTATTTTTGTTTTTATTTCCATTCCTCTAGGAGGTGGGTCAAAAAGGATCTTGCTGTGATTTATGTCGTAGAATGCTCTGCCTGTTTTCCTCTAAGAGTTTTATAGTGTCTGGCCTCACATTTAGGTCTTTAATCCATTTTGAGTTTATTTTTGTGTATGGTGTTAGGGAGGGTTCTAATTTCATTCTTTTACGTGTAGCTTTCCAGTTTTCCCAGCACCATTTATTGAAGAGGCTGTCTTTTCTCCACTGTATATTTTTGCTGCCTTTGTCATAAATTAGGTGACCATATGTGCGTGGGTTTATCTCTGGGATTTCTATACTGTTCCATTGATCTATATATCTGTTTTTGTGCCAGTACCGTACTGTCTTGATTACTGTAGCTTTGTAGTATAGTCTGAAGTCAGGGAGCCTGATTCCTCCAACTCCATTTTTCTTTCTCAAGATTGCTTTGGCTGTTCGGGGTCATTGGTGTTTCCATACCAATTGTGAAATTTTCTGTTCTAGTTCTATGAAAAATGCCATTGGTAGTTTGATATGGAGTGCACTGAATCTGTAGATTGCTTTGGGTAGGATAGTCATTTTCACAATGTGGATTCTTCCAATCCAAGAACATGGTATATCTCTCCATCTGTTTGTAACATCTTTAATTTCTTTCATCAGTGTCTTATAGTTTTCTGCATACAGGTCTTTTGTCTCCTTAGGTAGGTTTATTCCTAGGTATTTTGTTCTTTTTGCTGCAGTGATAAATGGGAGTGTTTCCTTAATTTCTCTTTCAGAGTTTTCATCATTAGTGTATAGGAATGCAAAAGATTTCTGTACATTAATTTTGCATCCTGCTACTTTACCAAATTCATTGATTAGCTCTAGTAGTTTTCTGGTAGCATCTTTAGGATTCTCTATGTATAGTATCATGCCATCTGCAAACAGTGACAGTTTTACTTCTTCTTTTCCAATCTGTATTCCTTTTATTTCTTTTTCTTCTCTGATTGCTGTGGCTAAAACTTCCAAAATTATGTTAATAGTAATGGTGAGAGTGGACAACCTTGTCTTGTTCCTGATCTTAGAGGAAATGGTTTCAGTTTTTCACCATTGAGGACGATGTTGGCTGTGGGTTTGTCATATATGGCCTTTATTATGTTGAGGTAAGTTCCCTCTATGCCTACTTTCTAGAGGGTTTTTATCATAAATGGGTGTTGAATTTTGTCGAAAGCTTTTTCTGCATCTATTAAGATGATCATATGGTTTTTCTCCTTCAATTTATTAATATGGTTTATCACATTGATTGATTTGCGTATATTGAAGAATCCTTGCATTCCTGGGATAAACCCCACTTGATCATGGTGTATAATCCTTTTAATGTTAAGCAGTAGATTTGAAGATGTGTAGAGATGCAGCCTTTTGTGTGAGTATATTCTTCACACGACAGTTCTTCCATCCATATTCGTGACACTCAGGAAAGAACAACAGCATTCCTCAAGTGCATCTACAGACTTCTAGGTTGATTTGTACTTTGTCAGGGGGTTGACGGGTCACTGACCCTCTATTGATCAAGCAGCCCTCAGTAGCAGAGGCCATGGAGATCTAAGAAGTATGGCCAGAGGTTTTCCATGCCTGGAACCCATGCCTGTGTGTCTTAATGGCCTGGTGTTGAGAAGAATCCATTAAGATGGCCCAGCTGCTTGACTTGAAGATAAATAGAAAAGTGTGTTTTCACATAGCAATCTCAAATTATAAACACGTGTAGATTTACAAAGGCATGAATAGGTGTATTTTAGCCCCTGAGTTGAGCTGTGGTTACAAAGAATTCAGGGGTGAGGGTGTTAAAACAAAGTAGTTGAAAATCATTTCCTGGCAAGAATGCAAAGACCCTGGATCCAGGTCTGTGTTTCTTCTGTAACGATTGCTGACATATGCAGCCGTGTGGTGACTGCCTGCAGATGCTTGCATTCTTTTTTAGGTGTTAGTGATACTGTTAGATTTTGCCAGAGAGAAAGACCTCAAATTTAGGTCTTGGCATACCAACGACTTTTAAAAATGCTGCCCTTTATTTGGCCAGTTTGACAGTATTGCATAATCAAGCCATATCCTGAAACTCAATTTAATGGTCATTAGAGATCTTGCTACATTCCGTTTCATCCCAGAAACATCAGACTCTGTGCAAGAGACACAAATGTATGAAATCCTTGCTTACAGTAGGAATTTGGGGATTAAGTCTTTTCTCCCCCGGATTTTAATTGTAACAGCCACTGTGTGTGTGTGTGTGTGTGTGTGTGTGTGTGTGTGCACTCATGTGTGAAGTATAATTGGAAATAGATATTTGGGGATTCTGTCCTTGGGTGCTGGACCTTCCTAGGGCTGTCATGAAATATTTGGTTGATATTGCATATGAATCCATGAGGATGAAAGCAATCTGAGAAAAAAAGAATTTTACAGCAGGAAGGACATCTTAGATATACTTGTTTTACAGATGAGGACATGTGGGTCCATAGAGGGGAAGATCACACAAACAGTAAAAGCTGAGATGAATCCAAAGCACAGGCCACCCTTCTCCTTGGTTGTATCACTCACAGGTGTTCCCAGTTGAAAATGGAACACGTGTAAATGACAATTATTTTACCTCTTGTGAGAAAGAGGGGAAAGCAAAGACTCACTTTTTCAGTTCATCTCTTTCTTTTCTTCCTTTTGGCCAAAACCTTCAAAATATCTTTCCAAGCTCTGTGAAAGGGCTCACTTCACCTGATGCATGCTGGAAGTTTGCACTAACTGAAGTTCAGTAGGCTATAGCAGCAATGTACCCGGTAGAATTATCCTACCGTTTTAGTTACTCTAACCCACTCAAAAACTTATTCTTTAGAAAAAAAAGATGTATTTTTCCTTAACCAAAAGATAAGATTTCAAATATGCTCAGAGCTGAGCTTTCTGAAATGGTTAAAAATTTAAGTTCCCATAAACTCTGTGGACTTTAGGAAGCTTTCAAAAGGTATCTGTTTTATTTTATGAAACTGATACCAGAACAGTTGATGTTTCATTGTTTGAGGGAGGTCAGAGAATGAGAAAGGATGAAAAGGCAGTGGAGACTGCCACATTATGTGAAGATTAAAAATATTGTTTTGGACAAAGCTAGACATATGAAGCTGTTGAAAACTGAGTAGTATGAGTGAAAAGCCTTTACACAAACTTCATAATTTTAGGAAGATGACAACGCAGTAAATTTGAGTCCCAGGTGTTTTGGGTGTTTACCTGCCAAGAAGTGGTTTCCTGCAGATCCTAACTGGAGATTAACTCTTGTCTGTCTCAGCTCATCCTTATCAATGTCTCATATTTTAGGTTTATATTTTACAACTTCATTTAGACATTCTAGAGCATTTACCTTCCCTTCAACAGTTTATCATATAGGTTCCCCCAGAAAAAGCTGGCCAGGCTTCTGTTCTCTGCCTCCGTTTCTCTTCCTGGTTGTTTTAGGCCAGGAGGGAGGCAGAGCAGGCAAAGAGGGAGGCCAGAGGTGTAAGGCACCATGATGACAACCGTCGTATATTAATACCTCCCTAGGTATCAGGTGCAGTGCTTGATTATCCTTCTTAATCTTTACAATTGCCCTACGATGTAGTTATTTTTGTATTTTTACTAATCTCAGGAAACAAGTGTGCAAAGAAGTAAGTTACCAGCTTTCCAATAAATAAGAGGCAGTATGGAGATTTGCACCCTGATTTGCCCAACTCCAGGCTCCGTGCCTTTTATACTGTGTTACACTATCTCCATCAGGTCTTATAATAAGATCTTAGAACCTCAACACTCCCGAACATTTGTTCGGAGGCATCAACCTCTAAGGCGATCTCGTATGTTTTTAGAAGACAACCTCTCATCCTTCTCATTTAAGATCTATTAATTTCACCAAATTGAGGCAGTGGCCTATTTTAAAAGGCACTGCAAATGTAACATTTCTACTGTCACCCGTATAAAAGCAATCTCCATGTGGCCACATCTCAAGCATCCCAGTCAATGAAGCACCAGTTCAACAATGGATACTAATAGGGGAACAGTAGACATCCTTACTGAAGTCTTTCCAAGAAATGTCATAGACTTATTCCATTTGTAACATGCAGTAAAACTTCCTGAAATGCCCTCCTCTCTCTCTCCTCTCTGTCTTTACACACGGTGCACGTGCACACACACACACACACACACACACACACACACACACACACACACCCCTTATACTTGCCAGCTCCCCTGCAAAACTCTTTCTGTCACAACTACCTATAATCATTCAGACTCACACTATACTAGCTCTTGTCTCTCTTGCTTCTTACCCCTTTCTCTGCTGCTACTAACCCCCAGCCTTTTCAGGTGCAAATCAATCCAGCTAGATTTAGCTCCTTTCAGTTCCCCCCCAGAATCATGATTCTGATTCTGGACAACAAAGGCTCAGGAAGAGGCAGACACAATTCTCCTTCATAGGCAGGTGGGGAGGGGGCTTCTGGAAGTGGTCTTGCTCTTCTTTGGGGGCCAAGTGGAAAATGGTGTTTGAGCGATGTTCTGTGCAAAGGAGGTACATTTCACTGAGGGAAATGAATAGACCTTGTGAAGAATCTCAGCCAAAATTAAATTTAATGACACACGTTCCTTTATCCTCATCCCTGGCACGGGGAGAGAAACCTCAGTTGTGTTTCCACACCACACACAGAAGGAATACTCAATTTGCTACTCTCGAGTTTGGTGCTAAAACCGAGCCCAAGCTGGGATGGTGGTTAGCCTTTTAGTAGGTTTAGACATAAAAGAACACAAACTGGAGGGAAAAACAACAGCAAAACCCATATGGTCTTTGGTACATTTGATCCTGCTTTTAGTTGAATGGTGGACTATGAACCTGCCAGGGGGGTGGTAGCGGTGACTTTGTTCAATGCCTCCCAAGTGAGTATGGTTTGTATGCTGCCAGGTGTAACAGCTTCCACAGGTACCTTCTAAAAGTACAGATTATCTCAGGTCCTTATCAGATAACCTTACATAGCTGCCCACTGCATATAACAGCTCAGAAAGACGTTTAAGGCCTTTCCTGAGCTAAAGGAATGTTCTAGGTGTATCTCCCACTACATATTATTACTCTTAAGAAACAGGACTACAGTTAATTTATGACCTAAACCAAAATACTTGGCACATAGTGAATACAAAAATAAAAGTATGTCAGTTGGTGAGAGCCATTCTCCACAGTGAGCTGGACCAGGGTAAAGGGGAATGTTGATGGCCACTGGAACAGGCTGGCTTTTCATTATCTACTGAGTGCTTGGATCAGACCAATAAGTTAGTCCCCTTGTCCATCTTTTTTGAGTACTTGGCAAGACTCAATGAGAGTGTTTTTGTCCTTTCTACTCATCCTATGTTTATTATCTGTTTTCTGATTTTCTTATTTGGTGAGTGTATTAGTTATCCACTGCTGTGTAACAAATTACCCCCAAATTTAGTGGCCTAAACCACTTACTATCCCAGAGGACCTGTGGGTCAAGAATCTGGGCTAGGCTTAGTTTGGTTAGAGTTTCAGGATGTCTCACAAGGCGGCCATCAGGTG
Organism: Leucopleurus acutus; assembly: GCF_964270905.1. Classification (NCBI taxonomy): domain Eukaryota; kingdom Metazoa; phylum Chordata; class Mammalia; order Artiodactyla; family Delphinidae; genus Leucopleurus; species Leucopleurus acutus. Next base: position 65,744,493 of record NC_139146.1, read on the forward strand.
TTGGCTGGTGTCGTTTTAAGACTTGACCAGAGAAGGATCTGGTTCTAAGCTCACTCAGGTGTATGTCAACAAGATTTGGTTTGTTGCAGGATGCCGGCCAAAGCCATCCTCAGTTCTTTGCCACATGGGCCTATTTACGTAGAACACCTCACAGTGTGGCAGCTTGCTTCATGAGAGTGAGCAAGGAAGAAGAACCAGGAGAGAGAGGGAGGGAGAGAGAACAAACAAGATGGACATCACAATCATGTATAACCTAATCTCAGAAGCGATGTTTCCTCACCTCTGCCATATTCTGTTAATCAAAAGCAAGTCACTAGGTCTATAGCCCACACTCAGGGGGAGGAGATTACACAAGGACCTGTGTAAAGGAGGAAGGGATCACTGGAAGCTATTTAAAAGGTGCTTCCACAGTGAATGAAATGATTGTCTTAATCCGCTGAGAAAGCAGGACATGAATTTCTTATTCTCCTGAAAATGTGTCCTTTACAGTTACAGTACCTTAGCGGTAATACAATTTTCCTTGGACCCTTGCATGACATCTAAGGTCTGTTTCCCAGTTTTCTTCTGCACGTATACACTAAAAAGAGATGGTATGTTCTCTGTTGCCTTCCAAGTGAAAACCCACTATGACCCAAGACATAATTCCTGCTTTCAAGGGATCCCCTTCTAGGAGGAAAATGTACAAATAAGGTCTAATAAAGGAGGACTGTGAAATGTTAATGAAATATGCAAGGAAGAACAAGGAAGAAGTTTCTATTTGAGAGGAAGAACTTTGGAAGGCGTGAGATCTGAACATGCATTTACAATCAGTGAAGACCATTGGGGCTGGGGGAGGACAGTCTAGCCTCAGAGGATGGAATAAGAAAGGCTTTGAGCCACAGGAACCTGGGTCTTGTCTGGGAGTGGCTATCATCTGTATGTGGCTGAAGCTGGAGCCCAGAATCCCTGAAAGAAATCAATACAGTGGAAAGTGGACCAAGAATAGTAGGTAGAGACCAGAACTGCCATCTAGAGGTGTTTGGACTCATTTTACATGCAGTAAGAGCCACTGCAAACAAAGGAATCTCGTGTTCTAGATAACTCTGGTGGCCATGTGGAAAGTAGATTATGGGAAGAGACCAGCAACAAAAGTCAATTAGGAGACAAGTAATCCAAATGAGAGATAATGTCTACTACTTAACCTTAGTAGAAGCAGTGAGAGTGGAGATGGGGACACAGGATTTATGGTTCTATGTTTTTCATAGATTATAAGACGCACCATTTTTTAAAAATATAACTGATTTTTTAAAAGCCATCAATTAAATTATGACACAATGTTAATATACCAGTAATAGAAAGATGCATCATTATTTTAGAGGTAAAAAATGTACAACTTGGAATTGATGAAATATGATAAATAATCTTAGGAAGATGACATCTCCATTTTGGATTTGAGCAACTTGGCGAATAGTGATGCCGTTAATAGGAATCACGGGAGCAAGGGAGGAGAAACGGGTTCCAAGAGAAAAGATGAAGTCTCTTTTGGACGTACTGAGTTGGCTACCTTTAAGAGATATTCATGTGCAGATGTCTGGCAGACAATTGGAAAATGTTGGTTTAGAACTCATGGAAAAAGTTATAAAAAATTGGACTAGGTTAATGAATGGCTGATTTTAAAGTTAAATCCTTATGCTTAAGTGTATATGAAGACAAATTATTTGTTTTTCTATAAACGCAAACTTGGAAGCTTTTTTCCCCTCAAATTATAAGTCTGATCTTTGGAGTGTTTGACTTTCACTGGCAGAGCCTGGGGTTGGGGGGAGAAGGGTGATGAAAGGAATTTGGGAACACAGGAGGAGTCATTAGCAATTACACTTAGGTATGAAAATCATGAGAGAGAGTGACTTAGAAAGATCATATTATTGACAATTTATTGAGATATAATATCCAACCAATCTCATACTCTCTAGCCTCTCTTATACCCCTTGATTCTTCACGCTTAGTGCTAGGTAAGCATGTTGATTTGCTGTCATAACAAAGTATCACAGATTGGGTGCCTTAAAGGACAGAAATTTATTTTCTTACAATTCTGGAGTCTAGAAGTCTGAAATCAAGGAGTAGGCAGGGTTGTTGTCTTCTGAGGTCTCTCTCCTTGGCTTGCAGAAGGCCACCTTCTCCCCGGGTCTTCACATGGTCTTCCCTCTGCATGTGTGTTTGTATCGTAATCTCCTCTTCTTATAAGGACACCAAACATATTAGATTAGGGCTTGCTCTAAATGAGCCCATTTAACATAGTCACTTCTTTAAAGACCCTACCTCCAAATACAGTCACAGTTCTGAGTTACTGGGGGTTTTGACTTCAATATATGAATTTAGGGAGCGACACAAGCCAGCCAAGGACTGAAATTCTTTTTTTTTTTTTTTTCGGTACGCGGGCCTCTCACTGCTGTGGCCTCTCCCGCCGCGGAGCACAGGCTCCGGACGCGCAGGCTCAGCGGCCACGGCTCATGGGCCCAGCCACCCCGTGGCACGTGGGATCCTCCCGGACCGGGGCACGAACCCGCGCCCCCTGCATCGGCAGGCAGACCCCCAACCACTGCGCCACCAGGGAAGCCCAGGACTGAATTCTTATTCGCATGTGTTGTGAACGCCTAGACGTGCTAACTGAAGTCTAGTATCCTCCTTATCCACCACAAACTATTTTTCAAGCTTGTTTCCTTAATTATTTCATGCTTCTGCAGAGGTGGAAGGTTATACATAGCAGTGCTGTAAAACATTTTTCTTTCTGTTTTTCCCCTCTTCCTGTCCCTGAAAAAAAAAAAAAAAAACACCATTCTTTAAAGAAAGAAACTACTTGTTCTCCCTTATCTTTCATTGAACAGCATTTAGCAGAAGTTTGTGACATTACATCAGTTCCTTACTTTTTTCCCCCTGAGGAATAGACCTCCAATTAGGAACTGTGAGGAAAAAATATATAATAGCAGGAAATACATATTTCAGCCTAAGTCTTCTTTTTTTCATAGTCATAGCTTACCTAAAGAAGGAATTTCTGTGCAACTAATTTTTAGCACTCCAAACCCAGGTTCATAGGGATTCTGTGGTTTGACAACAGGAAGAAGACTTCACCAAATATCTAAAAGTATCGTATGAGAGAGTGAGATCACGCTTGGTTGAAACAACTTCTCTTAAAATGTACCATCATCCGAGATTGTTTTGTAGAAAGTTTGCCTTGGCAAGCACTTCAAAAGAACTTGCTAGACACCGCTTTTGTAATTAGCTGGCTTCCTGCTAGAACCTTAGGTCTACCCTTATCTCATAATGGACGCAAAGATTAGTTTCCCTCTCTGTCATTTTCTCCACAAGATAAATTACTGTATTTCTGAGTAAATAGCTTGGTATTTAATTTATCTTTTCTAAAAGTAACTTTATTCAGTTTAAAGTTTTGACATAAATATCTTCCCTATAGGTAATAAAAGGATGACTGATAAGGTGATATGGGAATGGTATCCATCTCAGTGGTCTTCCTCCCCAAAACCCATAACCCCAGTCTAACCATGAGAAAAATATCAGACCAACCCAAATGGGGATACAGGGTACCTGACCAGTACTTCTGAAAACTGTCAAGGAAAGTCTGAGAAATGAGGAAAGTCCAGAAGAAGCTTAAGAGAAATGACTGCAATATGGTAGCCTGGACGGATCTTGGAACAGAAAAAGTACATTAGTGGAAAACTGATGAAACCCAAATAAAACCTGAAGTTTAGTTAGTGGTAGTGTACCAGTGTTTGTTCATTAGTCGTGATAAATGGTACTAACCACTGGTTAGTAATATAAAATACAGCATACAAGTTATACTGGAACTCTCTGGACTATCTTTGCAATGTTCTGTAAATCTAAAAACTATTTTAAAATAAAAAGTTTACTTGAAAGCTAGAATGATTGACGATAAACATAAAATAGAACGTAATGCAAAGATACTATAAAATAGGCAAGGAAACACAGACGTTATTAATAAATATTAAATGTCAGCCCCCCATTTGAAGTATTGGTATCCATAAATGGCAGGATACCAGTGAGTCAGTGGGCATATCAGTCTAATAAACTCTTATAAATGATGAATTGGCTATAAACACTGTGTTTTATAGCATTTGAAAATTCCAAACAGTAAATCCACACACGAGGTTTCTGCTCACATATTTCATGATCCCTGTTTTTAGAATCTGCCCAGAGAAATATTTCATGTCCTTTAGGGAGGTTTAATAAAAGACAACAGGTGGGAAACGGGTTTTGCAGTAGCATGAATGGCTGTAGCCATAAATACTAGTACCTCAGAATTATCCCAGCAGAGGATTGTAAACACATTAATCACCCAACAGTGGAGAAATTCCATCCTCAGGTGTCATCTCAATTTCAGGCACAAAAATTAAATGCTTCCATTTAAATTCAAAACCCTGAATGGATATGATGATCCTTTATTTTCATGGGGAATCATGGAGTGAGTTCATCAGTTTCCTCATCTATAAAGTGGGGTTGATAAATCTTATCTCAGTATCGTGGGATTAAATGAGATAATATGTGTAAAATGCCTAATATGGTGGATGGTGCATCGTCTGTTTTCAAGAAATTGTAGCTGTGCTTATTATTTATTATATTCATGATTATTCTGATGGCCTTAAAATTTCAGAACTAGAGGCTATTTAGAGATTTTTTTTAATTTTTAAAATGTTTATATTTTTATATTTTAATTTTATTGGAGTATAGTTGGAGTACAGTGTTGTGTTAGTTTCAGGTGTAGAGCAAAGTGATTCACTTATACATATACATATATTCATTCTTTTTCAGATTCTTTTCTCGTATAGGTTATCACAGAATATTGTTACAAATGAGGAAACAGAGTCTCAGAGGGCAATGACTTGCCTGGGGTCACAAGGCTGCTTTCTTCCAGAGTTGGGACTTGAACTCTCCTCCCTCAGGTCCTGCTGGGTCCTGTTCCAAATGCAGGTTTACTGATGGTATTGGGTGCCAACTATGCAGCAGCAGCTGTCACAAAGCTCTCCTGCAGAATCACACTGGGCGTCTCTATGTCTTGGGGATTCTGTCCCCCTTCCTCAGTGGGAGCAGAACTCCCCGCCTCCCTCCCCAATAGGTGTGGCAATCACGCTCTCTTCCAGTTAGTTCTCTTTCACTGCATCAGCATTTCAGCTGCTGCAGCCTGCTTGGGGCAGAGCTGGGTTTGCTGTGCTGAGGACAGTTTTGGAAAAGAGGATGTAAGGGCGCTTCGGCTGCTGTGTACAGGCTGACTGTTGGAGCACCCAGGAGAGATGCCCCACCCACCTCCCAAGTGTGGGTATGCTGGAGTTTTATGTGGAATATGAGGCCATGTAGGGGTAAGTAAAATCCATTATGAAAAAAATGCACGATGATGGGTGTCCATGAGTGAAGGAAGGAAGCTATTTAGATTTCATCACTTGTTTTTATTTTTAAAGGTCCTTTTTATACACTATGGTATGGCTAAAATACACCAAAATTACTTTTCTATGGAGTTTACCTTGTTCCTTGATATTTTTAACCACCTGTTGCTTTTAATTAAGCCTTTTTTATTCTCTAAGGAAAGCCATTGTTTTTCTTTTGTGGTATGTCACGGAAGGCACATAGGCACATTAGTCAAAATAAAGAGGATTTTTGATAATTTTGTGAATTAGAAGCGACTCTGCTACATTTAAAGACGTATTCCTCAGCAGCACATGGTGTCCTGGGGAAAATGCGACTGCATACCTTGAGGTGCTGTTCTACCTGAGCGCCCCTCACATTCTGCTCCTTTCCACCACCCCCGTTACTTTCTAAAAATCTCCATTTCTTAAAATGAGGAGGGAAAGAACTGAGGAGAAAATTGAGGGGGGATGGAGGGGGGCAGTGAGTCTGGGGTCATGGGCTGCACATCCCAGCCTAGCCCACTCTTGTCCTTCAAAGCCAATATTTACTGCAGGCTAGGGAAGGAGTGGAAGTTATTTCTGGACAATTCTCTAATAAAGTCCCGTTAGAACTGTCCTAATGCTAACGCTGGTTATCTAGAGGAAGGAAATTTTCCTAAGTCAAATTTATGAGGCTGGGTTGAAAATGAAGCTGAAACAGAGCCTGGCAAATCCCCATGGCAAAATGATTCATCTTCATGGAGTTGGAAAGTCTATTTTTATCACCTTTATTCAGCCAGCTCCTCATTTTTATTCCCTCACTGAACGACTGCTATTTCCTTTATGGTGCTGAATAGACCAAATGTCTCAGGAGTCTGAGCTTCTCTTTGGGCTGTTCCCAGCAGGGCTGATTCAGCAGCCTCGGGGAGAAGGGGATTGTTCTGCATGGCATGGGTGGGTGCAGAGCAAAGTGAAGGTCAGATCACACAGAGGCTGCACACTTGCGCTCAGGAATTCTGCCAGGGGTACGTGCCACTTCCACTCTCCTGCCTTTTGTGTCAGGTGTGTAGAGGGTGATTGGGTGACCATAATTCTTCTTGCCTGGAAGAACCTTCCAAGTGTGGGAAGAAGGGGCAAGAATCCAGTACCCTCCGTGTGGCTTGACTTTTGACTGTTAAGCAAGGCGTGAAAAGGTTGCCAATACATTTGGTCTAATAATAGAGCAGAAACCCTATTTTATTCATTTCCCTGTTTCCGTTTAGGTCTCTACCTATGCCGTTCCAGGCTGCTGCATATTCCCACTGGCTCTTGCTAGAGTCCCATGTAATGCTGAGAGGATTAGTGCTTGTTTTCAGTAAGAAAGTTTAAAAGACTGAGATAAAGAAAAAGAACCAATTCTCACTAAATTTCCTTGTCCAACAGATTCTGCATGCTTACTGTTTGGGAGATACGGCAAAGGGCGACTAGGAAAGCAGAAGGAATGTTGACTCTATACAGACAGTATTCATGGCTGTGGCGGGTATTTTTGGCATCTGGCACGTAGTAGGCACTCAATAAATATTTTACTGAATGAATGGCATCAGTTAGCCTTCTTAACAGCTGTCCTTCAGGAGGCAGTGCAGGGGGGTCATTAGGAGCTGGCATTCTGGAGTCAGATGGCCTAAATTCTGGATTTGCAACTTCTTAGCTGTGTGCTCTTTGGCAGGTTACTCAGTCATTTGAGGCCTTTGTTTCCTAGTCTGTAAAGTGGGAATAATATAGTAACTATCCTATATGGTTTTCATGAAGAGTAAATTAGTTAATATAGGTAAAGAGCCTAGAATTTTTCCTGTAATAAAGTTCAAGATATGAAGAGGAAAAAAAGCAGGAGGAGGTGGTGGAGGAGGACTGGTTATTGGAATGAACTGGGGAACTTTTGAGATTTTGAACCTATCTTTTTGGTTCATTCACTCCCTTAAACCATGATTCCAGTGATTTACAGATCTTCCTTTGTTCAACAGAGAAAATAATTTGAGAATAAAAGACTAAAATGAAATTTAGAGAAAAAATGACTTCCAATCTCTCAAAAAACAGTTTTTGAACTCCTGCTGTGTGCCAGGTACCAAACCAAACATTGGCTATTGAGTGTTGAAACTAACAGTCGTCGTTCTTGCCTTAGTGGATGCTACAGTCTAGACTCTGTTAAGCACTATGAATTTATTGACTCAGTGAACACAGCTGCTGTGTTTCGTTTTCTCTATGTTGAGTAGACGTAGAAGGATGATACTTTCAAACTTAGCTTCCAGCAGTGAGCGAGGGGTGAGGAAGTAGAGGGAGAGTCGTGTGTGTATGGAATGGCGTACAGAGCCCAGCTCTACAGTAACATAAAGGTAGTGAAAGATAAGTAGCGTGGGCATTGGATTGACCCGTGAAACTGGAGGGACACCCAAAGTAGTGATGTGTATCATCAACCTCTGACACGTAAAGGAGAGCAGGTAAGGAGTAAAAGAATGAGAGAACCAAAGCAGTTATAAAGATGGGAGGTAAGAGTCCTAAGATCCTGAGTCCCCACGCCCAACTTTGAGAGTGTAGAGTGAAAAAGCCTGGATTCTTCGAGGTCGTCTTCTCTTTTTAGCTCCTGGTACTGCCATGGCAGGTGGGCTTCTGTTTGGTCTTTTTCAGAACCTGGAGCTTCACATCTCTTGGAAATACAAGGATGTGTGTGAACTGCTGGTCTCCATCTGCTTTTGCCGGTCTGTGGAATGTTCTGATATTTTAATGTGGTGAATCTCTTTTATTTTATTTTTTTTTACTTTGGGGAACAACAGTGATCTGAGACCTGCCCCTTACACCATTCACTCACTTTTGTCATATCTGTTTTTGAGGAGCAGTTTTAACCTCAGGTGCCTTATAGCCCAGTAAGTCACCAGTGTGAATTGTAGAATGGGATAATTAGTAATCTTTCATTCTGCTTTCGTCTGTGTTGCTGGATTAATTCCTGGGGTCTCTGTTTTCTGGAAGCAGTCATTTCTTCCACAGCAGCCATCTATGAAGAAACGGAGCTTACGAAATGACTGGGGCATGTTTTACACGGCTGTATTTAGTTCCTTCTGTTTGATTCCCATGTAAGCTTTGGCAGGGATTCCCACAGCGTTCCTGTGGGTGGTGCCAGGGAATGATTTTGGTAAACAGCCCCCTGGCTGTTGTTGGCTGGGTCTCTGCGAATACCATAAAAGATACAACTTGAAAAGTCTCTGAGGTTTCCCTGCCCTTTCTAGAGCTGCCCCAGCCATACTGTGGTGCGAGCAGTGGTCGGGAACTGGTCTGCTTGCTGGCTTCTTCTTGGCTGCCCTGTGATGGAGTGGAGTTCTGACCGCATCGAGTTTCCTCTCCTCTTATTACACATCCTGGGATTTTCATTCTAGCTCTGAATCTGCTGAAGTCATTGTGATAGAATCTCATTGCATCTTTGTCATTTCTATTTCAAGTTTTCACTCCCAGAATAACCAGCCTTGAAGTTCTCAATTTATTGATTTTATCCAGGCTGTCGCTGCTGCATTTTGCTTTTAGGAATATGCACAAGCTTAGTAAATTCCTAGATATAAATGGATATGGATATATATATTCTATAGATGTAAATATGTGTGTATATATATATATTTTTTTTCCTGAGAAGATTCTAATGGTAAGACGTTTTTGCTCTCAAACTATTCAACCAAGGTGATTGAAGATGAAAATACGTGAATTAAGCAGTAAAAATTCCTACACAAAAGAAAGTCCTAAGAGAAAAATAGATTTAAATAGATTTGTTAAAAACAAAAAAGAAAGAAAAAAAGGAAGGAAGGAAGGAAGAAAAAAAGAAAGATCTGATTGTCTGGCAACCGAGCATCCCTTTGTTTCCTGACTCCTTTTTTTTCTTCTTTTTTTGCTCTTAAATAGCATTTGCTACCTATTTCCTGAAGTTGACCTCTTTTCCCTGTTTCTCTCTTCTTCTATTGCCATAAAACTAGTATTTATACAGTTTATTGCCACATTGATATTTCAGTTGTATCCAGAAATCCATCCCATCTAATACATTCTATTATACTGTGAGCAAAACTGATACAGATACTTTCTTATGTCAGAGGAGCGTCTTCCATCAGTGCAGGTATTAACAGTTAAGAGAGAAACTTACTATAGTGTGTTTATATGAATTAACTTCAACACATTGAAAATAAGGACTAAATCAATTATAAAATATTCCTCACATTATTGTTAAAGAATTAATCTGTTTTGATGATGGCAAAACTGATTAGTAAATATAATGGTCAAGGGATCAGTTGACTTTCAAGAAATAATTAACTGGCTTATCTTTATTGGTAAATAACACGTTGGTTCGAAGAAAGCTAATTGCAGAGAGTTTGTGATTTGTGAGGGAGAGAAGAGTTTCAGGGGTTAATTCTATGGGTGGATCCAGCAGTTCCTTCCCCAGTGAGCAGTATTTGTCCCTAAGACAAGTGTTATCTTTCAAGGCACAGAATATCTAACTCAGCTAAAAGTATTTAGTTTTTACTATATATATACATATTATGTAGTTTAATAGAAATATGTTAAACTATGTAGATTTAAATATAAAAACATAAAACATATGAAATACATTTGAGTGTGGTATTAGGGACATCTTTGAACTACTGCATAGGTAGTGTTTCATCCCTAAAAGAACCAGTATTTAAGAAACTTGGATTTTTCATGTAATTTACTCCAGCAGGACAACAGGCCAAGTTTAAAATATATGACAATTAAACCCTAGGTTTATTTTGTCCCAAATTGGAGCTTTCTTTTTCCTTGAGCCTAGGATCAAGGCTGGCATGCTACCCAGTAGACTGAAATGTATTTTTGTGGTCACTCTGGCTGCATTATAAGCACGATTAATTGGCTGGCATATAAAGGAAACGTCACAATTTTCTTTTTCTCTCCAGATCTCAGCTCCCCTCACAGGCACTCTGAGTCCCAGAGCAGTGTTATACTCCAGGGTCCTGACATCTTTGCCAGGTTTCTCTTAAAAAACAAAGGCGTTTCGCCTATTTTGTGATAGGTTTTTATCCCTTGGTGGAAAGATGTTACTGTACCTTAAGTGAATGCTCACGCCATCATTTCACAGATCCTAGTGGCTGTTTTTCTTTTGCATGGGTGACAGATTTAGGGGTCATGTTGACAAGACTGCCATGGAAATATTCTTTCTGCAGATGTTTACTTCTGCATTTTTATCTGAAATTCAATCTTTCCACCTATGGGCACGCTTTCCCGCAACAAACAGCACAATGAACTCTTGTTACTGTACTTCTGACTCCCCACCGTTGCCCCTCCAGCCCCCTCAGCTCCAAGCCTGTGATTATGCTGGATGCTTTCTGTTATGCTTTGGTTTGCAGTGGGCCAGCTGAAAGATAAACAGCTATTAAATAAATCTAAGACCCTTTTTAGAACAAATAGAGCTGTTGAAAGAGTTTAAGAACATAGTGGCTCCTTGAAAAGATTGTCAACATTCTTGAACCCTTTGACTGAAAGTGAATTTTCTTCTGTGTGTGTGTGTGTATATACCGAAACTTACTTAAAAAAAAGAACCTGAGTAGCAAGATATTCGAAGCCTTTTGTGTTCTTAACCTTGCAGTGTTTTTCTTGGCAGGACTTGAAAAAAACTTAGCTGCCATCTACTTTCTGCTCCTGTTGAGGGGAGAAGTTGGGACTGGGAGACTCTGGGGTGGCAGGGAGAAGCCCACGGAGGAGAGGGGAGCCCAGGAGCTGCGGGGTGCCGAGGCTTTATATCGTTATTCCACTGCATTCACCCTGCTCCCCAAGGCCAAGTCTTTCTTTTCTTTTTATATTTTCTCATATGCCTCCACTGCTGTGGGGCTGGAACACTGGAGCTTACCCTGGACCACACACATCTCCTGTTGTCACCAGGTTCATCTCTGACACTGGGTGAGCCCTACTGCCTTTAGGATGGCGATGCTTCCTAGGGGGGGCTCGTTTATCTGTGCTGGGGCAGCTGATTAGGACCCCGCACTCTTTGCTGTCATGGATTCAGCTTTGTGGGACTCCCCAGCTTGCCTAAGTTACCTCTTGGGTCCTTGCTCTAAACTCCAATTGCCAGGTAGTCAAGATGCAGCAATTTGAATTGGTCTCTCTTCCCTCTTCTGTCTTTCTTGTTTCCATTCTGAAAACAACCTCTTTGAACTGGCAGATGCCTACGGGAACGTTGACGTCATAAGACAGGTTACTTTACTCCTCTGTATAACCTCAGAGTTACTGCCAATATAAGGGGGAAACAGATTTTGTTCATCATCCTGAACTGCAGTATGATGTGAGTTGGAATGCTGAGACCAACTTAGAGATATTTTTAGTAAAATGAAATATTTTGATGCATATCTCTCACCTGAAATTTTTCCCAGATTTGCTATTTCTAGCTTCTTAGCAGCTTCACAAAGGGGTATTGTTTTTGAGTCGGAAGAGAAAAATATTTTTATTTCCTGCCCTTGACGACTAGTGGAATTGATAAAAAGCATCAAGGCTCTTTGAGTTCTGGGTCTCCCACCAAAAAACCAGAAAAACAAAAACAAAAAAACCCAAACCATTATGTAAGAAAGAACTTGAGTGGTTTTTTCCTGTTTGTCAGTATGAGGGGAGAGTTACTGTGGAAAGTGAGGGGCAGTCATCCGCAGGAATGGAAAACAAAGAGCTTTGCTAAGAAAATTGTAGCAAGAGGGATTGGGGAGCTGCCGTGTCATCTGGCTCTAAATTTAACATTGACTTTGACGGATGGCTTTAACTTTCCCTCCCCAGGTTAGTTCAAAGGCTTCTTTACTCATCTATATCCCTGAAAAGAAACTGGTGCAAATTGAGTTGAAGGGTATTGGAGCTACAGTGTGTTTTATTAAATGGTTATTTAATCAATAATTGAGTGACTGATAATTTCTTATGGTTGATCAGAAAATCTTAATGTAAAAAGTCACAGGTTTGACTCTTCAAAAAGTTAAGTAAACACAGAGCTTATGTACGTAAGCAGTTGGAAGACAAAATAATGCATTCAGTCAAGAATATCTATTTCATTTCATACTTATTTGGTATTTTAATTTTTTTGGCCACAGTTTAAACGGCCCCACTGTTATGTTGGTTAAATTTGCCGACATGAAGTATTAACAATGGACTGAAAGCTTTACAAAAAATAAGGCATTATTCCAACTTGGCTTACCTTTTTATTCATTCACTTAGATTTCCCAGACTTTGTCAATAGATTTCTGTGCAGTTATATGGTGATATGTTGTTATCAATGCATAGAAGACTGCCTGCTACGTAGAGTAGAAAGACGCCCTCACTCCTTTCTATTTTTTTAAATAAAAAATCCCTGGGAGACATTGTTTGTGTTGTTCTGTTACACTTGTCTGTCCATGGATGAAATCAACATGTTGGCTGTTATTTCTCAACTTTCTTTGTGCTTCTTCCCCTCACCCTCCTCGCTCAGTTTCCTTACTCCTGAATCTTTCAGGTACTTTCAGCACGCTCTTTCCTTGCCTGATTTACTGTTCCACTACATGGCATTCCAGGCAATGGACAGATTGCTTCCGCTGTGATAGATGATGGCACTGAAATAGTAGTGAGCTTTAGTATAATTGGAGCAAAAATTGCTCTCCTGGGTCAGCCCCATTCTTCCTCCACTCAACAGTGTGTTCTGTTAGCCACAGAAATGCCAAGGGTTTCCCCTCCCCCTCCCCTATCTATAGGAATTCCTTAAGGTCTTCACTATAGTATTTATATCTCCTTGTCAGTTTGGGCCTTTAACACTGGAAGAGGCAAAGATTTGCAAATGGATTTTTTTTTTTTTTTGCACTTTCTCCTTTCTGTTCTTCTTTTTAAATTTTTTGAGGTAATTGACATATAACATTATGTTAGTTTCAGGTACAGGACAAAATGATTCAATATTTGTATACATTGAAAAATGATCGCCACAATAAGTCAAGTTAACATTCATCACCACGCAGTTACAGAATTTTTTTTTCTCGTGATGAGAACTTTTAAGATCAACTCTCTCAGCAACTTTCGAATATGCTGTACAGTATTGTTAACTACAGTCACGATGTTGTGTATACATCCCTATGACTTATTTATCTTAGAGCTGGAAATCGGTGCCTTTTGACCCCTTCATTCATTTTGCCCACCGCCCCCCCGCCATCCCCTGCCTCTGGCAACCACCGATGCTGTTATTCTTAAAGATGTCATAGAGGCCCAGATTTATCTCCTGGTTTGGCCACTTTCCAGCTAGGTGACCTTGGGCCAGTTATTTAACCTTTTCTAAGCTTCAGCTTTCTCATCTGTAAAATGAGAATGAACTACAGTACTGACCTCATAAGACTGTTATAAAGATTAAATGAACTTACGCAGGTACATTAGAATGTTTGCCTGGAGCACGGCACATGCTCAGGAAAATGTAGCGGTGGTAATGGTTCTGATGCAAGTGCTAATGTCACTCACAGCCTTCTGGAAACCTCTACTTTCTCATCTGTAAAGTGGCATAATAATGGTGCCTAACTCATTGACTTGTGAGGAATAAAGGTACATGGATCAACTCGGTGTCTTTTCTGGCATCCTATAAGCTCCCAGTGAGCGGAGGAGGAGAGTTCTGCAATTATATAGATTCATTATACTTCTCCTGTTTATCTCTACTCTTTGTTTAAGGCATATACTTAAGCCATAAACCCATCCATGAGGACCTGAAACTAAACTAAGCAAGTCATTATGAGCAAGCCCACTTGCTCTGTTTCTAATTCCTCGTCATAAAATGACAGTGTTGAACTAAATGCTCTGAACCGTTTCTTCCTTTAAAGTATTTTAGCAATGATCCCTCCATCACTCAACTCAATTTTGAAAAATACCTGTTAATGAGAAACTCATCTGAAAGAACTTCTTTGCCTTCTACCACCAAAGACCTTACTAAATTAATCGCTTTAGGCCCCTAGTAAATTTTCTCTTATTTAAAAACTCAGGCTGTTTTGTTTATATGATCAATGACTTCTTCAAGTGGCCCCGTCCAAAAGAGTAACTGATCAGTCTATAATTCTCCAAAGCCATTCTTATTTCTCATGCTTATATTTTTAGTCTATAAACCCTTTGCCAGTTTCACCAAAAATTAAATCCTGATGCCTTGCAGATATACCTCATATTGAGGAACAGGATTCAATTTTGTCTCTTCGCCAGTGGCTGCTCTCCCTTTGCTCTACCCCCAAAATCCTCATCCAGTTTTTTCCATTTGGAGAGTGGACATGAAAAACTGGTTTCCATTACAATCTCATCACCCCTGAGGCACGAAGACTAAGTATGCCATGTGTTTTCAGGCTAAGAACTTTGGACTGCAAGCCCGAAGACCTGCGTTGCAGTCCAGGCTCTGCCCCCAAAGCAGAGGGACTTTGGACAGTGTGCTGACCGTTGCTTTAGTCCTTAGTGTTCCCATCTGTCAGATGAAAGATAGAACAGAATGGACTTGAGGACGCGGAGGCCGGGGGGTGGAGGGGGAGCTGGGACGAAGTGAGAGAATAGCACTGACATATATACACTACCAAATGTAAAATAGATAGCTAGTGGGAAGCAGCCGCATAGCACAGGGAGATCAGCTCTGGGCTGTGTGACCACCTAGAGGGGTGGGATAGGGAGGGTGGGAGGGAGACACAAGAGGGAGGAGATATGGGGATATATGTATATGTATAACTGATTCACTTTGTTATACAGTAGAAACTAACACAGCAATGTAAAGCAATTATACTCCAATAAAGGTGTTAAAAAAAAAGAAGATAAGACAGAATGATTCCTAAGATTTTTCTTCCAGTGAAGCTTTATGGTCCCTATCCCTTCCCGTTTGGTCCCATACTGGTTGGTGTTTTTTTTTGGTTTTTTTTGCGGTACACAGGCCTCTCACTGCTGTGCCCTCTCCCGTTGCGGAGCACAGGCTCCGGACGCGCAGGCTCGGCGGCCATGGCTCACGGGCCCAGCCGCTCCGCGGCACGCGGGATTCTCCCGGACCGGGGCACGAACCCGTGTCCCCTGCATCGGCAGGCAGACTGTCAACCACTGCGCCACCAGGGAAGCCCTGTTTTTTTTTTTTTTTTTTGGCTTATTTTTATTTTCTGTTGTTGAGGTATAATTGACATACAACATTATATTAGTTTCAGGTGTACAACATAGTGATTTGATTTTGTGTATATTGCAACATGATCACCTCAGTAAGTCTGGTTAACATCTGTCACCACATATACTTGTAGAATTTTTTTTCTTGTGATGAGAACTTTTAAGATCTACTCTTTTAGAAACTTTCAAATATGCCATACAGTATTATTAACTATAGT
This sequence comes from Leucopleurus acutus, assembly GCF_964270905.1. Taxonomy (NCBI): domain Eukaryota; kingdom Metazoa; phylum Chordata; class Mammalia; order Artiodactyla; family Delphinidae; genus Leucopleurus; species Leucopleurus acutus. The sequence goes on from NC_139146.1 coordinate 65,760,229, forward strand.
CACCATGTTGTACATGACATCCCCATGACTTACTTATTTTAAAACTGGAAGTTTGAACCTTTTGACCCCCTTCACCCATTTTGCCCCACCCCCTGCCTTTGCAACCATCAGTCTGTTTGCTGTATTTGTGAGCTTTTTTTCAAAAAAATTTCACATGTAAGTGAGATCAAATGGGACTTGCCTTTTTCTGTCTGACTTATTTCACTTAGCCTAAAGTCCTCGAGGTCCACCCATGTTTTCACAAATGGCATTCTTTTTATGGCTGAGTAATATTCTGTCATATACGTATACCACATTTGCTTTATCCATTCTTCTGCTGATGAACACTTAGGTTGTTTTCACATTTTGGCTATTATAAATCATGCTGCAGTGAACATGGGGGTGCATATATCTTTTCAAGTTAGTGTTTCATTTTTTTTGGCTAAGTACCCAGAAATGGAATTGCTGGGTCACATGGTAGTTCTATTTTCATTTTTTTGAGCAACACCGTACTATTTTCTATAGTGACTACACCAATTTACAATTCCACCAGCAGTGCACGAGGGTTTCTTTTTCTTCGCATCCTTGCCAACACTCGTTATTTGTTGTCTTTTTGATGATAGCCCTTTTGAGAGGTGTGAGGTGATAGCTCACTGTGGTTTTGATGTGCATTTTCCTGATGATTAGTGATGTCAAGCATAATTTTCATACGGTTAATATTAACTACCACTTATTTAGTACCTACAATATGTCAGACATTACTCTGATAACTTAACATTAATTGAGGGCTCATTGTATGCTAAGTACTTTACATCTATAAATAACATCTATAAATTTACATCTCCCCATAGTAACCCAACAAGGTAGATGCAACTAGTATCCTTTTATAGATGAGGAAACTGAGACACAGGGATGGTAGGTATGTGTTCAAGGTGAATGAGGGATCAGGTGAATGAGGGATCAAGCTTGAATTTGAACCCAGAGTCTGATGCCATACCCTTGCCCTTAGTCATTTTATTATACAACATTCCTAAGCACTGAATTTTTTTCCCTTTTCCTTCCTACAACACAGGGAAGGATAGAATAATATCCTTGTTTTAGAAATGAAGAAACTAAGCACAGAGAGGTTAAACATTTGGCCAAAGTAACCCAGCTGGTTAGACAAAGTATCCCTGCTAGTTAGCTAGCTAGACAGAGGGGGGATTCAAATCCAAGCCTGGCTCTGAACCACCACATCCCATGGCCTGAGTGGATTTCTCACTATTCCCACAGGTACCTTTGTGATTGGTGAAAAGCTAAGTTATGGTACATTTTAAAAAGAAGGATACTTTTTCTTTTTAACACATAAGGTAGAGGCTTTTAAGCACTAAGAGATCAGATTTGCTTGAAGAGTAAGGTATGAGTCACTTTGTAATCAACACGTTATTTATTTGCAAATAGAGTCTTTTTATTTAGTAAGGTATTACAGTTTAATCTGGTTCCTGTCTGATTTGTCTTTATGCCAAATAATGCTATCTGATTTAATAAAACCTCACCATGTACCCGAATTGCTAAAGAGGTCAGACTTCACCCCCAGCATCCTCAGTGCAGCTCTGATTACTTATGTCCTCAGTTCTTCACTCTGCTGCTTAAACATCTATTTCCTGTTTATAGGAAGGTGAGACCCAAAATTTTATACAGAATCTAACTGGTTAATTTTTATTGTATGTCTGACACGTAGTAGGAACTCAATTAATGCCTATTGACTGACTTAATAAGGAAAAATAATTTGATACCCCTATCTTATTTTACTCTCCTAGGCATTAAAAAAAATGAGTCTTTAACTTTCTAAATGACCTGGAGTGGATGGCTCAAGGCATTCTCATCTCACCATCTCTGGGTGCATTGGGTTGGAATCAACCACGCACCACTTGATGTGAAATTCTAACTAGGAGTTGACAGGAAGTGGGCAGGAATTGTTACTTTGCTTTTTATTGTTTAGATAAATATTAAGTGCCATGGCAACAAAAAACTAACAGCCAGATGAAGAATGGAAACATATGGAAAAGTGGAAGACTATGTTAAAAAAGAGGATATTTGAAAGAAATGCTTCATTTGGCTTATCTCGATATGAGTGTATTGCTTCATTTGGTTTATCATGGTATGAATGTATTGCTAACATGGTTTATTCTGTTGTGAGGAAAACCAAAGATGTCACTGGGGGGAAAATAAAAGCTTTGATCATGGAAAATATCAGTGTAACTAAAGAATAAATAACTTATTTAATTTCTATATTTGGGGCACAAACTTGATTGTGAGTTTCCTGGCAGCCACAGTAAAAAGGAAAACATGATTAATTATTAAGGTTTTCACTTCCATGAAACACAATCATATTAATTTATTTTGAGGAAACAGTCTATTCTTAACATCTAGGTTTAGAAGATAAAATTCCTTTTATAAGTCTTTCTGTAGGAGACTAACTCTTTGATTCCAAATACTCAGTGTGTTTCTTCCATCTTTCTACCTACGTGAAAGGAAATTGACAACATTCAAGATGAGAAGCAAATTTTCGAAGTCATTGTTGGGTTAGTTGTACAATTAGATAAGAATACAGATGGCCTGTGGGAGAAAATGTGTCTTTTATCTCTTCATCACTGTCGATAGGGTTCATGAGTTTGGTTGAACTTTGAATCATGAATGTCTATAATAGCTCTACCATACATTGCCAGGCTCATTAGAGACCATGCAAAACAGTGCTTGATCCTTGAAATTTCCAAAAGGAGTCACTTGGGACAAAGTAATCCTAGTAAGACCTACTTTTCTTTTTCTTTTCTTTAATCACACAGCAAAGTGATCCAGTTATACATATACATATATTCATTCTTTTTTTAGATTTTTTTTCTGGTGTAGGTTATCACAGAATATTGAGTAGAGTTCACTGTGCTATACAATAGGTCCTTGTTGGTTATCTATCTTACATATAGTAGTGTGTGTATGGTCATCCCAAGCTCCTGATTTATCCCTACCCCCAACATTTCCCCTTTGGTAACCATAAGTTTGTGTTCGATATCTGTAAGTCTGTTTCTGTTTTGTACGTAAGTCCGCCAAAGAAGACATACAGATGGCCAAAAAGCACATGAAAAGCTGCTCAACATCACTAATTATCAGAGAAATGCAAACCAAAACTACAATGAGGTATCACCTCACACTGGTCAGAATGGCCACCATCAAAAAGTCTACAAACAATAAATGCTGGAGCGGGTGTGGAGAAAAGGGAACCCTCTTACACTGTTGGTGAGAATGTAAATTGGTACAGCTTCTATGGAGAACAGTATGGAGGTTCCTTCAAAAACTTTAGGATCTACTTTTCTTTATGCAACTGTATCATAAAATTAAAAGTTACTCTTATCGAATCAAAATGATCACTACTGAGAATCTTCCAGGGACAGTCTGTTTGCTAGCATTGGGCAGTAGAAAGACACAAATATGAGATAAAATTAGAGGGCAAATATGGAGTAGGGGTCGGCACACTATGGCCTGTTAGCCAAAACCAGCCTGCTGCCTTTTTATCATGGCCTGCAAGCTAAGAATGTTTTTTTATGTCTTTACAATGGTTGAAAGAAATTTAAAGGATAATAATATTTTGTAACACATGAAAATTAAATGAAATTCTTATTTCAGTATCTATAAGTAAAGTTATACTGGAATACAGTCACGCTCATTCATTTACCTAATATCTGTGACTACATATGGCCCATAAAGCCTAAAATATGCACCTTTAATAAAAAAATTTGCCGACTCCTGTTATGGTGGAGAGAGTACTTTCCATGTGTTCATGAGCTGTGTGAAGAGTCTGGGAAGAGAAGAGCTGTCCTCTCTAAGGGCCAGGGCCCTCTGTCTGTGTGGCTCATCCCTTATATCCTCATGCATTGATCTTTAAAACATGGCATCTGTTAAGCCTGCGTCAGGATCCATCTGAGAGGAAGAATGTTCCAGAAGACTGGACTCATGAGCTTAAGGCCCAATATATTTATAAATGCCATCACCTTGCCCTTGAAGCATTTACCAGCTTTTGTTCTCTTGGAATCAGCATCTTTTCCTTGTTCCTTGCATCTCATTCCCCTAGGCTGCTTCTCACTAATTTGTAAAAATTATAAAAATGAATATTTTAGAGTTTTGTGCCATAAAATATTCAAATTACCCTACTTCTACTTCTCAGCCTGTTCTTTATTACCCCTGTTCCTTTTCTCAGGAGCTTGGAAAATAGCTTTGCTAAATATTTCTCTAAATATTTTCTAAATATTTGGTTAGATATGTGTGGCTTTTTCCACCCGGTTTCAACAATTTACCCTCTTGGATTCAGGGACTGGGGACCAGCCTTGCCATCTTCCATTCATTTTTGGTTTAACAAATATTTATCGAATACCTACCATGTGCTAGACCCTGTACCATTATCTGAATGCGTAAGGATGAAAAAACAAAACAGATAAGGTCGCTGATCTAAGTGAGTTCTCAAGCTCTTTAATATTAAGCCAGGGCAGGCCCAATGCAGCAGCCTGAGCCTGGTGAAACTGTGATGGCGTCGTTGGCTTTGCTGGTTTCCAAGCTCAAATTCAGCAAAGCCCACTCATTTGATGGATGGTTCCAATCCTTAGAAAGCTCTAAGTGTCTAAGAGCCAAAAGTTTTCTTCTTGAGAGACACTAAGCATTTAAATCATCTCTTCTATTCTTATCTTCTAAGGAAATAGAACTATTTTGCTTCCTCTTATCTAAGATAGACCTTCCACTATTTCTCTTTGTATCAGTTAGCTATTGTTGCAATTAAGCCATGTAACAAACAGGCACAAAACCTCAGAGGTACAAAACAAGTGTCTGTTGCTCACACAACCAGGATGGTCAGCTTGGTGGGCTGCTGAGGTTGGTGGGACCCTCTTGTATGTGAGAGGGGTAGCCTGGCTGTCAGCCAAGGTGATGGGGGTAATCCGTTGCTGCTCCACTTGTCTTCCTTGCTCCTGTTAGCTATCCTAAGCATGTTCTCATGCTACCCAATTCCTTCTATTACCTCTGAGACTTAGTTCCTGGACTTCCACCATTACGTCAGAATTTTTCTTAAAATGTGCACCCACACCTGGACAACTCTCTTCTAGAGGTGGCTTGACCAGTTGGAAGTGCAGAGGAATCATTATTTCTTATCCTCCAGACACATGGCCTCTGTTAATTGTTAAGTTGGGATCAGATGAAATGAGCTTATTTAGCAGATGAATTGCACAGTTGGCCCTCATCTCATGTCAGGCTTGAGAAAAGCAAAACCTCTCAGATCTTTTCCGTATATACTGTGGCCAAGTCTCATCCATCCTGTTGAGCAGAATCTTTAGTCCTTGATCTGTGTCATTTGGCTTTTGTAAAGGGTCTTTGAAATACGGATTGAATTAACTAAGTTGATTCATTCACTCAGTTCATATTTCTCATGTGCCTATGAGGTGCCAGGCACTGTGCAGGGGACAAAACATTGCCATAGTCCTTGCTCCTGTGTAATTTATGCTGTAATTGCAGCAGGGTAGGGTGGAGGCTGAAGATTTAGCAGTCAGGATTAAAAGACTTTATCGACTTTGTAGCATCTTTTTGCTATGGAAGCATCTCCATTCTATTTGGGAGCTCCTGTGGTTGATTAAAATTCCAGTCATTGCCATTTGACTGATATTTTGGTGAGATGTTGACACATCTGTTTGAACAAGGCATGAATAGTTAGCGGATGTGGAGCTGTTCACAAATTTCAAAAAGCAGGTTTCTGTTGGACACTGTGAACTTGATCGACATCACACTCATGGTGATGCTGATTTAGCAAGAGTTTCCTACTGTTTTCATGGAAAGCTCAAACATCTTTCCCTTGTGCCGCTAGATGGGCATAATGTGTGAAGAATTTTAGGCAAGGGAGCATGTTGTGAATCCTTAAGGCTATCTCAGAAGAGCCTCTGTCACTCACACGCCGGGTGTGCTTGCGCCAGAGCCAGTTAGACGCCTTCCTTTGATTCTGGGCTCCCAGTTAGCGGTGCCCTCAGTCTTGCCCTGACTCTAAAGCTGATCTGTAAGGACTATGAGGAAGCATTACCCTTCTTCAATTGACCCAATATTCAAATGCAAAACAAACCGAACCAAAGTTCTTCTTTCATTAATTCAACAAATATCAAGACTCTGCTAAGTGCTGGGAATGCATCAATAGGCAAAACAGACAAAACTCCTACCCTTGACGAGCTCGTATCCTAATGGGAAAACAGATACTACTACTAATAAAACTAATAAATAATAAAATTATAGTATATGTTAAGTGACCATAAAATATTCAGAGATATGGCCATAGGTTGTCCTGTGAAATAGAGTGGATGGTCAGTTTAGACCTTCTTGAGAAGGTAATACTTGAGCAAAGATCTGAAATAAATAAGAAGTTAGTCATGCAGCTACTGGGAAAATGTCATAACATGCAGAGATAACAGCCAGTATCGAAATCCCTGGGTCTATTTTTTGTGTCATTAACTCTGCTACCAGCTGGCCAATAAAGTTCGCTAGCACTTTTGGAGCGCCCATGATCTACCCAGGCACTGGATACTTTACGTATAATTGTTGCGAATCTGCCTAGGAGGTAGGTTGTATTATCAATCCCCGTTTATAGCTGAGGAAACTGAGACTCAGATTAATTAAGCAAAGTCCAAGTCCCATATCTTAAGTATCAGCTGAAATGGGATTTGAATCTATATGACTTTGAAACTCTAACTCCCAAAGCCTGAGCGTTTTCCCCCTTGCCTTGCGGTTTCCCTCATGTATGTGACCTTGGTGGGAACAGACTAGGGAATTACCCTTTGGGTCAGGCAATCTGGGGAGTGGCCTTGGAACTAAGAGATCAGGTTTCTAAGAGAGAAAATTACATCACTCATACACTGTGCAAAATCTGCCTTAGGAGCCACTTTTTCCAGGAAACCTCCCCTGAATGACGCAAAGTATTTGGTCTGATTGTCCAGCTAGGTTAATAGAGCTCTTTGAATAACCTGTTTACTAGGAAGGCAGCCCTCCTGCATGGAATTCTGTTTATCTTTACTATCATTGGTGACTGTTGTTGGCGTATATCTCTGGTTAGTGATGGCTTGACAGCCTTGACACATAATAAACACAGAACTTAACTGGTGCTCTAATATTGCAAAGTATATCATCATGTGGGTTGTTATAAAGTGGTTCTCATTTTTTCCATAGCAACAATATGAGGATAGAGGAGTTGCCTGTGTTTCTAAGGACGAGGCATCGAGTAGTCACCATGACCAACAATGTCATAAAAGCAAAAATCAATGTAAAATTATGTTCCAAGCCTATAAAAAGGGTTATACCTGGAAGTCCCATGTACTATTCAGTGTACTTGTAGCACATTAAAAAAAAAAATACAGCTCCACTCATACATTTAGAATTTACAAGAGTCTAGGAGAGATGATTTGGAAAACTCGGGTCTCTTTTTTAAAAGATATCCAGATTTACAAGCAGCTCATGCAGCTCAATATCACAAAAACAAAAAACCCAATCCAAAAATGGGCGGAACACCTAAACAGACATTTCTCCAAAGAAGATGTACAGATGGCCAACAAACACATGAAAGGATGCTCAACATCACTAATCATTAGAGAAATGCAAATCAAAACTACAACGAGGTATCACCTCACACCAGTCAAACTGGCCATCATCAAAAAATCTACAAACAATAAATGCTGGAGAGGGTGTGGAGAAAAGGGAACCCTCTTGCACTATTGGTGGGAATGTACATTGATACAGCCACTATGGAGAACAGTATGGAGGTTCCTTAAAAAACTTAAAATAGAACTACCATATGACCCAGCAATCCCACTACTGGGCATATACCCTGAGAAAACCGTAATTCAAAAAGGGTCATGTACCACAATGTTCATTGCAGCTCTATTTACGATAGCCAGGACATGGAAGCAGTCTAAGTGTCCATCGACAGATGAATGGATAAAGAAGATGTGGCACATACATACAATGGAATATTACTCAGCCATAAAAAGAAAAGAAATTGAGTTATTTGTAGTGAGGTGGATGGACCTAGAGTCTGCCATACAGAGTGAAGTAAGTCAGAAAGAGAAAAACAAATACCGTATGCCAACACATATATATGGAATCTAAAAAAAAAAAAAAAAAGTTTCTGAAGAACCTAGGGGCAGGACAGGAATAAAGACGGAGACATACAGAATGGACTTGAGGACACGGGGAGGGGGAGGGGTAAGCTGGGAGGAAGTGAGAGAGTGGCATGGACATATATACACTACCAAATGTAAAATAGATAGCTAGTGGGAAGCAGCTGCATAGCACAGGGAGATCAGCTCGGTGCTTTGTGACCACCTAGAGTGGTGGGATAGGGAGGGTGGGAGGAAGACGCAAGAGGTAGGGGATATGGGGATATATGTATATGGATAGCTGATTCACTTTGTTATACAGCAGAAACTAACAAACCATTGTAAAGAAATTATACTCCAATAAAGATGTTTAAAATTTTTTCAATTAAAAAATAAAAAGATATCCAAGGAAGTTTAAACTGATGCTTTTTCTTTCAATAAGTAACCCTAAATCAAACAAAGGCATTAAAGCATATATCTTAAAAAAATTATAGCTGCTATTGTGTGTGTATGTGTATATAAATAAAATGATGGTCTGAATCCTTAATAAGGTGTGACCAGCTGGGCAGAACCAGTACAATTTTAGTCACCAAGGTGCTAAAACATCACTGGAAATTTAAAATGTTGAGGAAAACTTGATTTAGTGGAATTCTCTCCAGGCCCTGCGTGCTTGGAAGGGATCCTTGGTTATGCCCCATTGGGTGCAGGTGGCGTGGCAAATGGAAGCCCCAAGGGAGGTTCTAAACTACACACCAGTGAAGGTGAGTCCATCAGTGTGAGGCTTTTATGGGGCTTCAGTTGTGAGCTTAAGATCTGAATAGAAATACTGAAGAGCTGAACTTGGAACCAACACATTCCCTTTTTCTAACCCTCCCCACGCTGAAGTCAACCTCCCCTAAAAACTGAGGTTCAACAGATAGGTTTTAAGGTTGCAGATTCTAACTTAACCTGACTGTGGTGTCCACACGTGCCAGCCTGGTGGTTTGAGTTCCTTAAGGACAACTCAAAGCCATCAAGTTTATTTAAAGCTTTAAGAATAGCTGGGGGACCAAGTTAAAAGCCACCCATAAACGATATGTGCATGAAGGGCACTCTTTGACATTTTGGTGACAACGTTTCACTCTTCTCTGAAGAGTCATAAAAAATGAATACCAACATTTAACAACATAAAAGAGCTTCAGAACTCACCTCTCAGGTTTGTAAAGGCAGGAATGAGACAGCGTTGTCCTGCCTTCAGTCTTGTGGGAATTCCCTAAAGAAAGGATGAAGAGGGGCTGAGCCTTTGGCTAAGTAAATGGCTTGAAACAAATTAGGCAGTGATTTCTGATTATGCTTCTTCCCAGTTCAAATTCTTGTACTGGTTCCATTCCCAGCAAGATATAATCCATATTTTTTTTTTTTTTTTTTTTTGCGATACGCGGGCCTCTCACTGTTGCGGCCTCTCCCGTTGCGGAGCACAGGCTCCGGACGCGCAGGCTCAGCGGCCATGGCTCACGGGCCCAGCCGCTCCGCGGCATGTGGGATCTTCCCGGACCGGGGCGCGAACACGTGTTCCCTGCATCGGCAGGCGGACCCCCAACCACTGCGCCACCAGGGAAGCCCATAATCCATATTCTTTTCCACAGTCTTTTCCCATCCCCATTTCCTGCCCCCTCGTTCCTCCCCACCATCCAGTGCCCCTCTTTTTTCAGAGAAGAGGCAGGTGTGAAGCCCTGTTGGAGATCCAGCTCACATCACTCCTCTGAAGCCCCTGCTAGGCGCTTCCAACTGGGTGCCCACAGCCCTTTCACAGTTCTCTACAAGGACGTCAAGTACGTTTTATTTAGGAAAGTTGTGTTTGTATTTCTCCTCCTTGAGACGGTAAATTCTATAGAGTTTAGGGACCATTTGCTATCAATCCCTTCAGAGTGTGGCATAATTCTAACTAATGAATGATTTAATTAATGTTATAAATGCTGTAAAGAGGCAGTTTCCTATATATAATCTCGATGCAAGCACACTTTTTTATTAAAATTACTGAATTTTTCAGTGTTAACACTCATTTCAACAAACATGTCTTCACCATCTAGAATTATGATAAACATTGATCTACTGATGCAGAAATTTAAGTTTGTCAAATGCATGTAGATTTTTTGGTTGTTTGGTTTATTTTGGATTACCCCCCAAAGCATCATTTTTGTAGTTGAAGAAAGATAAATCTTTTGTCTAGTTTAGCAGGGTAGTTCTGCAGGGCAGGGGCGTGGTTATGATGGTATGTGCTGGAAAGCAGGGTTTTAAAACTTTGTCTTAAATACAGTACTCTGAGAAGAGTAGGTTTTAAAATAAGATACTCTTGCTGTCGTTGCCACTAAAACATAATGAAAATAAATCGCAAGTCCAGCTTCCAAGTCGTCTTACAGAAGCACCTTCGGTTTCCTTCCTCTCTGTCTCAAGTGTTCCTTGGAGCCTGTGTCCTGTCCTTCTTCCCGCAATCCATGTCCCTGTGCCAGGGACTCCTAAGTATGGGCAGTCCCAACCTCTCTCCAGGGCTTTGTCTCCTTTTTTCCTGTGTTCCTGACAGTTCCTCAATTTCATTCCGTCAAAAACATAACTGGTCTCCACATCAGCATACCTTATTTCCCTTAATAACCATTTTCCCTTCATGGCAGCACCTTTTTCATCCATCTTTGCTTGAAGGCATTCCCAGTACTCACCCCTACACCCAGTCATTGCAAAGTCCTGTACATTCCACCCAAGTCCTCTCTCTCACATCCATCATCTCTTCCTTTCCATTCCTTCTGGCCTTTGTCAAAGCTCCTGTCACACAGTGGGGATTATGTTACTCTCTTGCCCCTTCAGAACAACATTGAAAGACTTCAGATTCCTTAAATTCTTTTCCAAGGCTTTCAAGACCCCACAAGTCTGCCTATAATTTACCTTGTATAATTATAAGGGCACAAGTGAAGGCAACACCCTGTTAACGATAAAAGTCCAGGCTTCTGAGGCATGTAGACATGAACAAAAACCTCGGTCCTCCCCTCCCTCAAATCTAGTCGCCCCCTCCCCAAGCTTCATCCTTATTACTCCCCTCTTTACTGGCTTTCCTGGGTTTGCGTACGAAACTATTCTGACTCGTTTCCTCTCCAGGATATTTCAGATCCATGAGAAGATGCAAGTGGTGAGCTGGATCTGTAGAATTTGTCAGGCACTTCAGACCCTGAATTGCTTAATCCAGCCAACCTAAAGGCAAAAGGAAAAGAAACAAGACTGTCTTAATATGGATTTAAATCCTTTGTAAATTACTCTTTCTTCCTGTTTCTCTCTCTCTCTCTCTCTCTCTCTCTCTCTCTCTCTCTCTCTCTCTCTCTCTTGCTCTCTCTCTCTCTCGCTCTCTCTCTCTCTCTCTCTCTGGTTTAGAAATACCATACTGAAATCTTGCTTCCTCGGCTGTATTTTCTTTTTTTCAGAACTGCATGGGTTTTGCTGTAGGTGTTAGAAAGTCTAGATTCCAATTAACTTTGCCACTGATTGCTTTGTAAATCTTGGTGAGTCAGGGCTGCTTCGTAAATGATGATGAAAATTTTTAAGTTCTTTGAGCATGGCAATGCGTGAGCAGAATACAGATAAACTAATTGGGATGTATAGTCACTGCACTTGTATGTGTGGTTTTGAGAAGAAGCCTGTAAATAAATACGGGGCTTTCAAGTCTTGCTTATGGTTTTCAAAGGGGAGTTTGTGGGCTTTATCCTGTGTGCCAAACTAGTCTATAACATTTTCTAAAGCTCTCTTAATCTTAAATTCATATTCTTGGGCATTAAAATAACGAACAAGCATCATGAGAAAAAAAAAAAGATATTCTTCAAAAATTCCACTGACACTGACTAACTAAACTCCTACCAGGAATTTGATCAACAAGAGACAAAAGCCATAGCAGGATGGGAAAAATACCCAACAATTCTATCCTTTATGCCTCCTAATTATACAGGGAAGAAACAGGAGAATGTCACAAGAGCATGCACTTCAATAAACATTTGCTTGAAACGGTATTTAAGAATCCTCAGAAATCTCCCCAAAGGCCTCTAAAAAGCCTTCTGTCTAGAGAAAAATTCTGATGATAAAACAGTTTCTGCACGTCTCACCCGCTTTTACAGGCAGTGTCATGATTGCTGTGGGTTTGGGGTTTTACTTCACTTTTGCTTCTGTTGGGAGCCTCTGAGCAGCTTGAAAAGTCGCCAGAGCAACCTTGCCTTTTCCAGATGCTGCCGGCACCAGGCCTGGGCCTGGGGATGAGGCAGAAGTCCAGTCTCACTTCTTTTGAAAAAGAGGCCCTCAGACCTCCCCTCCACTTGGCATAGTGATTAATAAACCGCTCCTCACTTTGTAGTCAACCTTTCTGCAAACTCTTTGCTTCCCTTTAAAAATGTTCTTATCTTGCCATGGGTTGAGTGATCAGCATGTACGGGGAGTTTTGCTTCTGTTCAATGTGGTGAGGGCAGTCAGCCTTTGTCCCCGTTCAATAAAGTCAGAGAGAATGTCAGTTAACCAGGTTTCTACCCAGAAGTGAAAGGAAAAGAGAAAATGTCAATAAGTATGGTAGTAGGATAACAGTGCTGGTGAAATGCTTAAAATAAAAAGGAAGTATTTTTTGACCTGTCATGAAAATTAGTATGGGTTCAGTCATTCTGTCCTAAAAGAAATAAATTTAGCTGTCAAATAAATTGAGCAATCAGATAGCAAAATTTAAGAGGATTACCCTAGTATCTAGACCAGGGTATTTCACTGTGGCCATGATTATTGGCGTGGAAACACTTAAAATGGGAAAGTTCAGACTAGAGTCTGGAGATAAGTGTTGATCTCTTCTGTGGGGCTTTGACCAAATTACCTTCTTGTTAGATAGATATTTGAATACCTGTACCAGGGAGAATATATTGCCCTCACTGGGCCACTGGGGGGTTTTCTTGCTTTCCCTTTTACTAGAACTGATAGCCATTTTGTAGAAAAGATGTTCAAAATGGCATGGGTGGTGATAAACACCGGCAGAATATTATGAAAGGGTTTAATCCCCCAATTGTAGCATTCTAGCTAAGAATAAGGATGGATATTTTTTCCTCTCCAAATGAAAAACTGGGAAGAATTGTCTTGTAAACTTCGGTGTATTTAAATTGGGAAGGTTTATCTTCTACCTTTAGAAGTTGAAGATCTATAGCATGAACTGTGGACAGTAGAGACCTTGGATCAAATCCAGTGCTATCACCTGTGACAATGTGCAAATCACATACCTCGCTAAACACTCGGAGTCTTTGATCTGTGAAACTTAGTGGTAATACATTCCAGAGGTTCTTGTATCATAAAAGGTGACACACATAAAGTGGCCAGCACTATGTGGGCACACAGTGAGCCCTTGGTATCCTGGTATCCATACTCCATGTATGTAATTCCCTCCAGAGATATACCTAGAGCACAGACGATCACAGCCCCACAAATAGCTTGTGAGGTGAAGGGAGGATCTTCCAAGTGCAAGTCACCAGCCCAGATGTTTTCAGATGGATTTTAGTATCTTTCCTATACAAAGGGGCAGAATTAAATTATTCAGAGTGACAGATACCAAGAAGCAGAGCAAATTTCTTTTCTCCATTCTCCTGAATCAGTATGAGAAATTCAGGGACATTCTGGGAAATTCAATAAGCCAATGGCTTACAAAGCAGCTATGCCTTGGAGAACAGAGTCTCCCTCTCTCCCATCCTGCAGAGATGCATGAACACGGCTTGCGAATGTTGTGCACGGCTGTGCTCCAACTTCCCTCCCTAGAAACCGCCCACCTCCCAGTCAGGTTTAATACATAACAGCTTTCCTCACACTAGCCAGCTATCATCAGATTTTATTTCTTAAGTCACAAGACATCTATGTTAGAGATGGAGACAGAAGACCATTACATTTTGCCTACTTCCTCATTCTTGTACCAATAATCAGAAACTTTTCCATCAAGGTCCTCCTGCCGATTCCCTCTAGGTCAGGAGTGCTGGGCCCCTGATCAATCCCCTTCACTCCATCCTAGAGCAGGAGGCCCTTTCCAACTGTGATCATACTCTTTGCTCTACACGTGAGGAAACGGTGGAGCTGGGTGGCTAAGTGACTTACCCCAGGCCCTTCAACTAGCAAATAATACAATAGGTCACATTCACAGGTCAAAAGCTCTCCTTAGGTACTTTATATATTATACTTACTTCTCATGAAAAGCCTATTATCCCTAGTAATATTACAGATAATATTATTATCTCCATTTTATAGATGGGAAAAACAGCACAGAGAGGTGAGGTAACTTCTCCAAGATGGTAGACCTCAAATTAGAACTCAGGCAGCTGACTCCAGGGGCCTCCCTCACTCATTTGTTCTGCTGGCAGAACTGGGGATAGAACTCAGATAGAGGCTATTACCAGCTTTCTATAGAGAGGACTCCTGGTTCCTATGAAAGCCTTGCTGCTCAAGGTCAATATAATGAAAAATAAAGGCCTGCTTTTTTGCACTTCAGGAACATTTATTCAGAAAGTACTTATTGAGTGTATAATATGGTTAAAGGTCTGTGCTAGGTTCTGTGGTGGAATACCACAGAGAGAGATGATCCCTGCTTTGTCCTCAAGGACATTCATGTATTGTATTCCTGAAACTTCGCAGTGACTTGAATAGTTAGCACGACTAATGTCGGTTTTCATTATAAACCAGTGAGTCCTTAGGAAGTCTGAATTGCTTGAAGAGTAAATTCTTTCCATTAAAGACAAATAAGAGAATAATATATAAATAAAGAATGTCCCCAGGGCTTCCCTGGTGGCGCAGTGGTTGAGAGTCTGCCTGCCGATGCAGGGGACACGGGTTCGTGCCCCGGTCCGGGAAGATCCCACATGCTGCGGAGCGGCTGGGCCCGTGAGCCATGGCCGCTGAGCCTGCGCGTCCGGGGCCTGTGCTCCGCAACGGGAGGGGCCACAGCAGTGAGAGGCCCGCGTACCGCAAAAAAAAAAAAAAAAAAAAAAAAAAAAAAAAGAATGTCCCCAAATTAGATCTTGGGACAATGGTAAAAGTGACTGGACTGTGCCTAAAAGCTCGTGTGAGTTTACAATGATTTTGTTTTCAAGTTGTTGCCGTTCTGTTCTGAGGACCAGCCATGGAAGCCAAGATTTCCCTGGTTTCTACCTAGTGGTTTGATTGCTCTCCATCCTAAGGGCTGACATCTCAGGAAAGAAGGTTGGAAGTAACAACTCCCAAGAGGGATTTAGCTATGTTTCGGTAATTCTTTTTTTCAAGCTGGTATTTGTCTTGTGTCTGTTTTCATTGTGCCAAACAGTCTTACAGTTCTCAGAATTTCCCTTGTCTCATAGTAAAAAATACCACTTAGCTTTTATATCTTTCACTAGAAAGAATTCCATGATGTTTTACAAGGTCCACCTATCTGTTACCACTAGTATCCTTGGAGTGGTAAACAGTTAAATCTCCAAATCTCAGAGAAGCAATATGGAGAAAGGGAGAAGCAGGCGTTTTGGCCCTCATTGCTGGGAGAGGAATTGCGATGTGTGCGGGGGAGCTTAGGAATCGGTGTCTTTCCAGCACTGCCTGTGCTGTCCTGACTCTGCACCAGAGTAGGTGTCACGTTCCCATTTGTGTCCCTACACTGTCCCCACATCCAAGATGATGATGACAAAAGCTACAAGCGACTCCATTTGGGGACATATACTGTGTGTCGGGCGCAGCACTATGGTCTTGGGAATTTCTTATTTAATTCTCACAAGAATATACGTAGCTATTCTTATTCCTATTTCACAGATAAGGAAACTTGTCTAAGGCTACAGAATTAGTAAGACAGAACCAGGGTGTAAACCAATGTCTGTCTCACCCCATCCCTGAACTCTTACCCACTAAAATGGGGATCCCTGGTAGAGAGGACACTAAGGGTCATGTCATATGGATGGAAGCAGTTGTGAGGCTTTGTGGTGAAGGGAAGCCTGAGGAGAGAGGTGAGGAAATACCAAAATGCTGCAGGACCATGGGGTAGAAGACAGGCTGAGCGTGATGTAGGCAGTTTCATGGAGGTAGAATTAAAACCCATGAGGAGAAATGGTTGGGAACACCATGTGGGCACAACATAAGAGTTTTCTCTCCCATTCAGAGTTACCCCAAAATGGGCTGAAATGCATCAGACATCAGTCACTTCCTCATCCCTGAAGCCTTTCAGGCTCAGGCTGGACAGCTCCCTGGTGAGGATTCAGCCATTATCAGTCCTACAATTCTTTGATGCCAACCCGCAATGCTCTTGTCAAGTGCCCCAGAGTACTCATCAGAAGAGTTGCAGCACAAGAAGAATTTCACAGCCCCTTGGAATGGGGTGTCATGGAATTCGGCCCATATGGACACTGAGTTTGTATATTCAAAACTCTGGTGACATAATGTTCTACTTATTTTTAGATCTAAATTTCTTCAAGCACCAATGCTAGAAAAATACCCTCAAATGGATTATTTCTTCTGGCTTTCCTTCAGAAAGACTGAGTAAGAAAAATATGATGCTGCTAAAACGGGCCAAAATGTTGATGAAATGTCTATGGATGTTGTAGGATCTATGACTGAATGTAAATTGTCTTCTTTGTCATAAATTAGAGCCAGGCTACAAGTCTAGGTGTTGGCATTTCCTGTAAAGAATAAGGAACTGTTGAAAGAAGACCCTTGACTTTGAAATGGATTGCAAGGATAAACATTTAGAAGTGTTTTCCCAAATTCTAGGTCTTGGAGACGTGTCGTTTACTTCCCTATTTAGCTTACCCTGCTTGTTTTTGCTCACTGGCAGTCTCACTAACTTTTTCTTCTCTTTTCTCTATTTGTGTTTATAGTTCCAGTTTTTCATCCTGTTGACCTTCCAGATAAGGATGTAATGAAAATACAAACTGAATATCATAGAGAAATGTGCTAAGTAGCTAAAAAAAAAAATGTGCTTCTTAGCATTGTGCTAAAAAAGAATTATGCACCAAGGGAAAGAAGTAAGAATTGACTATATAAATGTCTGAACCCAAACCAGCATAGATACTGTTTAATAACTGGTTTTGTTCCTCATGACTAATAATGAGTCATATTAATATCACCTCTTAATTTGCTTGAGAGATGCAGGAGTGAGACAGATATAGATCACAATGCTCACTTTCTAACTGATTAGAGCTGGGTTGAAGACTGACTTTGGGCTGGCAAGTGTGCTTCAGCCCTGACTACGCTAGACTCACCCAGGCAGCCCCAGGGAGAACTCACAATGCAGATCTCCCCTGTAGGAGCTGTGCCCATAAGACATACAGTCTGGAGTAGGAGAGAAAGCATGCTTCTTGCCAGCAGCTGTAGGGAGCTGGCTGAAAATGCTGTCTCTTCTCCCATACTCAGCACTCAGGTAACTCACAAGCAGGGTGGCAGTAAATGCCCAGGAGTGTTACTCTAATGGAGCTTCCCCTACCTGGAAACACGGAGTGTAAAAATAAAAGGTCAGCCCTCAGTGATAAACTCTAAAATAAGATGCAGCTGAAATCCAGGACTTTTTTTTTCAACCCTGGCCGAATACATTAACTCCAGTAGATCGTGCTTACCAAGTAGTATGATTAATGTATCCTACAGACCCAGATTACTAGAGATGAGTTGTCAAGGTAATAAAGTCCAGAGCCACATTCAATACTGGGGATGGTTTCAGAGATAATGCTACGTAAGAAGGACTCCAAAAATGCCACTGAAAAGCAGAATCCCAATTCTGCCTGTGCATCAAATTCACCACTGAGAAAGAATCTGTTGATTAGAGCAAAGTCTTCTTCCTCCTCAACATCAGTAGAGGGTTTATGCAGAAAAGTCCCTACACTATTTAATCTATCTAGCATTTCTCTCGCTATTGTGCCTGAATTTCTCCTGAAGGAGGAAAAGAGAAAACTAAAAGGCAGCCATCATAGCACATGGCCGAGAGCACAGCGTTAGCCATATGCTTGCAGAATGGTGGTGTGATGTCAGGTCCCTGCATCACTTTGAACTTTGGAAAATGGTAAGCGTGGCTGGCACTCACGATTCTGTGGCCATTCCACGCTTTAAACAGTAGTCCTAAAGCGAAGCTCCAACCTGAGGCATTCTGGATATAACTCTAACAGAACTTTGTCTCCCAAGGAGTTTAAGTAAATGATCTCAAAACCTGCGGCCCCACCTCTGCTTAATCGCTGCAGAGGTTCTGTGGTTTCAACAGGAGCTGTTGAATCTGAAGTTTGAGCCTTGCTTTGGTTCTATTCAGCCCACTTTTTCCTAGGTGATGTGGTGTGCGTTAGTGTTGCGGTGGAGCAGATAGAAACCCATATTAATTTCTGTTTGCATGCATACATTTAGGTAGAGGCAATAGTTTTGGAGACAGAATGAGGCATGATTTTGGATCTAACTAAGCACCACGGAAAGGAGGAAACTGTCACTTAGCACCATCCATAACAATGTCCATTCTCTGTGCATTTCTGGCATAAAGATGTCCCGTAGGTAGTTCGGGACAGTCTAGAAGGATTCAAGAATCATACACGTTTAGGCAAAGGCTAAAACCAAAATGATGAATGGCATCGCCCAAGAATAGACTGAGAAGACTAATCAGTCATGGAGTGTGACTTGAGGAAACTGTCATTTAATAAATAGTAGAGAAAGAGGAACTCAGGAAGAAGATTGAGAAAAGCGGGCAGAGAAATATTAGAAAGTGAACATTATAGCATCAATGGGAAGGAAAACATCTCAAGGAAGAAAAGGTAATGAACTGTGTCAAACGCAAGTAGAGAATTAGCCCGCTGTAAGAACTGGGAAGTCTCTCTTGAATTAAAAAGTACAGGATGACTGTGCAAAGAACATTTGGACCGGATGGTGAGAACTGAAGTCAATTGTGTAGAGGATCAAACAGGAAGAGAGAATAAAGACTGTGAGTGGGGACAACTCTCATGAGAGCTGAGAAGGAAGGGCAGAGAATGGGTGTTAACTTGAGGGAGACACACAGTCCTTGCGGGACTTATCTGCAGGGTAGGAACATTTTTTTTGTTTTATTTATAGGACATAGAGAAGAAGATTGGTGAGAAAAAGAGGGGATAGGAGAGAGGGTAAAATAGATAGGATGAAGTCTTGGAAGATAGAAAGGGATGACCTTGACAAGGAGAGGGAGACTTCTTGTGTCCCCAGACCAGGGGAAAAGAGGTGGACATGGGTATGTGAATGAGGAATGGAGTGTGACAGTATCATTTTTGTGCAGCAGCAGGCAAAGACATCTAAAAACAAGTGAGAGGAGTGTTGCATACAAAGCACACAGAGAGAAATGGGAGGTTGGATCATTTGCTGAAAGAAATGGAAAAGACTGGTCTCAGTGAGGACTCCGTAGAGTTTGGAAACCATGAATTTATAGTGGAGCCAGCATGTTCCATTGAGTGATCAAGGGGTTAGAAGTTGGTTTTGAGGTCCAAGAACTAGTGCATTTTGAAAATGAGATAGAGTTTGATGGATGATGTGTTTGACCATGGAATATGGTACTGGTTTTTCCAAGCTATCACCACAGGTGATGACAAGGTTCACAGTGGATCTCCAAAGTGGAGCCTGGCCTTATAGGAAGGTGAAGTGGGCGACTCCTGTGTGGTTTGATGTCAAGAAAGCTGAAAAGCCAAGTCACGTCAAAAATTCACCCCTACCCCAAGTAGGTATTTATAGGAGCCTGAACATCTATAAGGATGCTTTATACCTGCCTTTATAGTAAAACAGAAATAGAATGAGACTAGTGATATTTCAATCTATAATGATTTGTACCGAAGCATGAATGAAAGATGAATAGGACAGTTCTCAGAAATATTTATTGGTTGGCTTGCTGATATGGGTAGGAGCAAGTGGAGAGAATGAGTGTGAGCTCTGACAATGAGAGAAAGAGAGAAACTTTAGCTGCCGAACTGAATTCAACTTCCTCGGACTTTTCCTTTTCCAAGCACAGATCCATCTGTAAATGTAACATAATTAACAGTATCTTCACAGATGCAGGAATATGGTCTTGCAAATGCCCCATTAAAATTATTATAAATTATATAGAGATACATGCAGTTTTAGAATCACAAAGAAACAAAGATTTGACAATCAGCAATACATTGGAATTAAATAGGTTACCACTGGAGTTGGTTTTATATTAATACTACATCTCAATGCCCCAGCTTGAAAATTCCACAACTTTTTACAGTCCTAGTTTTTTACGTAAGGAAAGAAAATATGAGACATCTTAATTCCTGGAGCAAAATTAAGAGTGGAGTTTGAGTGGTATAAAATTTGACAGGGAAATAAATAAAAGAGGGTCTGTGAGATAAGACATTCTGGCAAATGAAAGCGAGGCTCTTAATAGCAGATTTTAAATGAGCACAGTTAAGAAAAATAACATGGAACAGATTCTTTTATAGGCAAGGAAGAGAAAACACAGAGACGAATAATTCAAGGTCAGACTGAAATGAACTGGAATTAGAGTTTGTGACAGTGTATAACCAGAATATTGCCACACAGATTTTGTGTTTTGACTTCAGTATCTTGACGGTTAGATAATACTTTGGCTTAGAACTGGGGAAGGACCTAGTTCATGAATCTTTGGTTGGTTAAGGACTTTGCAGTCATGAGGCATCAGGAGTGTGGAACTTGATGGAAGAGGCAGACGGGTGTTCACATAGTAGGATTCAAGTGCTTCACAGGGGCTGTTGCCATTCAGTGACATCATGGAAATTCTTAGTTGAGAGGTTCTTTCTCCCTCAGACCAAGATAGAGTTGTCTACAGTAATGGAACAATTTCTACATCAGGGGTTATACAGATAAAGGAACTGTCTAAGTAACTTTAGCCCGTGTTGGGCTTTCAAATCTTCTCCAACCAAATATATGGCAGTCAGTCTTTCCTACAAAAAGATGGCTTTGAGTTTCACTATCGCATTCCCTCTTTCTACACCAGTGGTGATACCAGTAAGCAGTGAATTGGTCAGATTGCAGGAGGCAAGAGAGAAATAGCCCACACCGCATTGGCTTGGCTGTAACTGGAGAAGCCCCATGGCTGAGAAAGTCAACAGCATCAGCAATCAATTTAAAGCCTCTTTTTTAAAAAGTACTATTTTCATCTTTTTCTGGATTTAACAATAATATATAGTCACTATATGAACATAAAAATAAAAAAATATATGGAAAGGAAGATGAAATTATGCATAACAGTCCACTCAGAGACTGTTAGCATTCTGGGTTACAGTCTTCTGGTTTTTTCTCTGTACATGAGTATGTATACAGATGACATGATTGAGGTTATTACTGCACATGCATTTTCTATCCTTTGTTTTCCTTTGTCCTTGATCATGAGGATTTCTATGTTGTTAAGTATTCTTTGAAAACACCATTCTGATGGCTGTATATTTTTTCCCCATATGGACCTACAATAAATTATTTAAGTATACTCTCTTTGTTGGGCATTTGGTTTATTTCCATTTTTAAGTTATTATAAATAAACTTCTGATGAATAATAGTGTACATAAGTCTTTTTTTTTCCTGGCCTTTTTAAAGAGCAAATTCCCATAGTAAAATTGTTAGATCAAAGAAAACCCACATTTTAAGGTTTTTGAGACATATTGTCAAATCCCCCTCAAAAAGATTGATAAAGGCTGATGGCTATTTGGTCCTTAGCTCTAAGAACTATTTAAAAATTTTTGAGCCCTGGACCTTTGATATAGGCTCCCATACATAATATAATTAAGAAGACAAATCTCTCTTATATGGCATCTGTGAGGGGATTTGTGCCAAATTAAACAAACATACCTGTTTTTAGAAAGCAAACCCAGGAATTACCATGGGTTTCATTGGACTAGCTTTATTTATTATTTTTTTAAATATTTATTTATTTATTTATTTTTGGCTGCTTTGTGTCTTCGTTGCAGTGTGCAGGCTTCTCATTGTGGTGGCTTCTCTTATCGTGGAGCACGGGCACTAGGCGCGTGGGCTTCAGGAGTTGTGACATGCAGGCTCAGTAGTTGTGGCTTGTGGGCTCTAGAGCACAAGCTCAGTAGTTGTGGCGCACGGGCTTAGTTGCTCTACAGCATGTGGGATCTTCCCAGACCAGGGCTCGAACCCGTGTCCCCTGCATTGGCAGGCGGATTCTTAACCACTGCGCCACCAGGAAAGTCCCTCATTGGCCTAGCTTTATTCCAGGCAGGTCTTAAGTACAATCGCAGGTGGGATCAGACAGGGGCCTTTTGAGTGAAAATTTTAAAAAGGCAAAATGTGTTTAGGGTGTGTGTGGGGTCCTTCCTGGATTTCACTAGTACCCATGAGGGTCTATCTTCATATTGCAGGATCCAGACCTATGACTGGGAGACTAGTACAGGCCACAAACCTATCTATTTATCCATAACTACTGTCATTGTTTTAATTTATTAAATTTAAGTTATCAAGACTTCAAGTGTTGCTTGAGATTTCTATTATGCTATTTGTTTGGGGCTTTATGGAAAAACATCTATGAGACTGTGTAAGGGAGGGTAATGGGCATTTGAGATTAGGTTTGAGTCCCAGCTCTACCACTGTGGCTGTATGACTGTGGGGAAATCATTCCACCACTCTGGGCCTTACTTTTAATTTCCTCATCTGTAAATTAGGAGCAACTGAGCCACCTTGTAGGATGAGAATGAAGAGAATAATGTCTTTGAAATACTTAGCACAATTTTGCTTCTAAATTTTTTAATCTTACAGATGCACTCCCACTTGTGTGAAATCACACACACACACATTATTTATTGCAGCATATTTTGAAGTAGCAAAAGATTGGAAACGGCCTAAATGTCCATCAATAGAAGACTAATTATTCCATGACCAGTAGTTGTTGTTACTGCTTTAAGTATGAAGACTCTGACAAAATTAGCATTTCTTTAACATCTCTGATTTTTAAAGGCATCGTGATTGAAAAAGTGAAGTTTTGCCTGTTAGCTCAGAATTATGGTATAAGGTATGGATTTACTAGGTAAATATCTGTCTCACTCCAAATGCAGTCATTCAAGAAGTAATTTTTATATGCCGCCGCGTGATGCTATGGTTTTTACGTACTCATTAGAGGTTCAAAATTTTTAAGGTGTATTCATTTTGGCATGTAGTCTTTTGGAAATAATTTTCAAATACTGTTTCATCGTGTGGGTATGAAATCCTCCCTTATACATTTGAGAACACTCTGTACTTGGTCTTGTAATTTCTTGGCATACAAATTTATATGATAAATATAAAGCACATATTGGGGATGTCTTGTGAGTAGCAGGAAGATGTTTAGGATTAAGGCCTGACTATATGAGATTATGAAAACATATTTTGGTAAGTGTGGATTTCATTTCATAAGTGAAAGAATCTGTGGCTTTTCTCTCAGAGCCTATATCCGTGAAACAAGAATGAGTCTATCTTGGAGGTAGTGGATATTTGCTTCTTGCGGTGTTGAGATGCCACAGTTTTAGCAGATACTCCCAAACCGTTGGCCCTCACAGGACATTTCCCTACCACTTTTGGGTTTCAGGTCCAGCAGCTGAAACAGATACTGCTGATACTACAATAGCTGCACCTAAGTAGTAGGACCGCCTTTCTGGAACTGTTTGTTCTCCGAGGAAAGAAAAAAAAAAAAAAAGACAGACTTCTTTCAGCCATTTGTTGTCACTTACTGACTTCAAATGAAAACTAACTTGCCTAGTTGGACAAAAAGAAGAATGTGTAAGATACAAAATCAAAGGAGGGTAGGAGATGTGCTGTGACTTTAATAAGCATTGTATTTACAACGTGCTTTTTAGTTTACCCTCTGACTGCATAATCTATTCTTGGGCAACATTTCCGGTAGGGTTTATGTTTGTTTTTGAAACTTCCGTATAATCTAAATACACTTAACTTTATTTCCAGTCTCGTGTTTCTATATGTTTTTATGATTAAGAATACTTTAAACTTGCTAAATCTACATTTTTTTCACATCACTTTTAAGCAACTTATTGTTCCATCTTACTGTAAAAGCAATACCTGCTTATTTCAGAAAAAAAGTGAAAGTAATTACAACCTTTCTGGATGACAATCTGGAAATATCTACTAAATAAAAACAATGCAGATATCCATTGACTAAGCAATTTCACTCTAAGTATTATATCCTACAGATGTACTCCCACTTGTGTGAAATGACACATGTATAAAGTTTTTCACTGCAGCATGTTTTGCTCCAGGAAATGATTAGAAATAACCTTAGTTCCATCTAAAGGAGACTGGTTAATAAGTTGTGGTCATTTATGGTTAGAACGACCCTACTTCCAGGTTTGCCTGAGACAGTCCTGGTTTTTGTCTGTTGTTCCACAGTAATTAGTCATAGCATCCCTTTTAAAAGTGTCTTAATTTGGGCAATAAATTATATGTTTATCCTAAGTTTGGTCTCCTTGTGCCATGGAATACCATTTAGTCATAAAAAAAAGGAATGGTGACACTTTATCTATTGATTAATAATAATTTTTATATTATACATATAGCTGATTCACTTTGTTATACAGCAGAAACTAACACAACATTGTAAAGCAATCATACTCCAATAAAGATGTTAAAAAAGAAAGCAAGGTTTACATACTTTGTGTTAAAAAAAGGTAGGAGAGGATGTAGAATATATGTACATAGATTTGTATACACACAAAATACTTCTGGAAAAATATATAAGAAACTGGAAATATTAGTTGTCTTGGGAGTGGGAATCTGGGTGGTTGGAGGACAGAAATAAGAAGGAAACTTCACAGTATACTCTTTTGTGTATTTTTTAACCATGTGAATAAAGCATCTACTCAAAACACTCAGGAGAATTTTAGAAGGGAGGAAAAATTATGTATCTACATAGGAAAACTGATTTAAAATTATACATCCTAATGCTAACAATGCTTATGCTGAGTAGTTCCACTGAAAATCATTTTTTATAGTCATCTTTTAAAAATCTGTATAATTTGGATTTCAGGATTACACTGCCTAGATTCTTCAAATCATCTACATGATTAACATAGGCATATACCACAATAGTTTCCGACATGAGTACATACCACAGTCCTATTTAAGCAGCCCCCTGTTGTTGAACCTTTATGTTGTTTCCAGTTTTTCATTTCAATGTTCCAGTGGGCTTTCTTTTACAGAAATCTTTGTGAATGATTCCTGTTTACGTCTTTAGAACATATTCTTGAAAGGTGAATTGCTGAATCCAAGAAATCCAAAATCCTAAGGCTTTTGGCCCTTATTTCTAAATCGTCCCTCTGAAAGGTAGTGGAGAACCAATTCACACTCTTGCTAGTTGGATTTAAGACTGCCAACTTCTTCATACCTTACCCAACACCGGACCTTATTGTTTGTATTCCTCTTGGCCAATCCAATGGTAAAACTGTTCTAACTGGCATTAGCACTTTTTAGTAGGTTAAAATTTCTCCCACATATTGGCCATTTGTATTTCTTATAAATAAAAGCTCACAAAAGAAAAATAAACAATTTTTTAGTGGGACAAAGCCCTTAAAAGGATGCTCTGGGAGGATGGGATTTTGCTCTTTTTTTTTTTTTTTTTCTCCTTTTTGCTTGTCCAGCAACTCAGATTTAAAGCTGCTTTTAGAAATATCCAACCTAAAATGATTGTGGAAGTCTACAGGCAGCTGCTGTGTTATAGCCAACGATGGACCTCTCAGTGTCAGGGCAGTTCACCACATCCTGCTGCCTGTCCTGGAAGAGTCTTGCCCAGTCACAGAAAGTGACAGGCATAAACAATCTCACTTCTGATTCTTACACAGCGGCCTTGACACAGGCAGGAGATGTCTTAAAAGTTAATTGTAATTTGCTGAATTTTTTAAAGTAAGCATAGAACGTTGTGCCCTGAAACATGGGGTGGGAGAATCCTTTGTGTTAGGATGGTTTAACCTTAATCTGCTTTTCAAATGGCGCTGAGTCAGATGTCTCGACACAGTCACACGGTCCATCTGGCGTACAGACGGTCATCATTAATCCAGCAGTTATCTGCATCATGTATATATGTCCAAACATCAAACAAATCAAACTCTTTTGATGTCCTTCTCAATCAGTCTTTAGTTTCAAAAAAATTCTCTACAGTGCTGAGCAGAACAGCAAAATTGCTTTAAGTCCTTCTTCTCCTCCCCCCATCGCACATGCTCACAGTGTTTTAAGGGAATTAAAACACGTAACTGCTTCAAAAGACACAGGCGGGGATGGCTGCCTTTCTCTAGGATCCGCTCCGTGCAACATACAAGGCCCTGTGTAATGTACATGCAGCAGTGTGTCCATTTCCTTTTTTTTTTTTTTGGCCGTGCCTCGCGGCTTGCGGGATATTAGTTCCCCGACCAGGGATTGAGCCCGGGCCATGGCGGTGAAAGCGCCGAGTCCTACCCACTGGACCTCCAGGGAACTCCCTGTGTGTCCATTTCTTTACACTGTGTGGTCCGAGGGGCATGACCCCACTTGGAGGCTTTTCTGTTGCCTAGCAGCGCTACAGAGAGCCACTTCTTAAGGGCAGTATTTGATAACTAACTGGGATTTTTAGGAAGACATTGTGTAGGAAGGAAGAGCACATCAGGCTTATTTAATTTTTTCACTGGTAACATAGTAAAGCAGGTTAAGTGTGATTTGCATTTTATAGATCAGGTAACTGAGACCCAGGCCTATGAAGGGAGGAGACAGGAGTTTTAAATTCCAAATCTCATGCTTTTTCTCATCATAATCATACTAGGTGTCCTGTAGAACAATTGTTAAGTGAACAAATTTCATGTCAGTTTTCAAAGACCATAGTCAAATAGATATAAATAGACAGGTAGATGTCCCTGAATCATTTAATGCCATCTCCTTCCCCTGAATCACATACTTGACCACAAAGAAAGCCTTCAAAAACTCAAAGAGAGGAGAGAGATTTATAAGGGCATACTCCCTGATTATGGTATAATGAGAATAGAAAGAAAAAGCAAGAAGGCAATTTAAAAAACCTTGTCCACTTGCAAATTATAAAACACACTCACTGATAACTCTGGGATCAGAAGGAAATCAGTGAGGAAGTTAAAGTTACTGGAAAAGAAATGAAAACAAAAAGAACATTTCTTTATCAAAACTTTTAAGGAGGGCTTCCCTGGTGGCGCAGTGGTTGAGGGTCCGCCTGCACATGCAGGGGACGCGGGTTCGTGCCCCGGTCCGGGAGGATCCCACATGCCGCGGAGCGGCTGGGCCCGTGAGCCATGGCCGCTGGGCCTGCGCGTCCGGAGCCTGTGCTCCGCAACGGGGGGGGGGGGGGGGGGGGGGGGGGGGGGGCGCAACAGTGAGAGGCCCGCGTACCGCAAAAAAAAAACTTCTAAGGATAGTAAAAGCTGTACTCAGAGGAAATGTTTTATTCTTTAGTAAAGAATAAAGGAAAAAATCAATAGTTCAACTTACTACTTACAAAATAAAGTGGAACAAAAACCCCTAAAAAATTAGTAAGAGGGGATTAATAGATGAAAGCTGAAATTAAAGGGATAGAATAATGGATAAATAAATCCAAAAGCTGGTTCTTTAGAAAAACCAATAAAATAGATAAACCCCTTGGAAGCCCAATTAAGGAAAAAACATGGTAACAAAAGAATACAAAACAAAGAAAAATAAATGACAAAACAATAGATACAAGAAAAATTAAAATCATGTTAAGATGTGTATAAATAACCCTTTAGTAAGAGGTGTGAAAACCAGTGGAAAAGGAAGATTTCTTAGCAAGATGCAAATGATCAAAACTGACCCCAGGAACAGCAGAAACCCTGAAGATACTGGATTACCATGAAGGGACTAAAAAGATAATTAAAGAGTTACCACTGATAAAGACTCCAGAACCTGATGGTTACAGAGCTGGCCCTTAAAAAACAGATAGTAACAATATTTAAACTATTTCAAGTGAATTAAGAAAAATTTACTGAAGACATGCAGAGTACTAGTCATGGTGCTAATCCTAAAATAGTGGGTTACATACATGGGGAATTAATTCAGGCCCGAGAACTCATGGCCTCCATAGTGGGGAAGTAAGTCGTAGACTCTAAGCATGATACGGAGAGGAGTGTGCATGTTACCACCACCCTGGTTCAGGCAGTGCCGAGGGAACATGGCCCAGAGTCACGGGGAGGATTTAATGGATGATAGTATCTAAGCTATCTTTAAAATAGATGTCTTCAGAAACTAGGTGTGAACTAGACTAGTTCCCATCTTGTGCACTAGAATTGTGTCTAAACGTTATTTATAACCTATTGACGTTTTTGGTTTGTGAATCATCTTGAGACTAATGAGGTTTATGTCTTCATATGCTGTGTACATAAATTTACATACCAGGAGGCAATGCAATAAGTGGTAAAGAACAGGGAATCTGGGATCAGACTGCCTGGATTTGATTAGCTGTGTGCCCTTGAGGGTGCTATATTACCTCTCTGTGCTTCACTTTCTCATCTGGAAGATAGGAATAATAATTGTATCTACCTTGCAGGGTTGTTGTGAGGACTAAGCATATAAATACATATAAGTTGCTTAGAATAGTGTCTGGCACAAAATAAGCAGTCATCAAGCCAATGGTAAAAGTGAGAATGAGAATGAGAATGGGGATGATGATATTTATAACTAATTTGTAATTACCACCTCATCTATTGATATAGCATTATTTTTGAGAGATATAAGGAAAGACAATGGTCTTTGAGTCAGACTGCCATACTTCTTAGCTTTGTCATGGACACACTCTGTAACCTTGGGGAACTACTAAACTTATCTTTTTTTCTTCTGGTAAAATATATATAACACAAAATCTACCACCTTAACCATTTTTAAGCGTACAATTCGGTAGCATTAAATACATTCACATTATTGTGCAATCATCACCACCATTCGTCTCCAGAACTTTGATATCCCAAACTGAAACTCTGCACCCCTTAAAAAGCTGAACTGATTTTAAACATCATCTTTCCCCACACCTGTTAAGGTAGACATACTTAGAGCCAGGTTGCTCAAATTAAATATGTTATAAATTGCAAAGTCCCAGACACCTTAGAGGGCCTCGGTACTTTTTGTCCTTTGGTTCCAGCCCCATGGTTACACTTGCAAAACCCTGAGTGTGTAGGAGACGGTCCTTTGCAGATGATTGGTGGCCTCTACATTTCTATGCTCACCCTCCCACCCGGTGATATTTTTTCCACATATCTTGTTTTGTGAACATAAAGAGCATATGCAACATGTTAACTAAGTCTTTTCAGATGCCAAGAATGTGCTAGGTGCTATTTGCGAGAGATAACTTGCCCATTAGATTTATTGTATAAATTAGGCCAAACACTAACTTGGAAAGAAGAAACCAGTATCCATGGAAAATTTATTATTTTGAATATCCTTTTTTTAAAATGTTCCTTGAAGATGAAATGTGGTTTCCACTTGTGCATGATTACAAAGTCGAGAATCTAGAGTTATTTGAAGACAATCTTTTCTCCACACCTTTTTTGAATTACAGAGGAAAAAAAACTGGAAGAGTAAAGGCGGCCCCAACTTGGGTTAAGAACCCAATATACTTAAAAGAATAAAAGGAGTGGCAGTGATGTTTTCACCAGATTTTTCTTTTTTTCTTCAAATTCCTACTCTGCATACCTCTTCTTCCTTTTCACATATGTTGTAATATCAGCAGAACGCTTTAAGTGAACTTTTCTCCAGCCAGAAAATTAAAAATACTAAAACTCCTTCAGGCTATGGTATATTTTGATGAGTGCAAGAGTTGCTTTTGGTTTTGTACCTTTTGGTATTTCCTGTCTCACTGACTTTTTCGCCTTCTCAGCAGAGAGGTTGTGACCTTTAAATATGATAGGGGGAATGGTATTTGGATCTATCAATATGGCTCTGGCTTTTGCACACTCATTTGCACTCTAAAAGCCTGTTTCTTTTTCTAATGTCATCCACATGTCTGACCTAGACTATGAAGTACTTTGTTCCTGGGGTCACCTCTAACTAGTAAATCGTTGTCTTAACTTGCAGCCCTATAAAGACAAACGTGAAATGTATCCTTACTGTGAAGCTTTAAAGGCTTTAAAGACGCAGGGATGAAGCAGACCCTGGTTTTTTGACTCCTGCTAACCTGGCATGCCTTGGGGGTTGGCATTGCCAGCGCAGGAATTAACGGGAGGGTCTAACCACAGGTTGACAGTTTTAGACTGTGGGCTACAACCTAAGTGTGATGACTGTTTCACTCTTACTTGTGTGTGATGTGAAAGTGTAAACCATGCTTCAGTATTTCTGGTTCAGCGGTTCTTAAACTATGTTTTGTGAGATATTAGTTGTACAGTAACAAAAAGGTTCTGAAGTCCATGTGTTTAGGAAATGCTGAGTTAAAATTATGAGTTTCTTAGTAAGGAATTTCTCAGAACTGTTAGTCTAAGCTTTATGAACTCCACGTGGGGCTATTTATGTAGCATTTTCCAAGTTTTATTTGATCCAGAACCCCCTAGGGCATACACTCTAGGGAAAGGATTCTCATACTATTGTGATAAAGAACAAGGTTTATTGCTGTTGGGGGAGGCGGTTGCATTTTTTATTATGGTAAAATATACATGAGATTGATCATTTTAACCATTTATAAGTGTACAATCCAGTGGCATTAAGTGTAATAACACTTCTTTTGCAAACGTCACCACTAACCATTTTCAGAACGTTTTCATCATCTCAAACTGTAATTCTGTCCTTGTCAAACAACAGCTCTCCACTCCCCAGAACACCCAGCCCCTAGTAACCTCCATTATACTTTCTGTCTCTTTGAATTTTCCTATTCTAGGGACCTCATATAAGTGGAATCATATAGTATTTGTTTTTTGATGTCTGGCTTATTTCACTTAGCACAATGTCTTTGGGACTCATCCATGTTGCGCCGTATGTCAGAATTTCCTTCCTTTTTAAGGCTGGATAATGTTCCATTATACGTGTATTCCACATTTTGTTTATCCATTCATTTGTTTATGAACAGATGGTTTGGTTTGTTTCTACCTTTTGGCTACTGTGAGATGAACATTGATGTACAAGTATCTGCTTGAGTCCCTGCTTTCAGTTCTTTCGAGTATTTACCTAGAAGTGGAATTGCTCGTTCATATTGTAATTCTGTGTTTAGCCTTTTGAGCAGCGGCCAAACTGTTTTCCACAGAAGCTACACTATTTTACATTCCCACCAACAATGCACAAGGGTTCCAGTTTCTCCACATCCTTGCCAGCACTTGTTATTTTCTGTGGGGTTTTTTTTTTTTTAATAGCCATTCTGCTTGGTGTAAAGTGGTGTTTCATTATGGTTTAAATTTGCATTTTGTTGTTGTTTGTTTGTTTAATTTCTGATCCAGTTTGGGCTGATCCTAGTGCCATTAACTAACTACACAGTGCACACAATACGCAGCTAGGACAACATCCAAAATGATGTGTACCCTGTTCAGTGAGATGTGTCCAGTGATCACACCCTTGGATGTGGTTAGAATGCCAAGTTGTTATAAAAGTTTCTAGGGCTTCCCTGGTGGCGCAGTGGTTAAGAATCTGCCTGCCAGTGCAGGGGACATGGGTTCGAGCCCTGGTCCGGGAAGACCCCATATGCCGTGGAGCAACTAAGCCTGTGTGCCACAGCTACTGAGCCTGTGCTCTAGAGCCCACGAGCCACAACTACTGAGCCCGTGTGCCACAACTACTGAAGCCCATGCTCCGCAATAAGAGAAGCCACCGCAATAAGCCCACACACCGCAACAAAGAGTAGCCCCCGCTCACCGCACACAGCAACAAGGAACCAAAGCAGCCAAAAATAAATAAATAAAATAAATAAATTTTAAAAAAAAGTTTCTAAAGACTCTTTTCCAATTCTGCATTTACCCTTCATGAACTAGTACCAAACCCACAGCAGTCCACAGATCACAGTTTGTCTATCACTGCTGTGAGAAACGCAGAAGTTATATTACCTGTCAAATATACGAATATTATTTAATGAGGTATGATGGATGACTTAAGCAGTTTTATTTTAACATAACTGAAAGCTATTTTTCATTCAGTTCCTAAATACAACTTGTAAATTATGCTGAAAAACAATCTGGCAATATAACGTAATAATGTTATTTTGGGTGGGGGGATAGTTTGGTCATGTTTTGGAATCTAGACAGTTTCTCTGAATAGGCTGGCCTCTGAGTTCTGATAGAACACTGTGGCATTGACCCTCAAGTAGGCTTGAATGTCAAGTCCTTGAAAAGAGAAGCAACTGCCCTGTAGACAATCATGAGTGTGGAATCCAGAAAGAGAGAAAATCAAGGTGCTGGAACTTTTGGGTCTGGCTCTCTGTTTCTGTAAATGTTCTGAGGCAAGAAGAGCTAGGCTCCAGCCGCTGTATTGACGAGTAACTGTGCTTGGAAAGGCTCTTCCAACAGAGTTAGTTAGGTAATTGGGGCTTGCTTCATTCTGTGGTTGGTCCTCTTTGGCATCAAGCCTGTTACCTTTGGGAAACTGAGGCAGCATTGCAGCTTAGTGCAGAGCTCCTTTCAAAAGAACATCTTTAAAGGAAAACTAAATTTTTTTGTTTTTTGCAGTACGCGGGCCTCTCACTGTTGTGGCCTCTCCCGCTGCGGAGCACAGGCTCCGGACGCGCAGGCTCAGCGGCCATGGCTCACGGGCCCAGCCGCTCCGCGGCATGTGGGATCTTCCCGGACCGGGGCACGAACCCGTATCCCCTGCATCGGCAGGCGGACTCTCAACCACTGCGCCACCAGGGAAGCCCAGGAAAACTAAATTTGATCAGTTATATTTAGAATGTGAAAGATGGCAGTGGTAATTCTGTATTCTTCTCTGTAAAGACTTTGAGAGGAAAATCCAGATCTGGTCCAGTTTTGAGAAGGTAGCCAGTGTTGCTAGTTTTATCTGCCCTGGGCCCCCTTCCTAGGGAATCACATTCTCCTTCTTTTGGAAACGGTTCCAGCCCCTATTCCTCCCCACTGTTGATTAAAATGATTCAAGGTCCTGTTCACCCCATCCCATTAGTCACTGTGGGAGGGGACCTGACCCTAGGCAGGCCAATAAGGGTCTTTTCCTTTACCTGGGATGTCTTCAAACTGCAAGTGAAAAAGAGAGTTAGTCCTCTCGGGGGCTGACAACCTTCATGTATGAGATTGGAAACTAGGGGATCCATGTGGAGGAAACCTGGGTGCAGTGAAAGCAAGTAAGCCAACATGCAGAGAGAGTGGATAGGAGATGAAGCAATTCCAGGTTCCAAATACACAAAAGCCCTGGTTTGTAGTTGTTTCAAGGGGTCAGCTGCCCCTCTACCCCCTTGTGGCGGTGATGCACTGGGCTCTGTAATCCATTATGAGCCTAGGTCCATCCGGGCCTCTCTCACTTGCAAATAAGAGTGCCAGCTCTTATCATCACACCTTCCTGCCCAAAACACTTAGCACATTGCCTTTCATACCATAAGTATTCAATTAATATGCTTGAATAAATAGAAAAATTAAACTAAAGATAATAGAGCCTAATTGCTGGCTGTTTGCTCTGCCCTCTGACACAGACCCCCACTGACGAAAACATGTTAACAGATTGGCTGCAGATGCTTTGAAATATACAGCTTTATATTCTTTTTAAAAAAGTGTTTAGATACAGAATGTGGGATGGTTGACGTGAAGGGATATAAAACTCTTGGGGGTTAATGACATCTGTCTGTTGATGAAGAAGGTGAGGACATGGCAGAGAGATTTTTAAAAGCAGAGGAGGGGGCTTCCCTGGTGGCGCAGCGATTGAGAGTCCGCCTGCCGATGCAGGGGACACGGGTTTGTGTCCCAGTCCGGGAAGATCCCACAGAGAGATTTTAAAAAGCAGAGGAGTAAAACCCTCTGTAAGGATGGGGAGAAGGGCTGGCCAGGGACGCCAGAAGGATGACCAAGTGGATCCAAGGGGCCCACTGAGGTGGGAGCTTGTAAATGCCTAGCAGCTCCAGACCCAATAAAGCACCATCATTTCCAGTAGCACTAGAAGCAGAGCATTAGGGATTAGGGCAACCAGTAAATAGCACTCCTCTCTCCCCACCCGCCCCACCCCCCCAGCTGAGACATAAACACAGGAATCAGAGGTCAAAACGTCAGCTTTACTTCTCATGAGACAAACCAGAGAGTGTGGGTTTAGAGCTGCAGCCAAGTGGGTTTGCTAATCCTTGCTCCTGAATTAAACAAATTCATCCACCCATTCCTAGCACAGCGGGACAACCACAGGCCTCTCCCACCCCAGAGAAAGGCCCCTTCCTACACGGCAGAGACAGACGGGACGCACGTTTCCACAGAGAGGAAATCCCAAACTGGCTGAGCTGAGCATGCCCCATTCCTTCTCCCAAACCAACCCAGGGGAGGAAGAGTGAGGGGCCGGGAGTGTTGTTCCTCCATGGAGAAACATGAGGAGTGGGCATGACTAATCCCATCTCAAGTAGAGACACGTGGTGGTGCTTAGCCGCCAAGGCTCATGTCCAAGGCTAACTGTTCCACCTCTGCTGTTTCCTTTTCCTGGTCATTGTTCCCTAATGGAAAGGCGGAGAACTGGGGCTGTTGAAGGTGCAGGCATTGGAGCAGTTGAATAGACTGGTCTGTACTGAATCAGGAAAGAAAGAAGGCAATGAGAGGAGAGGGAAATGGACTGAGAGGAAAAGGCAGAGTCTGGAGATGAAAGAGCAGGTGTGTGGGAGAGAAGGGAGGAGAAACCTGGGAGGAGAGGGACTCAGACCAAGGAGTAGGATGTTGGAAATGGTGATTCCGCAGGGCAGGTGTGGGTGACGATTATGATCGTGAAATGGAGTGTACGAGTAAAAACTATTGGAATTGAGGACGTCAAAGAACTGTAAAGCCAGGCCGTCGAACAGGTTGCTGTGTAGAATGTAAAGGCACCTAGAATGATGACTGTAGTCGGTGGTAAGCCTGGTGCCGGTGTCCTCCATGACTGTGACAGAAGTAGTGAGCAGGATAGAAGGTGATTATGGTGAAAACTGATGGCTCAAGCCTCACACGTGGTGAGGATTCCTCATGAGGGTGATAATGTCAGTGGTCTGGGCTGGCGAGAAAGCTCTAGGACAAGCAGGGAGCTGTGTTTCTCCTTACCTGAAGCTTTCCTAAAAGAAACAAGCAGCCAACCTTCCTTGGACTCACCATACCTTTTCTCATAATCTCTTCTCTGCTAAACTTCCCAAAAGTGTCTCTTTGTGTTTTCTCTATTGTTTTTATTCTACACTGATTTCTTAACTTCCTGAAATTATAGGTTTTCGCCCTATAATTGCACTGAAGTTGTCCCTGAAGTCGATAATGTGCTTCTAATCCGAAAATCCATTCATTGATGACTTAACAGTTTTATCCTAGTAATAGAAACAAGTACCACAATGGAAAACATTTATTGTGCCAAACACTGTTCTATTCTAAGCACTTGACATATATTTTCTTATTTATTAGCTCCAGGACAGCCCTATGACATTGTGAGTATCCCCGTCTTTATGGTCATTCATGCATTCATTCCATGCGTATTTCTTAAATGTTTACTTACTATATACAAGAGATCATTCTAGGTCATATCTAGGTAAGAAAAAGAGCAGTGCAGAAGCCCTGGCAGGGATCTACTTGGTTTGGTTGAGGACCAGCAAGGAAGGAGCTGTGCCTGGCCGCAGGGGGCGAGGGGTGGTGGGGTCCGAGAGGTAGTGCACAGCGGCTCCTGTAGGGCCTTGTAGGCCTTTGTAAGAACTTAGGCTTTCGAGGAGAAAGTTGAGGCAGAGACCATGTAAGCAACTTGCCCAAGGTCATTCAGCCACTAGCTAGCCGACCCAAATATAAGCTCCCAATGAGCTCTGGCTATTGGAATATGGAATGTTCCAAGCTTATTATTTCTGTTTCTCACAGATCTCCCCTTCCTCTATTCTTTAAGATGGTCCCAATGACTGAAAACCTTATCATCAACCAAACCCCCTTCCTTCTCCTCGCCTCTGCTCCTAAATCCACTCAACCGCCAAGAAGCCAACAAGGGGTGCTTTCATCCTCCCCCTTTACTGCCCTTACTGCTTCTGGATCAGTTCAGGCTTTCCACATCTCTCCCTGAGCTCTTGTAATTCTCTCTTAAACGGACCCTCTCCTCCACCCAGTGGATCTCTCCTGCTGCCACCTGACATATTCTCCTAAAATAAAGGTCGGCTCCCAGGATTCTTTCTATCCTCATCAACTGGCCTTGATTCCCCACTGTCTAGAGAACAGTCCAAATCCTTCACAAGCTTCTCACAACTCTCTCAAGCTTACCTCTTAGAACTTTCTTCCCCTCTCCAACCTTACATTCTCTCCCTGGCATCCGCTGTGCTTCTGCTCATTTCCTATCCATAAAGTGGTTTCTTCGCCTTCAAGCAGCCACCCAGCTGCCACCTTCTGGGTCAGGCTTCCCCAGAATTCCCCCAGGCAGAACGAGCAGGTCTCGCCTCTCAGTGGAAGGCCTGGTATCCTCATTAAGTGCTCCTGACAAACTCAAATGCGTTGAAAGTCTAGCGAGTGGTGATTGTGGCTGGACATTGGCCAATTAATGGAGCCAGGCTGGAACCCGTACAGGTTAGGAGAGCAACCATGAACACATGGCAGGTACAGGAAATCCCCAAATTCTATTAATTGTAGGGTAATTTCCTAGAGATATTTTGGTAATGTATTCCTTAAGTTCTGAGGTTCATAATTGCACTTCTGTTAAAGGGAGTTTGTTCGCTTCAAATGCAGGAAACCTAACAAAAATCATGTTTTTTTTCTTTTTTTTTAAGCCTTATATATAGAACAGAAATATAACATTGGTGTTAGTTATCGATTTTCCAAAAAGTCTGGATCTTCTCTGATATGCTTGCAAATCTTTCTGAGATATCCTAATCCTTAAGATTTTTGAAGCAAGTATTTATTATAGAAAATGTCTTAAAATAATAAATTCACCAGATGTAATCTCAGTTTACATTTTGCTACCTCCACCTGGTCTTTTCATTTATAGAAACTGAAAATTATATGTTGCTTTATATATATATATTGCATTTTGAATACCTGGCAATATAGGCGTCTGGGTTCATTTGAAACCCAAATGAGCGTTACGTTCATTTTCTGTGAACTCCAAATCCATCATCGTGTTGCCCTTTCCCTGTTGGCTGTAAAGGAAATAAAGCTAAGGAGATTGGGTAGATCCCCCCCGCCCCCCGCCCGCCGCCCACTACCTGTCTGGTTTCCCTAGGGAACCACTAAGTGCTGGTGCCTTCCTCAGAGCCAGAAAGCTGCACGCTGTTCCACAGTGGATCAAGGAAAGGGAGAAACCTCTTGCCAGTGGGAAATGACAGCAGAGAAAGGGAAAGGTAGCCAGCAGGTCCTTGCTCGCCTTCTGAAGACAGGAGGGAGAACCTAGATGAGACAGTGATGTGTCTCAGGGGGCTGCGCTGGAATGAATTGCTGGCCCACCTTTCTCCTCTCTCACTCCTGCTTTTCCCTCCTGAGGTGCTGCCTTGAGCTAAGGAAGCCTTTTCTATGGCCTCTGGAATCCTCCACCCAACTACAGCCTAAGAGCATGGTTGGGCATTTCTTTTTTTTTAAATTAACATCGTTATTGGAGTATAATTGCTTTACAATGGTGTGTTAGTTTCTGCTTTATAACAAAGTGAATCAGCTATCCATATACATATATCCCCGCATCCCCTCCCTCTTGCGTCTTCCTCCCACCCTCCCTATCCCACCCCTCTAGGTGGTCACAAAGCACCGAGCTGATCTCCCTGTGCTATGCGGCTGCTTCCCACTAGCTATCTATTTTACATTTGGTAGTGTATATATGTCCATGCCACTCTCTCACTTCGTCCCAGCTTACCCTTCCTCCTCCCCGTGTCCTCAAGTCCATTCTCTACATCTGTGTCTTTATTCCTGTCCTGCCCCTAGGTTCTTCAGAACGATTTTTTTCTTTTTTTTAGATTCCACATATATATGTTAGCATACGGTATTTGTTTTTCTCTTTCTGACTTACTTCACTCTGTATGGCAGCCTCTAGGTCCATCCACCTCACGACAAATAACTCAGTTTAGTGTCTTTTTCTGGCTGAGTAATATTCCATTGTATATATGTCCGGCAGGCATTTCTGAATACGCTTTCCTACTGAAATGTTGTTCTGCAAAGCCATTAGTTTCCATAGTGTAATTAGGACTCCCCTTCAGGTACATTTTGGACTAAGTCGGCCTTTCTGACTTGAACTGGGAACCACCATACAAAGACTATTTCTGTGAGATAATTACAAATGATGACCTACAAGCCGCCATCTTACAAGTGGGCTTTTGGTACATAGCTTGCACCTAAGTTTGAGGCTGCCTGTATAAAAGTGTCAAGTTGGCAATTTATAACTAACTAAACAACAATAATTGCAACTACCCTTTAAAAAACAAATCTCCCATGTAACTGGCAAGGGCTATAAATACACACCATGTCTAGTTTTTCGTAGATGGATAAACTGTTCTTCATCTCACCTTTTATGGTCCCTTCTTGACCTGAGTTGACAATAATGCCATGATAATACATAACTTACATAGAACGAGTACCTGGAAGTTCCCAGACACTGGGCTGTGTTCTTTATATATAGTGTCTGTAATTCTGACATCCCTATAAGGTTGATGTCACCCCCCACCTCACAGATTAGAAATTCAAGGATCAAGAAGTTTAGGAACCATGCCCAAGGCCGCATAACTAGTACAAGGATGAGGCTGGGATTCTAACTGGAGTCCTCCTGACTCCAAAGCTGTTATGTTATGTTATGTATTCCATGATACATTTGTTCTGCTCCAATTCCATTCCAATCTTTCTTAAACAAACCTCTGTTTATGTGTATCTTGAATAAATCCAGCTATTTGATGGATCGTGAAAATTAATCCTGAAGATAAGATGCTTCTAAGTCCTTATTATTTCTTCTACTAGAATTTTGTGGGGTTTTTTTTCATTCTTCTAAGTATCTAGAATATAGTGCGTAATTTGTTTTAAATATTTACTGAGTACCTACTATGTGCCGGTAAAACTCTGGGGGTAGAGACCATCCTGGGCCTTCCTTCATCTTGCCTTTGGAGCGAGAAGGGCAGAGAAGTACCAGGACTTCTTCAGAGAAGAGCCCCGGAGGTGGGCGGGGGGGGGGGGGGGGGGCGGGGTGGGGGGGGGGAGTTCAGGCCTCAACCCTGGGCCCCCAGGGGATGTTCTCATAAACAGGGGTGGCCCACAAATTGATGAAATGGGAAACCACTGGGCCAAGAACAAGGAGGAGAGAATGCATAGTAGTTAGGTAAACAGGGGTATAAATCCATATATTACTATTAGTCGAGCACGAAATGAACTCTTTTAGGAACTTTATGTTCCCCATCTGTGTTGAATTGAGGTTCATGTTACAGCACTTTCCCATTAGCCAGAAATAGTAACTTTCCATCAGTAGCCCTTGAGCATTTACCTTAGGAACTTTGCAGTAGTTGTCTCTGAGGTGACCATTATTTTTTCCTTGAATTTTATGAAACTGGTTTTGCGAGGGAACTCACAATCCTATGGAGTTGAATACATGTTTATAAATTTAAAAACCTTTTCTCCAAACTATTTTTGGAAAGTTTTTAAATGTACAGATGGCATAATGAATACCCGAAAACTGTTCACCTAGAACAGGGCCAGTGGACTACACAGCCTGTGGGCCAAATCCAGCCCGAAGCCTGCTTGTGTAAATGAAGTGTATAGGGATGCTGACGACTTCCATTCATTTGTGTATTTGTCTGGCTACAATGAAAGAGTTAAGTCATTTTGACCGAGACTACCACAGGCCCACAAAGCCATGTTTACTATCTGGTACTTCACAGGAAAAAACTGCCAACCTTTGAGATATAGATTCACCAATTGTTAATATTTTGCCATATTTGCTTTATTTCTTTCTCCATAACAAGCAGATGTCGTTCTCTCTGTCTGTCTCCTGTGCATGCACACACACACACACACACACACATTTTTTTCTTGAACCATTGGCAATTGTGTTATAGACATGATAACTTATCCCTAAATAATTCATATATTTGCCTAAAAATAAAGGCATTCTCTCATATAACCACAATACC
Organism: Leucopleurus acutus; assembly: GCF_964270905.1. NCBI lineage: Eukaryota > Metazoa > Chordata > Mammalia > Artiodactyla > Delphinidae > Leucopleurus > Leucopleurus acutus. The sequence goes on from NC_139146.1 coordinate 65,800,492, forward strand.
ATCATCATCATCATGCCTAAGAAAATTAACATTCATCCAATAATATTATCCAACAACAGTCCACATTTAAACTGGACTTTCATAGCCTCATTTACTTTTCCTTTTTTGGATCTAGGATACAATCAAAGGTCATACACTACATTACGTCACCATGTCTCTTTAGCCTCTAAGTTTTCTTTTAGCATGACATTGACTTTTTGAAGAGTCCTTTAAAAACTTCTTTTGAAGCCTAAATCTTAGTGAGTTTGCAATACTACCCTAGTAAGAGCTCAATTGAATAGTCATTGTGGTAAATCGGTGTCTTCACTTCTTCTTTGCCAGGTTTTAGAACCAGTTGTGTTGCTTGGCTTCTGAAGCTAAGACACTAAGATGTTAGTTTTGCTTGGAGTTGTAAATGTGGGAAAAACTCAGTGTGAAGAGTAAGGCAGATGGGAATTTGCAGGATGCATTTTAGGTAATTAAAGGCACAGCTTCCCCACCAGCTGTGGTCGCTGCCCCTGTTAGCTCTTGGCTGGTGGCGGGGGTGGGGGTGGGGGGGGCGCTTTTCTCCTGACTGGGGTCTGGCTCCCTTCCAGCATCATTAGATTGCAGCACGGAGCTGGAAGGAGACCTGCCATTATTTAAATCTTCCAGCCCAAAATGTTCAAGCTGGCGACGCAATGCTTCTGTGTTTGCAGTTTGTGTGCTGAAGATAGCGTGGCACTCGGGGCGCATCCGGGAATGCACGTGGGAAGAGCACCTTCTTTCTTGAGAATCTGACGTGCCACGGTCTTGTGCCTCTGATGGGACCACATGGTGGGTCACAAGTCTGGTCCTTTTAATGGGGTCCCAAATGATTCCTAGAAAATTCCGGGACCCATCCTTTGCTTTCCTCTGGGTAAGAAACCCTCAGAGCTCCTAGGCCAACCAGAAAGAGAGTTGCATGCCTAGAAAAGACTCACCTGAACCTCTCCAAACCTCTGGAGATGGGAGGGAAGATAGAAAAACTCCAAGGAGAACTGGATAATTTTAAAACATGCAAAGTAATTGCAGGAGAGACTGTGAAGGGTATGGAAGACTTCAGACTCTTACCAGCTCATGGTCAGTCTACAAGAGGTGTTGTGAAGGACACAGATATTGTGACTGATGGTACTTCTTACCTACTGAAAAATCCAGGGGCACAGGAAAGAAAACATTCTGGGGTGGGCCACCCTCCACAGGGGGAAGTGAGATTTGAGCATCTCCTCATTGGTCTCCCTGTCTCCTGTCTTGTTCCTCTTAAGTCCTTCCTTTACACCCTCTCCCTCCCACCCAGGCCTACCCCCAGCAATCTACTTCTGCTGCAGACCCGGGCACTTACTTCTCAGATCACCACCCCTCTGTGACTTCCATAGCCTGCCTTCCATGGCCTTCAAGGACCCCATGATCAGACCCTGACTCCAAAGCCTCATCTTCCTTTGATACCGGCCTCAGATTTGATGCTTGAATTCCTCATGTATGCCACGTTGTTTTGCACCCCCATCCTTTGCTAGTTGTGTGGCCTTAATGATGCTTAATTGCTCTGTGCCTCACACTGTTCATCTGTAAAATGAGGATGATAATAGTACCTACCTCATAACGTTGTGCAGGGATTAAGTGAGCTAATATATGTAAAATTCGTGGAAGAACGCTTGGCATATAATAAGGGCTAAATAAACATTAGCAATTTATTGCTATTGCTCTTGTTATTTTGAACCTGGTTGTATTATCTTTTTATTGCTGCATAAAAAAGTACTGTAAACTTAGCATCTTCAGTCAACACCCACTGATTATCTTAGTTTCTGTAATCAGAAGTATGGACATGGTGTGACCGAAGACTTTGCTCACAGCGCTGAAATTGGGGTGTTGGCAGGGGCTGAAGTCCAAGCTGAGCTTCTTCCAAGCCTCTTCCAAGCTCATGTTGTTATTGACAGAAGGCATCTCCTTGAAGCTATAGAACTCGTGGTCAGCAGGAACTCTGACTTCACCTTCTTTGAAAAGCTCCCCTGATTAGGTCAGGTGCAATCAGGTCATCTTTCTTCTGATCAACTCAAAAGAGTGATATCCCATCTCATGCCCAGGTTCCACTGGCACTCAAGGGGAGGTGATTATACAGGGTGTGTCCGTCAGTGGGTGAGATCCTTGGGGACCATCTTAGAATCCTACCTACACACTGGTCATTGGGAAATACTATGATTTTTGTTCGCTTTGTTAAATTGCACTTGGGTGAATATATGATTTATTTACCACCACCGTTATTTCAGATTTTTGTAGCATCTTTCTTAGAGCATTTAGATGGATTCACATTGATCTGCATCCTGGAACCAGCCTTCATCTTTCCTTTCCTGTAGTTTGAACTACCTGATGGGACCAGTTAGCTCATCAGAAGTCTTTTAGGAAGAGGATAATTGGAGACTTATAACTGATGCACCTGCTGCTAACATCCTAGAGTTCCAAAAGTATGACTCACAATTTGCAATTCCTTCCAGAGCCATTTATTTATTCTTAATGACTCCCAACAGATGAAGACCAGAACCCTCCTCAGCTGTCGATTGTGTCTGCTACTCTGCCAGGTCAAAGTAAACTTGTACCTGCTAGAGAAATTTGTCACCATGAGGAGGGTCTTTGACATTATATTCAAAAGATTTCCTTGCCCCCTCATTTTTCCCTTTCCAATTAAGTCTAGATTTCCCCACCCCATTTAATTCAGTTTATAAGTCCACAAAGAGGTATTACTGGTCAAAACCCATTGATAAAGGATGTATTTTAAAAATTTTTATTGGAATATAGTTGATTTACGATGTTATATTAGTTTCAGGTGTACAGCAAAGTGAATCAGTTATACACATACATATATCTATTCTTTTTTAGATTCTTTTCTCATATAGGCCATTACAGAGTATTGAGTAGAGTTCCCTGTGCTATACAGTAGGTCTTTATTAGTTATATATTTTATTTTATATATAGTAGTGTGTATATGTCAATCCCAACCTCCCAATTTATCCCTCCCCCGCCCTTACCCCTGGTAACTATAAGTTTGTTTTCTACAAACTGTATTTCTGTTTTGTAGATAAGTTCATTTGTACTCTTTTTTTAGATAAGGATATATTTTTGAAGATCAACTGAAAAGAAAAACTTGTTGAAGATGACACTTGGGTAGTAAAACCTATTTAAAAAAATATATATATATCCATTTTGAACCAGATTCTAGGCAATAAGACATGGACAAAACTTTGAAGCAATAGGGAATTTCCCCCAAATTGCTAATTTCTACTTTCCAATGGCATTTAACTTACAGTTTTATACAAATGTGAAAAGATAAAGGGAAAAAAAATGAATTTGACATAGCTGCAGGTTTAGAAGTTTGAAGTGTCTACTTATTCCAGCATTTCCTAAAGAGGTATGATTTTATTATCCAACAGGCCATAACTCACACCTGACTCTCACTGCCTTAATGACTGACATGCCTCCAGTAATTTGGACTATTAAAGAAGAAAGGCTGGTTCATAAAATAATATAAAATAATATAAAATAATATAGACTTGGATTTCTTTTCTTCCTTCTAGGACAATATCATATTATTCTTGAGAGGTTGTAAAGAGCTCGGCCTTAAAGAATCTCAACTTTTTGACCCGAGTGACCTACAGGATACGTCCAACAGAGTAACAGTCAAGTAAGTAATGCATGATTTATGTTCAAGGGAAACCCATTTATGGTTTGATTTGCAGTTTTGTGATGATGATGTAAGGTCTAAGAGGCAGAGAATTGGGCATGCCTAATAAAATTAAAATGTGGAGGTAAAAACCTAGCTTTCAAAATAAACCACATTGGCCTTCCCTTGTGTATAGCTTTCATTCTGATCAAACATAATTTTTTGAAATGCAAAAATCATGTACATAGAGTTAAAATTTTAGAGAAACGGAAGAAAATGTTAAGTGAAACTTAACAGAGGGAGAGGCAAGGGAGAAATATGCACAAATCTGTTTGGGTTAGACAAAAAGCTTTTATTGGCTCCAGTTGGGCATATGAATAGGCTCCTGGAAGACTGCAAACTCCTAAAAAGATTTGAACTCTGTTTATTATGCAAAGAAGTCAATAGATTATGGAAAAATCTATTCTTCATTTACACTTGTAACTGTTTTCTCATATGTGTCAGTGATCAAGTTCTTTGAAGATGGATCATTGGCCATTTGGCTATTGTTGACTGTATCTACTCAGTGAGCCATGTTTGGGGCCAAAGAATTCTTGGGAAAGAATGTTATAGTAAAAGAAAAGGCAATGTGCTTCTCTATGAAGAAATAGCTCATGAGCAGAGTAATGAGATGAAAAGTCCTTTTGAGATGGTAGAGGTAACTTTCCTGTAGTTTAAAAGTTCTTTAGACTCTACCAAATTCAGATAAAACCTTTTTGAAATTAGTCAAACAGTATTTGGCATTAATATGCTTTAATAATAAGCTTGATTACATAGATAGCATCTTTGGACTGGCTATACTTCTCCTTTTGATTACTTTTGGGTCATTTTATCATAGAAGGACAGAAAAGAGAAAGAAACCAAAATTCAGTGCTGTTAATTTTTTGCTATTTGCCGATACTGGCTTTTTCTTAATGATGGGGAAAAATAATTGAAACTACTAAATGAAATCAAGTTGGAGTTCATATTGGATTTTATGATTTTGGGATTTTATGATTTATGACTGGGAATAAGGGAGAGTCAGCCATGATTGATTATGTAAAAAGCACTTCTCTGTTGTCAATGTGCCTTTTCTTTTTTGAAGTACAATTAACATACACCATTATATTAGTTTTAGGTGTGCAACATAATGATTTAATATTTGTATGTATTGCAAAATGTTTACCACAATAAGTCTAGTTAACATCTGTCACCATATAAAGTTTATTTTTCTTGTGATGAGAACTTTTAAGATCTACTCTCTTAGCAATTTCTTAGCAACTTTCAAATATGCAATACAGTGTTATTAACTATAGTTGACATGCTGTACATTACATCCCCATGACTTATTTATTTTATAACTGGAAGTTTGTACCTTTTGACCTCTCTTTAATACTTCTCATGGAAAATTTTTACTTAAATGTAAAAAGAACAGAATAAAAATTATGATATTTGAATATGTAAACCACCATAAACCTCATTTTAGTCCTCACATGCTCCATTTATTTCTGTACCTAAATCCAGCCTCTATAAATCATTATTCATTTTAGAAAATTGTTTCAGGTTCTGCCTCATCTCACATTCATAGTTTCACCTGGGTGGCAAGTGACCAGAAACAATAGTAACTGTGTGACATGGTAGGTAATCATTTGTTACACACACATTGATTAGAGTGTGAGGGAAAGTTCACTTTGACACTGTTGGCAGCTGCATTCATTTTTTTTTAAGAGTCACTTTAAATCAATATGTTACTAAACCAGGAGGCTTCTGAGACTGATTGGTTTTAGAAATTCAGAACTCGTATCACTTTACTGCTTTTCTACAAAACCGTGAGCATCGGGGAATCTCAGATCTACCTCTACATCTGCTACCCCCAGGTCTATAATCCTAGGCAAGCTCCCTTGCTTCAGTAGGGCTCTGTGTCTTCATCTATAAAATGGAATTGGACAGAATGTTCTTTTGTGTGTGTGTGTGTGTGTGTGTGTGTGTGTGTGTGTGATTCATCCTGAAGAATGTTCCATGTGCACTTGAAAAGAATGTGTATTCTGCTGCTTTTGGTTGTAATGTTCTGCATATGTCTAATAAGCCCATCTTATATGTCATTTGAAACTAATGTTTTATTATTGATTTTCTGTCTGGATGATCTGTCCATTGATTTAAGTAGGTATTAAAGTCCCGTACTACTATTGTATTACTGTCAGTTTCTCCTTTTATTTCAGTAAATATTTACATTATGTATTTAGGTGCCCCTTTCTCCCTCTCTTCTCCTTCTCAGACCCCAATAATGAGAATGTTAGCATGTTTGATGTTGGACAGAATGTTCTTTCAGGTATGATTCTAGCTAAAGCTTTCTCAGTGCAGATCTGGGAAGATGGTTCAACCAACTTCTAAAGAAAGCGACTTTAGTTCAAAGACACAGAAAGCAACCTAAAGGAAAAAAAGTCACTTAGACCAGTGGCACACAGACAGTCACTTCTCAATTACTGGACAATCTTCCCCTTCTCCTCTTCTTTTCTCTGTTCTTTTTCTCTTTCTCTCTGCTTCTTTTCTCTGTCTCCTTCTCTTCCCTATGCTTCCCTTCCCTTCTTTATCATACCTTTCCATCTGTCTCCCATTTTTGCATTTCTTCTCCTCATTTTCTTCCCTTTTAAGTTTTTCCTTCACTTGAGATTATTATTTTCGTTAAGCAATACTTGCCCATCGCCTTCCCCTATGTCATTTTTCATTAATTCAACAAAGATTTACTGAGCAGCTACTATGTGTCTGATACTTTCCAGTCACTAGAGAACAGGCCCCCTGTTCACAGGGAATTTATACCCTGTGTCAAGAAATGGGAAGTAAATAAGTAAATTTTTAAAAATTGCAGGGAGTGATAAGTGCTGAGAAGAAAATAAAATAATAATAAAATAGATGGTGTAAAAGATAGTGACCATGGCAATATATACATATATCAAATCACTGTGTTGCATACCTTAAACTTATATAACGTTTTATATCAATTATATCTCAGTCAAACAGGGGGGGAAATAAAAAAGAAAGGTGGTCAAGAATGGTCTCTCTAAAGACGTGGCATTTCAGCTGAGGGCTGAGACATGGATGGGAAGCAAGAGCCAGACATGCTAAGATCTATAGGGTATTCAGGGCAGAGGACTCAGGTAGAAAGGCTGGGAAGAGAAACAAACTTGATGTCTAGAAAGAGAAAGAAGAGTGGCCAGCCAGTGTGGTAGAAGGGTAATGAGCAAGGACGAGCGTGGTGGGAGGGGTGGTCCACAAGTGTTGTAGGTTGTTGAATTTGGCATAATTATGGAGAAAACATTTTTATTTCACTGTATGAATATTTAGAAGCACATAAAGAACTTTATATTAAAAATTATGCCATAAATTCATTTCTGGTACTTAGAAAATCTTTTCTAGTATTAGGGAAGATTGGGGCATGGAATGCGCTATCTGCTTCACAACTTTTCTGTAAGTGATGCTGGTTTAACTTGGCACTGTCCAGGGGACATTTGCAACATATGTAGATTTCATAGCTATGGAAGATGAAAGTAGAACTGCTATATTTTTCTGCTTTCCCCTCTGAAAGTTGAGCCAAACATTAGCAGAGATGGAGAACCCCCTACTGACACCAATTAATAGTGGAAGCAATAGGTAGAGGGGTAGATCCCAGAGAGGAAATTTTGATGCTTTTTGAAATTGTCTTTTGAAAAATACTCTTTAGATTAGCTCTCATTGTGGGTAATTTTTCTTCTTATTTTTTTTTGAGAAGTAACTTGAGTAGACTATAAAGAAAGAAAGAGGGAAAACTGCAAATGATTACTCTGTGTGTAATTTCGTGAACTCTACTGTAATGGGTGCCAGACGACCTTGATGGGACATGAAAACATAATCCAGAAGGGCATGCAGCAAGTATCATTCCAGGGAATCGCAGCAATTGGATGAAAATGAGGAAAGCCTTTGGATTGCTCCCGAGGATGTCTCTGAAAAATGTGGAAGCATTTTCACGTAATTGGTTGTTACGTGGAAGTCATTCAAACAAATATTTTGTGAGCTCCTACTGTGTGCCAAGAGTGATTTTTTTTTTAGAACTGGGTCACAATTTTAGTCAAAAAACAGTCATTGGCAGTGCAGAAAAAGTCTTATGTTCCCTGTTCTTAAGTTGTTTTTCACAAAAATTTCAAATCTTCTATAGATTTTTGTTTTCATCTGGTTTTGCTGCTGTTACTGTTGTTAAATTATTTTAAATCCTAGCAAATATCTAAGCAGATAATGACAAATCTTTCTTTCTGTTAATAGGGGGGAATATGAAAACATGTTCTTAATCAAATCCAAGTTGGACCACTGCTTCTTACAGTCTAAGTCTCTGTTGATGGTTTATCTCCTTAGTATAGACTAGATTAGTATAGACTATAGACTACATTGTTTTCTAGTCCCTCAAGTCTCAATTGACTTAAAATTGTGCATCTATTCATTAATATGTACTTTGGGTCAGAGTATGCAGCAATAAGGTAACTGGGATCTAAATATCTGGAGGAATTCTTTTTTATATAGTAGAATTACATTCTCCCTCCCCAGCACCCCCCCCCCCCCCCACTGAAGTTCTATGGAAAAAAGAAGTGTAGCATTTATTTTCCTAGTATTTATTTGTTGACATGTTAAAGAAACTTTGAAATAATTTGGGAGAAATTTTTATATTTCACTGTATGAATATGTAGAAAGTACCACCAAGTAGCTTTTTTTGTTTATAGTTTGAGAATAAACATTTATGTATATTTAAGAATGCATGTGTGTATATTTGAACATAGCATGCATATTTTCTTGCTTATGGCTAATTCCCCAGCACTGATTTATGTCCATAGCAGAAAAGAACAAGTATTAGGATAGCATTGCCTCTTTTACATATATTTTCAGGTCTCTTTAATTAGGTAAGGTTTTAGAACTTCTTTAAAAGTACTTGTATAAAGAAGATTTTGGAAGTGCAGTCAGATTTCAATTTGACAGTGATATATAGCCAAGGCAAAATTTTACTTTTACAGTTAAGCTTTGATTATACAAATATAAACAGTGGTAGTTTTAAATGGAATTCTTCATTTTCCAGATGTTACAAAGCATTCATCCTTCCATGGTGCACTATGGAACTTTAATTCCACCTTATCCTTCTGTATTTTGTTTTCTAAGTAATTTTATTTAGTACCTGAAATCACTAATCATAGACCTTAAAAGTAATATATTCTGCTGATTTCATTATATATGTTAGCTTTCAAATACATCTTAAAGGTGTTGAAGGGAAGATCACAGTGAAGAAACTGATCATATTTTCTTTTCCTTTTTCCAAACTAGGAGCCTTGATTATAGCAGGAAGCTGAAAAATGTAAGTGTTTTAATTTCACTTTCCAAACTTTTTTCCTTCTAACTTTGATGGTTCAAGTGTAAAATTTAGCTCATAAGTTCAATGCCTCTCGAATGCCTTGCTAGAAAGAATCTTTCTTAGGAAACAATTATATGTGCCTCTGATAGACTAATTAATGACTCTGATAGAAATAAAAATGGTAGATTTTGCGGGGAGGGGTGGTCTCTTTAATTAGATAAGGGCTTAGTCCAGAAATAAATAAATGAAAGCTTGCACTCCATTTGTAATTTGGTTTCTTAAACACAGAATGATCTGTTTTAGCACTAACATTACTTCTTTGCCATTGGTAGGCACAGATGGGATTATTAAATTAAGCAGTTGGGCAAGTTGTTTTGGGGAAAAGATTAGCATCATATAAATAGTGTTGACTGTTGTGGGCCTGTACCTTTTGTGGGTTTTTTCCTATTAATCTTTTGAGTTTTTATTAGTACCTTCCAAAATCAACTTTTTAGAGTTAGATCTTATTTTCCAAGGCAAGTATGTTAGTGCTCTTTTATTTTAAGTTTAAATTGAAGAATGTAAGAAATGACCTTCTGTATATAAAATTTTAAAATTGGCTGTGACCCTCCCCTTTTAGAGAAATTTTCAGGGTGCTATTATATTTGATTGACATTCTCATCTTCTTTTTCTTCCTCTATAAAACCAGAGATATTTGACATTTTTCATCATACAATTTTAAACAGAAACCCCATAATCTAAAACACAACACAGTTCTATCTGCCGTTTTCCTATTACACTTTTCAAGAGAGCCTCATAGTCTTAGCACACATTAGTTATTTTATGGCTCGAGTTCATGTCCTGACATTCGCAATTTTCTGCTCTCTGGAAAGTTATTTGTAAGCAATCAGTTAAAAAAGAATTTCTGGAAGTTTTGAAGTATTCCTAAAGTCACATTTTCCCACAGAGGTGGAAAACCAGATCACATCCTAGCAAGGATGCACATAACCATATCTTGGGCCTGTTGCCATCGGAAGCATGTATACATATCACATTGTCCAAAGCATTTTCTGGCCAAGTAGAGGGAGGTACAATAAATACCTCCCAGCCTAGTTGAAGCAATAAGACCAAATGTGAAAACAAAATAATAGTTTTAGCTTTTCCATAGTCTTCAGATCCCAATAATTCAATTTTAAGGAGCTCATCTTCAACTGACCCCTGTTGGGTTCTGTGGGAAAGTCAGCGTAAAGAGCCTTTGCTTTTGCGGACAGTTTCTTTGGAAAGACAGAACAAAATGTTAACCTAGGAATGTAGCTTCAGACCAGTGAATATTCATAGACATTCTTAAACATCCAAGGTTGTTAATTGGCAGTAGTCTTGACCAGGCTAAACATTTCCCATCTCAGATTAATAGGAATCTAACCGTACCCCCAGAACTAGGTCTCTGCAGATTGCATTCTTCATTACATTGCTGTCTTCTGACTTTAATTAGATATACTTTGTTGATCTTGTGCTGGAAACCACTAATTAACCTTTATCACTCCTCTGAAAAATGTTTGCCAGTGGTCTTAGCAGAACCTCTGTGCCCACAAGTAGAAATTATGGGCCTTTAAAAGCACCTCTCTCAAAAGGGATTGACAACCTGTTCCATTGCTGGTCTGGGGAAAGACTCCAGAGTTTCTGAAAAATTTTGCTTCCTGGTTTTGAAGCCTTCATGACATGAAAATAATTTTGGAGGATTTATTTTTCCTCCTTGCTGTCTTATAGATCACATTCTCACAACCAAATTCTTCCTAAAACTGGTTATTTTAGCTACTGAATCGTGTTTGTGTTGACCGATGCAACATCGGGTCCTTATTAAAATGATTTCACCTAGAATGGATACCTCATGGATGGTCGGTTTTGTAAATTAATGTTACACATTCTCTCCTCCTGCTTTCCTGTTAGGGAAGCATTATTGATTCTTTAGTTTAAAAGTAATTCTCTGTGCGTGGTTCTCTTTCCCAGGTACTAGTGACTATTTACTGGCTGGGCAAAGCAGCGAATAGCTGTGCATCTTACAGTGGGACAACGCTAAACCTGAAGGAGTTCGAAGGCTTGCTGGCTCAGATGAGGAAGGTAACTTGACTTTTCTTCTTCATCCCATGACGTTCAGACAAGGTGGGAAAGCAACACATTTGCTTGTTTATAAGATCTTTACAGTTTCACGTGGTAAAACTGCACAGGCCAAATATGTCGTGCACTCAAGGAAATGACCGCTTGTCTTACCAATGCCATCTTTGCCTCATACACCCACGCCTACCTGAACTTTTATTCCCTTCTGAGAATGGGAGATCTGAGCTTTATCCAATTTTAATTCCAAAAGAGAAAGTTCAATCCGTCCGTATATGACTTTAGATACCAAAGAGCTCAGTGCTTATTTTCTTGGGGGATAATGCCTGAACTAAACAATACAGCATTATACAAAAATGAAGACTTGCTCTGCACTTTCATCCTAAAGGTCATTTTGCTTACCCATCAGGGCCTTGGTGTGGGTGAAGTAACATTAGCCAAGTTCTTGCCTGGGTACCCACTCCGGATGGGCTCTGAAAAATTAGAAGCATTCTCTTCAAAGATGCATATTTTATGACCATTGCATTTGAATGACCTGGAAATTTCGAAGACATGTTTTTTAATAGTCAGAGCTTTATTTGTGTATTTAATTATGGGAAAGACTGACCTAAGGTAGGAATTTGTCCAAGAAACAGTGCAGTGTTTTTTGTGTGGCTGCCTATGTGTTCCTTTTTAGGATTCAGCAGTGTACATTAACTCACCCAAAGTACTAGCATACAGTACTCCCCGGGAGCAGCCTCACCCAACAGGCCTTAGTGAACAGGTAAGGCTCATTTGTAATCAGTAGCGTCCATGGGTTTTGGATAAGACCCATAGTGCAGCATATATAATTAAGGCCTTCTTCTTCCTCTTTTCTCTAACATGCAAATTAAATGCACCAGTGAAACCTCGTTGAGAGACATTCTGTATTTTACGGATTTTCTTTTAATACTGAAAGCAAGAATTTGCTCCAACTTTCTAATGATTTATTCTTTTTTCCTTAAAGCTAATAGTTCTAATAATTCTTTGCATTTGGCTAGAACCAGGCCGGCTCATATATGTATAAATGGACAAAGCTTTCATATTAGTCATAACACATATAAACAAAGTCCTTGAAGCTAAATTCCTTGAAAAATAAAATAAACACACCACTCAAACACAACACATTGTTTCTTAGTCTTAACCCTTATTTGTCCTTTAATCTTTCGTCTCTCTCAATAAAGGATACTTAGGGAAAATACAAAGGTAAGTTTCAGTATGGATTTGTGAAATCTAAATGTTTGCTGGTCTTATGTTAAATTTGGACTTGGATGATGATAGATGGATTATCTGTTTTAAACTATTGAAAAGCTCTGCCTCATAGTTTCCCTGCTGATTTCTCTTGGAATCTGATTTCTTCTCATTATTGATGTTTCTTATCACTAGCCCAGCTTCTCTATAATCTGAGCAGCTATTGGTCTCTGCAGCTCTCCTAACTTCCCTTTCTAGTGAGACGGTTGGTTACTAACAACTGCCTTGAAATGACCTGTTGTTGTGAACAGCTGTTACTTTTTTTTTAAATGAATATAGATGACATCACAGGACATGAGGGAGTAGTTAGTATCACTGGCCAAAGCGTGACTTAACTAAAAATGGCCAGCTGTGGTGTTCCCATATAAAGAGAGTAGTGGTGTCTCTGTATAAAGAGAGTAATTGACTTGAATTTCACAGGTCTATCCAATGCCTGAAAATATTAGATTTGTCTAAAGTGTATACTATCTCATTTTATCAATTAAGATTGAGTTTAACTGGGAAATGCAGACAACTCCGCCAGTGGCTTAAATAAGATAGAGTTTTATAGCAAACTCACATAAGGTCTGGACATGAGCAGTCCAGGGCTAGTGTGAGGGTCCTGTGACCATCAAGGGCTCAGGCTCCTTCTGTCTTTTTACTCTACTGTCCTCAGCTCACAGATACTCACCTGCTGGTCCAAGATGGCTGCACAGGCTTTAGCCTTCACGTCCACCTTTGAGCCAGGAGAAAGGAGGGCTGAGGAGAAGAAAGGCCTATGCCTTCCTTTAAACACACTGCTGGGAAGTCATGCACTACACTTCTGCTCACATCCTGTTGACTTGAACTTGGTCACGTATCCATACCTAGCTGCAAGGAAAGACTTGGGGAAAGTAGATTTTATTTCATTTAAAAACTGTGTGTATTTTCACGGGAGAAGAAATGGAAAACAGATATTGAGAGACAACTGGAATCTCTTCTGCACATATACATGCTGAAATAAATTTGAAATTAAAAGCTTTTCTTTCACAAAGGAGGCTAGCCTGAAATTTTTTTATATTCATTTTTTTCTAGTGGGAGAAATGTGCATAAAAATGATTAACGGTGGTACAACTTGTTAAGTTCTGTAGTGCAAGGAACACACGTAGAACCCTTAACATAAGCATCGGACACATAGTAGATGTTCGTAGTAGGTTGCTATTGCTATAGACAAAAAAGGTCTCTGGGCTTCCCTGGTGGCGCAGTGGTTGAGAGTCCGCCCGCCGATGCAGGGGACACGGGTTCGTGCCCCGGTCCGGGAAGATCCCACATGCCGCGGAGCGGCTGGGCCCGTGAGCCATGGCCGCTGAGCCTGCGCGTCCGGAGCCTGTGCTCCGCAACGGGAGAGGCTGCAACGGTGAGAGGCCCGCATACCGCATTAAAAAAAAAAAAAAAAAAGTCTCTGAAAGCATCATGACGATGGCCTTTCACTGGGCCTGGATACGTCAGAGAAAGTCTCCCAAAGGAAGGGACACTTAAGCTGAACCAAGGGGAATTACTACGAGAATAGTGAGATTAAAGGGAGCACTGTAGGGAAGAGGGTGGCCCTAGAGATCTCAGGACCTGCAACTAGAAAGTCAACGTTCCAGGTTCTTCCTCTCTCTTTCTGTCTCTCTTCTCTTCCGGTCTCTTCTTGAATTCATCCTCTCCTCCAGTAGGCAAACACTCTCTCATAGCAGAGACCATGGCCAACAGCATCCCCGGGATTATCTGCTCCTAGCTTCTTGCCCAGAAGGCAAGGAATTCTTCTCCCTGGCCCCAGCTTTAAAATTCCTAGGGTGTACTCTGGTCCAGTGTGGGTCCTATCCCTGAACCAGTCAGTGTGACCAGGGACAGGGGATACCATGATTGGCCTAAGCCAGTACTGTCTCAGAGGGTGCTATCAGAACAAGGGGTTAAAGAGGGGGGAGCTTGATGGGCAAACAAGTACAAGACCTTGGCCTAGAGCAGCAGCCATCATCAGCTTCTCTTCCCTGAGCCTGCTTTATGTTTTCATGATACTTACCATTCAACTCTGTATTCAAATTTGTATTTGTATACAAATTTGTATTTGTATATTTTTTCTGTTTGTGTTTTGCCTTCCCTGCTAGAGCATAAGGCCCATGAGGACAGGGAATTTATCGAATTTGCATAACATTGTGTCCCCAGCACTGAAGACAGTGCTTGGCACATAGACAATGTTCAGTCAGTATCTGTGGAATGAATTGCTTCACCGACGAGAGTATGGTGGGTAGAGATGGCTCATCAGGCTGGAAAAGTAGAACCTAACACACTGCAGAATAGGATTTAGCCACCTTATAAATCACAAAGGAAGCAGAAAATGGTGAGTGGTAAAACAGAGGCATCTGGAGTTTCTCAGATACCAGAAGTCAGTCACCAACTGTAGCTGTTTCTCATTATCTCTGACAAAGGAGGATAAGAAGAGGACAGATGAGTAAAATAATCCAAAAATATTGTGGGAGCTAGTAATTCACACCCCATTCATTAACACACTTTTACTAGAACAACCAGCAATTAGCACAATGGACAGAGTTGAGTCTTATCCCCTTTCCCTGGAGTGCTCTCTGTAGAAGACAGGATGCCACTACTGGGCATCTAGATGGAAAGCGTAGACGACGTAATAGACCCCGAGTACAGAGCACTTAGACTGTGCTAGCCTTTGTGTTGGTTTATATCTTCTAACCGCGCTCCCAAAGCTTGCCTCTGGGTGACTTGATGGAATCCAATAAAATTGTTCATCCCGCGGATGTCCAAATCTTTATTTCTGGCTAAAGAGCCAGCCTCTTGCTTCACCCTGAGGTTTCTAAGGGACCAGCTTGGCCAAGGATGGCCACAGGTGGCCTGGCTTTCACTTGTCAAACTGACCCTGCCGTTCAGCTTCCAGCTCTCACTTGACCCAAGGTTTAATTCTTGGCTTTCTACAAAGTCATGAACAGAACGGCCTTTTTGTTTTTCTTTCCCATAACTGGCTGCAAGAAAGCAGCTGGAGCTCCAAGAAGCATGTCAACTTTCTCTTTTTCCTTTCTGCTCTCCTGTGGTCTGTAGGATAGGGTGGGGGAGACATTTGGGTGTTGGGGGAAACTTGCCTGATATTATTTTCTTGAAAATCCAGTTTTGTAATTCTGTGCCAAGCAGCTTGTAAAATTGTGTCATTTCTAGATGTTACCAGTGGCTCGACTTCCTGAGTGTCTGCCCTCCCTGATGGGAAATTGGGCCCAAGGCATCTAGTTATGGGATATAAATGGAGAAGGAGATAGAAGAGTATCCGTGTGTATATAAGATTATGTCCTTAACTGCATTTATAAATTTTCTATGATTTATATATTGACATTTACCTGCCAGATGAATACATAGGAGTGATTATAACACAGCTAACATTTTTTCGAGCACTTATGCGTCAGGTGTTTTTCTGAATGCTTTCCATATAGTAATACATTTAACCTTCCCAGCAATACTATGAGATAAATATTATTAGCTCTATTTTACAGATGAGAAAATTGAAATTGGGCAAGGTAAAATAACTTGCCCAAGGTCAGACAGCTGACAAAGGGTGGAGCCAGGATTTAAACTGTCAGCTGAGCTTCCAAGACCATGCTTTTAACCTACTCTAAACTGTCTCTCTTTTGCAGCACGTATAGGTTGGTGATCTAGGCATAAACAGTGTTTAGCGAAGGGACATTATCCAGGTTAGTGTCATCCACTGAGTAAGCAGGCAGTAAGTGTCCAGCCGCTGGGAGAGGTGATGCTGTTGTTGACAGCTGTAACTGTACCAAAGTTCATCAAATGCCAGGTTTTACTGTTTGGTAGTTGAAGACAGAGTCTTGTGTTAGAATCACAGCTTTGCTGATTACTGTGTGACCTGAGTCAATTTACTCAACCTCTCTGATTCTTTTCTCCTCTATAAAATAGGGACAATGGTAACCCCATCATTGGGGAGCAGGTTGTGAGGATTAAAGAATAGAGCATAGAGAAAGCTTCAAGCATAGCCCCAGACACATAGTAAGTGTTCAATAACATTAGCCATTTAGCCTAGTCTCAGTGGATAAATAATCCAAGATAATTACTTGCATTTCCAAAGAAATTAAATGCAAAACCATATCCAATTTAGATGTATACTTTTCAGTTAGTCATGAATTCTTTTTCCTGCTAGTCAGGCCTGGCTTTTGTACAAGTCCTGGTTAATTTTGACCTACGAGTAAACTAAAATACCTTAATTTCCATAACTGGAATTTCTGCCTTCCTCGGGAGGGTCATGTCATCTGTAGTCCCCCAGGCTGTTTGACAACCTGTTCTTCAGGGGCACTAATCGGGTCCTCGGTGTGGCTGCAGCAGGGTACCCCCCTCAACCCTGCCCTTCCCCTTTTTCCTACTCCTTCTCCTGATGCAAGA
This sequence comes from Leucopleurus acutus, assembly GCF_964270905.1. NCBI lineage: Eukaryota > Metazoa > Chordata > Mammalia > Artiodactyla > Delphinidae > Leucopleurus > Leucopleurus acutus. The sequence goes on from NC_139146.1 coordinate 65,817,291, forward strand.
CCACTGTGCGTGCCTTGTGAATTACAGCTGCTCTGTCCCCCCAAAGGGCCCCCTGCTGGGGAGTGTGTCAGAGGATCTGGTTATAATTGATAGAAGCAGCTGGCAAAGGCACTTCCTAAAAGGCTTTGGCTCCGGCGAGCATATTAGTCAGTGTAGACAGTTTCCAAAATTGCTACCACGGAGAATTTTTTTTTTTTTTTCTTTTCTATGGGGAATGGGGAGGGGACCTGCCTGAGAATCCCAGGAAATCTTCAGTGGGACCTTCCAGTCTTTGCGGATGTCCTTCACAGCCCTGATTTTAAGCAACAGTCTGGGAGAGATTAAATTGAGGTTTATCTTTGAGTGACCGGAGTTATTTCTGTTTTCGTCAGCTTGGACTCTTGTAATTAATGCTAAGACACTGGCGGGAACAAGGCTTTTATTATAATTCGAGGGTGAGGATGGCTTTGACTGACCTTTCTTCTGCTGGAGTTTCAGTGTTTTAGTATGTGCTGCTTGCGCTGGAAAGAATTTATAATCACAGGCTGTCAAAGACAGCCATTGTTCTCACTGCTCTGAACATGTGGGTCAGCCACAAGTGCTTTCAGCTCCCCCAGTGCCAAGAGCTGGCCGAGCGCGAGAGCATGCCTGGATTCTTCCGAGGCATCAGGAAAATCATTTCACATATTTTTCCCTGCTTTTTTTTTTTTTTTTTTAATTTTTTGCCCCAGAAAGACAGCTCCCTTTCAGAGCAGGAATTTCCCTTCAAGGTAGCAGAAGATGGAAACATGCTGCTCCAGGATTTTACGGAACTGATTCTGCTGCAAAAACAAATGCTGTGTGCATTAGCCAGACAGCATAAACAGAAGCAGTTGTGCAGCTAAACCGGGGGCTGGGTCCCAGAACAGACATGCAGTTATGGATCCTGAAAGATGGGTCAAGGTTAAGGTTTTAGTTTCTCATTTTTGTTTTTATCTGTCATTGTATTCTTGTGAATCCAAACTTGATGATCTTTTATTCTCAGTTCCTTGGACTTTTTTTTTTTTCCAACATTGTGGAGTACGAGATGCTTGGGGATTTTTTTTTTTTTTTAATATGTGTGATTTTCGGATTGAAAAAGTTGCAGCAAGGAAGGCTTAATGAAGTGTTGTGTAGATGATAATCAATTTGATAACTGGTTGCCGTAGCCTTTCCAGATTGATTCTATATGCAGGATTTTTTGGGGACCATTGGAGATTGATTTTCCTGATATTTGTAGCCTCTATGTCTGTTGCTGTGATGTCTGTAATCCTTTCTTTTTCTTCTTGAACAGGAGACTGATGACGTTGAGAGCCCTAAACGTAGTATTCGAGACAGTGGCTACATCGACTGCTGGGACTCTGAGCGCAGTGACTCCCTCTCTCCCCCTCGACACGGCAGAGATGATTCCTTCGATAGCCTGGATTCCTTTGGCTCCCGTTCCCGGCAGACACCTTCGCCAGATGTAGTCCTCAGGGGAAGCAGTGATGGTAGGTTGGAGCCTTAATAAACTGCACATCTTAGAATCAAACATTAACAAGGGCCGCCTTGTCACCGGCCGAGAGATTGGCCCTAGGAAGGTAGACTCCATATCCACCCTGCTGGAATCTGGTGACTCTAAACTGGTAGGGAAAAAAATCTCTTAATGTTGTTTCTCATGGTCCTTAGAATTTTGGTTGGCTTTGCCGGCAGCTGCTTTGAACACTGCCTCAATGAGCGTATCTTCTGTTGGAAAATGTGTTACATCATTCCTCCCTGGGTCTCAGTAAACCAAGACGCTGTGCAGACCATTAGCTCATAAAGTGTGCCGAAGGTTTATATGCTCCAGGTACGAGGAAGGGAAATGTTTGAGTGAGTACCGCACTGTGTAAGTGAAAGTAGATCAACTTCCAGCAAACTGGAAACACACTGCACACCCTTAGGAAAGCTCTGAAGCTTGGGATTGTGAAACCGTAATTGGTACAATTTGGGCAATGCTTTTGATACCTGACCATTGACTAGAGCGATGCCGGTGGCCATTAATGTATAGAACACAGCCCAGACTGCCTGTTTCTTCTGAGGCTGGGTTTGGTTTAAAGCCCATGCATTTTATGTCACCTGAAAGGAATGATCATTTTTCTTTACAAAAATGTATGGTCATGCAACCTGATGTAAATTGAACACATATTTTCCAAGAGCTGTTTACCTTACTTATCTTGCACCTTTGTGCTTTTAGGAAGGGAAGATAGATTGGCTCTGCATGTATAAGCTTGCAGAAAGGCACTTAGGCTGGTGGGGAATTTTTTTATTTGTGTCTATTTCTTTTTCATGTATTGCTTGACTGAAGCTAATGTTTCTAGAGACTTTTAAGTCTTCTGTCTGAGATGAAAATTATCTTTTATAGCTAAAAGATCCCTTTCAGCTATAAAATTCTATGTTACCAAAATACTTGGGTATTTAACATGCCCAGGTCCTGAGTTCATTACTCGACCCCTGGTATCTCATTTAACCCTCAGCACATATTACAAGATACTCAGTATCTGACTTAGTCCTCTGTGAAACATTCCTTAGTCATATTTTACAGATGAATCTTAGAGAGGTTAAGTAATCATCCTAACATTGTCTTTTTTTTTTTTTAAGTAATTTTTATTTATTTATTTATTTAGGCTGCGTTGGGTCTTCGTTGCTGTCTGCAGGCTTTCTCTAGTTGCGGCGAGCGGGCTTCTCATTGTTGTGGCTTCTCTTGTTGCGGAGCACGGGCTCTAGGTGCATGGGCTTCAGTAGTTGTGTCACACGGGCTCAGTAGTTGTGGCGCGTGGGCTTAGTTGCTCCACGGAATGTGGGATCTTCCCGGGCCAGGGCTCGAACCTGTGTCCCCTGCATTGGCAGGCGATTCTTAACCACTGCTCCACCAGGAAAGTCCCCTAACATTGTTTTTAAGTGCCGTAAGTCGCTGTAAGTAGTGTAACGATGTTAGCCTCAAGAAGCGTGAGTCCAAAACTTATACCCTAAAGCTTAATTTACCCACACTTCTTTCTGTTTGCCTAATAGATTTTTCAAATTCTAGCATGACTGAACTAACGCTTTTGTTTAGTACTTAAACTTTCCAACAACTAGATTAGCCTCAGGGCCACATCGTATGTGACTCCTAAAGAATTCCATGGTGCATTGTGAACTGCTTGAAAAACATTTCTAAAAATTTACATGACATCTTAAGTCCCACCCACAGTATTAGAAGTTACAATACCAACTGCATGATCTAATTGACCTTTAACATAACTGAAAGGGAGATTTACTTTTGTGAAACATATTTTAACCAAACTATTTCATCCATATTATTTTGATTGTTTTAAAAAATTATTATTGTCTCATCCTAGTTTTTAATAACTGGTAATGCAGATCCTTTATTTATTCTGTCACCAGCTTCGAGGGGTTCAGAGTTTATACTGAGCCACATCTTGAAGGGATTTGAGATGGTAATTACTAATATTGTACTAATATGTGCTGAGGCACAATTTCGTTTGCAGCAGTTAAGATTGATAAGCCAGAGTCTTTTCATAAAAGTTTTTCCCATGTAAAGAAAAACATGAAATTGAGCTTCACAAAACACCATCCATGAAAGAGCATCTTAACACACAGATTTCACCAATCAGCCTGATACCTTCAGGCTTATGTTCTTGTAAACTAATCAAGACCTAATGAGGTTTTAAAGAAAAACAACACTTTTTTATCTGCCTTAAAAAAATGTGGTATAATTTTATCCAAATAGATGTTGTATTTCATTAGAGCTTATGGTATATTTTTTAAGTGATGATAATCAAGAAGATTGCTGGTCCTAATAAACACTTGCAAATTTAGAAGAACATTTTAATTCTTGAAAACTTATTTCCTAGGACTCACAGTCAATTAGGGAAAGTCTTACCATGAAATTCTCCAACAACATATTGGCTCAATAGAGAGAGTTTTCATTTTATTATTACTGAGGTCCACTGACCCATTCAGTAGGGATGACCAAGAGCCACACTCGTAAGAGGTGCCACGATTCCATGGGTTGGACACGAGAGCCACCTGGTAAGGAGGCTGTGGATCTCCAGGGTCAATTCAGCCAATCTGGCTTGCTAAATAGGTACCCAGCTCCTCCCTCACCCTCACTGGCATGCCTTCTGAGGCCACTAATAAGCTTCCCTGAACAGGAAATACAGAACCTTACACTCAGGTGCTTTTAAAATTAAGAACATATTTTATAAACATAATGCATATTGTTAAATAAATATTCTTACCTTTTATAGAAAAGACGAGTTAAGGGAGAGAAATAAGGAATGAGAGAAATTAGAGTGTTAGAGGAGATGAAAAAGCAATGGGTTGGCGGTGTGTATGGTAAAGATACATAAAAAAAGATAGACCCGGGCTTCCCTGGTGGCGCAGTGGTTGGGAGTCCGCCTGCCGATGCAGGGGACACGGGTTCGTGCCCAGGTCCGGGAAGATCCCACATGCCGCGGAGCGGCTGCGCCCGTGAGCCATGGCCGCTGAGCCTGCGCGTCCGGAGCCTGTTGCTCCGCAACGGGAGAGGCCACAACAGTGAGAGGCCCGCGTGCCGCAAAAAAAAAAAAAAAAAAAAAAAAACGATAGACCCCTAGTTGCTGGAAGGGAGAGAAATGTAGCCCAGGCGTAAAGGAAGGATCAGACTTTGATAAAAGTATGTCCGCCTCATCACGTGCAATGTTGGGCATAGATGGAGATGCCACCCTAGTACATTTTCATGTTTTCAGGGTGAAGTCAAGTCAAGATCTTTCTGGGCTTCCCTGGTGGCGCAGTGGTTGGGAGTCCGCCTAACGATGCAGGGGACGCGGGTTTGTGCCCCGGTCCGGGAGGATCCCACATGCCGCGGAGCGGCTGGGCCCGTGAGCCATGGCCGCTGAGCTTGCGCATCCGGAGCCTGTGCTCCGCAGCGGGAGAGGCCACAGCAGTGAGAGGCCCGCGTACCGCAAAAAAAAAAAAAAAAAAAAAAAAAAAAGATCTTTTGAAGTCTTGGCCTGAGATAAGAGGGGTTCTAACACTTATGGAAAGTATACCTCACCAGCCACTATCTGGGTGCTTTACATCTCTTGTAATCATCATGACAACCTGGGAGAGCTGTATTATCACCTCCTTATTTCCAGTGAGGACACTGAGGTACAGAGGGCTTCAATTTCCCAGTCACACAGCTAGTAGATGATGGAGCTGAAATTAGACCCTGGTCTCTAGGTCCAAAACGTTATGCTTCTTTCAGCTGAGCCACTCTGCCTCAGGGCATTTGCAAATTAACTTTTCTTGAAGTGCCTGTTGAAGACATTCATCAAAGGCTAATTGGGGAAAAAAAAAAAAGGTTATCTGTTTATGTGTTAAACAACCTATTTTGAGACTCTCAGTGTATTATGGACAATATGTTTTTAGATATTGTACCAAAATAAGTTTCATAGATTACAGGATTTTAGAACGGGGTGGGGCGGGGGGGAACCGAGACAACTCTAATCCATACTAAGCCTTCATAGTTGATTGAAGAATCATTTTCTTTCATTCATTTATTCAGCAAAATACAGTTCTTCCCCTAGTCAGGATGCTTTAGGCAAAGGACATTTTTCCAAGAGAAGTGTGTTGCAGAGGAAGGAGCTATTTATTCTCTACTTGTGCCCAAAGTTAGGAAACTGCAACAGTGCACATCATGATGACAACATCCTTTTAGCAAAGTCTGATCCTTCCTTTCCCCAGGGCTCTGCTTCTCTCCCTTCTAGCAACTAGGGGTCTTTCTTGGGCTGGAATCTGGAGAACAGAAACTGGAGTCTGGAGCTGTTACTTACCAGCCATGGAGAAAGGGCTCTTTGGGTCTCTCTGGGCCTCTGTTTCTACCACTGTAAAATGGGGATAATATCAAATAGGGAAACAAATCCAAGTGCTTAGCAAGTTAAGGTAGTATTAGTGTTTGTTATAAAGCATTCACAGGGGGCTCTAAATATTTTATTATGACACTGAGACAGATAGACTTGATAAAAGACAGGGTGAGAAGGGAGTTAAGTTATGAATCAAAAACCAACAAGTAATGAAATGGTCAAAACTTCAGAAGGGAGGCTGAAAGCAAGTGGCATGAATAATTCATAAATTGAATATTTCATCTGCAGCAATGAACAACTTGTTTATGGTCAATGCTTTAACTTTCACCATTTTTTAAAAGCCATTAAATCATTTTATCTCCAGGGCAATTCATTTCATTCCTATTTTTGCAGAAAAAGGACAGGCAAGTGTGTTAGAGGCAAGCCTAGGAGCCCACAGGTCATCAGTGGCAGATCCAGAACTATTATGGCATAAAGAGTAGTCAGTGTTTGTTAAGCGCTTACTCGGGGCCAAGTACTGTACCCAAGAGTTTTACATGTATCTGATCCTCCCAGCAGCACTATGAAGTAGGTGATATTATTATCCTCACTTTATAGATTGGGAAACTGAGGTTTGGAGTGGTGAAGTGACAAATGACAAAACTAATGAGTGTCAGAGCTCAAAATGAAGTGGATCTGACTTAACCCCCTGCACTACCCACTCTGCTAGGCTGCCACATCGCTCGACTCTTAGTTTAAGGTTCTTTTCACACGGGTAAGGAGGTCAATTTCTATTTGCTATCAGTGGAGTTGAAGAACCTTTTCATAATGCTCTCAGTGATTAAGAGTTTTCAACCAGCATTCAAATGGTGGCTGCCTGTCACAGTAGTGTGTGTTTTCATGACAGTTTCACTCTAATGGATCTTAGAAATCTGGTGAGATGAGACTCAGGAAACAAGGATACAATATAATTATGGGGGCTATTGACCAACAAAAGACTGATGTTGGTAACATTGAATTCCTCTGTGTTGTGTAAAACACTGTTTAAGCCAAACTAATTCATTGATTCATCTGATCATTTGAGGATACCCACTGTGCCCAAAGACACTGTGATAAGTACAGTGTGAAGGATATAAAGCCCTTATTTTCAAAATACAAGGTAGAAAGCATAATGCATCAGAAGAGAAACAGACCTTCGGGCCATAGTGTTTATAGGAAACAAAGATTGCCCCCAGCTATGGGTACCAGGAAGGGCTCCGAGGTAGAGGAATATGCACTTATTATAACTCAAGCTGTTTCCTGGAAGGCAAACCCTTGGTATAATCCATACTGATCATTTTTCTGAATTCCTATAGTTCTTATATGTCTGTGCTCGTTGATTTTTTTATAACTGATATTCTCCAGGTGTTTCATGAGTTGGTTAAAGGTACCTCAAAGACAAAGGATTATAAATCCTTCATAATTCTTATTTGTCAGAATATCTAGCGCAGTGTAAGACATGCAACAACAGGTGCTGAGTAAAAACTCCATTGGTAAATTTATGTTTCTTCTTCTGAGAGTTGAAGGATCTGAGCAGGCGTATAGTTCTATTGCAAATGTGTTGTTAATTGTAACTCTCAGACACAGCTAAGCTTTCTTCTTTTTTTTTTTTTAATTTGACTTCTTTTTTCCTGATTAGAATGGAGAGCTTTTCCCAGAGTGGATTAATTTCGACTGATACTTTAGATTTGTTAAGTGAATAATTTAAGGAAGTAATCCCGGGAACCCACAGATGTAACCACATCCCCCATACTGCATACTTGCCATTGGGAACTTTATTGCTAGCCCAGCACACTTTCTCAGCACCCATCCTCTCTTCCCAGGGAGAGGAAGCGACTCTGAATCCGACTTGCCCCATCGGAAGCTGCCGGATGTGAAGAAGGATGACATGTCTGCGAGGCGGACATCCCACGGTGAGCCAAAATTAGCAGTGCCTTTTAACCAGTACCTCCCCAACAAAAGCAACCAGACAGCCTACGTCCCCGCACCTCTGAGAAAGAAGAAAGCAGAGCGAGAGGAATATCGGAAGAGCTGGAGTACTGCCACCTCCCCCCTGGGCGGGGAGAGGCCCTTCAGGTAAGACCTGGACTGCGCTGCTCCCATCCTGGCTTGTGGCACAGGAATTATGGCCCCAGGACAAGCATGAGCTCAAAGAGCCATTTTAGAACTTTGGTGTCAGATTACAGATGGAGGTGGGCAGGACACATCTTCAGAGAGGGATTGTCATGATAGAATATAAGCTTTGTGAAGGCACCTGTTCTAGGTGCGCCTGGCACACAGTAGGTATTCAACCAATACTGGTCTAATGAGCAGATTTTAACGAGCAGATTTTTGAAACTAGCTCTATCGACAGGACATTGAGAACATCTGTCATCCATGGCCTTCTGTGGAGACTGACTCCCACTCCTGTTAGATCAGGTGCAGTAAGACCTTTTATCTAGATGTAAGTTTATCTAGATATGAGCTCAAGCGTTATTGAAGGGATGCATGAACATGCTTGAGTCACATGTAGAAACAGTCATAATGAAATGGAAGAAACATTGGACTTCTCATCTCTTGAGAGAAACCAGCAGTCTTTCCCCTAATCTCTGATTATGTTTTTGTATTTATTCATTCATTTATTCAGCAAGTATGCATCTAGTGAGCTTCTACTACATGCTAGGTACTATCTTTTAGGCTTTGGGGACCCAGTGGTAGCTAAGATCGAGTCCCTGCCTTCAAGAACCGTAGAGTCCAATAAAAGAAACTTACAGTCTCGTCTAATCCCTTTCAGCAAAACCACCCTTATCATTGCATGGTTATTCCTTGTAGTCCACCTTTATTATCTATGATTTCCGATTGAATAAACATTAAAAGTTCTAATTATTGAACAAAACATGAATTTTACCTTTCTAGAACAAAAGGTTTTTGCCTTTCAATATCAATTTTGAAATAGCTCTTAATCAATGTCGAGATTATGATGCATTGTATTAATTTAAAAATGGCTGCATTTAATTTTTTTCACATTACCAGGATCATATTGCATGCTATGATTTTTTTTTTAAGTGGAAGTAATATCAGAATGACCGGGAGATGACATGGGATCTGCTCCCCAGCCTAGTCTGTTAGTTTGGTCAATTATGTTGTCCAACTCACTAGCTATCCTGAAACAATAGAGGAAGAGGGAAGTGAAGTGGGGTCTCCTTGTGAAGAGGACCCCGTCCGCCGAATGGACCCTGGTGGGAAGCCTCCTGGTGGTGGGTTAGAATTACCCACCGGCAGTGGGAAGGCGCAGCCTCCTCCAGAGGGGGCTGCGGTGGCACCAGCTCCCAAGTCTGAAGAGGAAGATGCTGCTGAAATCCAAAAGCGCAGAAGGCTAGAGCAAGCTGGAATCAAGGTCATGCCAGCAGCACAGCGCTTTGCCAGGTTAGCTTTCCGGGCCAAGGACAGGCCTGGCTGGCTTTGTGCATGCCTGGAGGTTTGGAATCTGTCTGGTGTGATGGAGTTTCCATCTTGTTTTCCCACTTCCTGCTTTATCCGTTGCATCATTATTTCCTACTTGCAGCAGATAGAAATAGCTAATAGTCTTTGTCTTCAGGCCTGTCTCTGCTGAGTTTCTGGTTCTTTTAAATGGAGGTGAAGAGGGAGCTTTGTGCTGCTTGAGTAGACCTTGTCCTGGTCAAGTATGTGTGGTCAGTCATTTGTGGGCTGCAGGATTTATCTTGCAATAACATCTTATTTTTCAATTGTTTATGGCTTGTTAATTTTCACACTACCCCTAAATGGCTCTTATCTTACTTTACACATCACTAGAAAATAGTTCTTTGGAATGGGGAACACTCTCTTTAGAAAGAGTGGCTGGCTGACAAAAATCCACTTACTTTCTTTGTCCCAAGGGAGTAGTAAGTAAGATTAGGTTTATTTGACTCATTTTCTAAAGCTCATTGATTCAAAAACAAAGAATGGAGTAATTACTTCTCTTAATTGTAACAAAGGCACTAGTATACAGTCCTGGTGGCCTCATATTACATGTGAGATAGAGACCTTTAGCAATTGAAGTCACAGAAAACTATAGTTCTACAGTTTTGTGTAGTGTTTGGGGAAGCTGATTAATTTTTCTCATATAATAGCCACAGAGATACTAACAAATAACAGTGAGACCAAAATTTATTTGACAAATTGAAATTCATAACAGTTTGACAACTGAAATTCCTTTGCCACTTGATGTTCCATTTAATCCTAAAAGGTAGGTGATATGCCCATTTTCAAGCAGAGTAAACTGAGGATCAGTGAAAGTAAGTTACTTGACCGTCTCAGAGCTGGTTACCACTGACCTGGTGGCCAGATTCAGATGTTCTGGCCATAGTGCCACAGCTGCCTCACACACATTGAATGGAATGTCTTCCATTCCTCCATACAACTCGATGTGTGATTATTGCTGTGGTCTAGATCTTCAGTGAAAGTTCCAGTACTGACTTCTATGGATTTAATCCTAGAGTAGCTTTGTACTGATAAAACATCAAGGAGGTAATTCTTTCTGTCTGTGGTATCCCACAAACAGGCTTGTCTGTCCTAAACATGTATGTGCTTCTAGAAAACTCTAACATAAAACTGTGCTAATGTTACAAGCAACTCTCTGGGTTTCTGAAATAATGAAGGGTAATGTCATAGAATCTTCAAAAGAAAAATAAATCCAGATATTCTTTAAATTTTGGTTCAGAGACCTTGTGAGACACGTGCTTTTTCAACATCATTTGAGCTTCTACTTATATCAAAGACCAGGCTAGATGCTGAGAATACAAAAATGAAATATATCCCCTTACCGTTTTTCAGATTTTTTTCTGCTTCTGTCTTCAAGTCTAGGGCACAGTGGAAATAGGTAATAGGTGATACAGATAAGAGTATGAACTTATAAAAAATCTTTAACCTTAATACCCTTGACACACATACCTTCATTTTTTATCACATCTGTAAAGTCTTTAACTAAAATTTACCAAAGACACTATCATCTTTATGATGTATTCTTTTTCTTGTTATCTTCAAAAATTGCCAATCTGCTTGATTTTTTAAATCTCATTTTAAAAAAATTGATTTTTCCACGATTACTAATGCTGTTGACTATTATACCATGTTTATTGGCTACTTGGGTTTCTTCTTCTATAAATTCTCTCATATCCTTTGCCATTTATTTTTTCCTTTTAAAAAAAATATTGTATTGTGGTAAGAACACTTGGCATGAGATCTACACTCTGAACAAATCTTTAACTGTACAATACAGTGTTGTTAACTACAGATACAATATCATACACCAAACCTCTAAAATTTATTCATCCTGCTTAACTGAAACTTCATGCCTGTTGATCAGCAATCCCTATTTCATCCTCCCTCAGCCCCTGGCAGCCACCATGCCACTCTTTGATTCTACGTATTTCACTACTTTAGCTACTTCATATAAGTGGAATCATGCAGTATTTTTCTTTCTGTGACTGGCTTAGTTCACTTAGCTTAATGTCCTCAAGATTTATCCATGTTGTCACATATTATAGAATTTACTTCTTTTATAAGGCCGAATAATATTCCTTTGTATGTATATACAACATTACCCTTATCCATTCATCCCTTGATAGACATTTAGGTTGTTTCTACATCTTGGCTATTTTGAATAATGATGCAATGAGATAGGAGTGCTAAGATCACTTTGAGATCCTGGCTTCATTTCTTTTGGATATATACCCAGAAGTGGGATTGCTGGATCACACGGTAGTTCTGTTTTTAATTTTTTTAAGGAAACTCCATATCATCTTTAGAGTTATCCAAAAGAGCAAGGGGAGACAAATGGGCAGATAGTTTAAGAGAACTCGGCACAGCCAGGAATCATGATGACGTAGAGAAAAGAAAAGAGTGGGCAAAGGCTGGGGATTCCACGAGTATACTGTGCCTCTTCAGTAACTGGGAGGTTTATTTTCTGCTAAAACAGTACAATCTTTTATGACAGCTCCCATTCAGTGTACAAACCTAGAATCACGGTTAGTTTACAAATGTAATTCTAATTGATGAGTAGTATATTTTTGTGGTAATTTTTGCTCCTGTCCGTGTTCCTGTTATCTGCCTTAATTTTTACATATTTTATCCAAGTTAGCTCTATTAAGCAGAAATTCGCAGGTCAGTTAATATCTGCAAATGTCAGTTAACGTCACACCTTAGAGCTACTGACTTAGCATTTAAAACGGAGTTCAGGAAAATCATGCATATTCCCAGAGAATGTTCCCAATAGCAACACAACACAGCTGCTCCAAACACCCAGAATTCATTTGTTGATAGATTTTTCAGCTGCTAGCTCTCTCATAAAAATTTTATACATACCATGCCACTAGCCTGGCCTGTCTGTGTCTTTGTCACCTACTTTTTGCAGCCCACAGCAGAGTTGACAGTCATTCTAAGTTTATCCACATTTGGGATCCTGCTTTTAATGTGGCAGAAAGTAGCTTAACTGGAATGAACTGCATATCATGAAGAAGAAAAGGATTCTTGGTGTCTGGAAAATAAGAATATAAAACATTTAAATATGCTGACGTCTCTTAAGACGTTGTAACCTCAGTCTCCTATCTTTGCAATCCAGATGAATTCTGGCCACCACATCTTGGAACCCAACAAGAGGCCCCAGATATTTCTTGCGGCCCATTTTTTTAGCTGGGAAAGTCTGTGTTTGGAGAGATGGGTAGAGGATGAGGCATAGGCAAGGAAGGAGGCATGTAGACAAGAGTAAGGCTGTACTTTTACAGATGGGTTTTTTTGGTTTGTTTGTTTGTTTGTTTGTTTGTTTGCGGTACGCGGGCCTCTCACTGTTGTGGCCTCTCCCGTTGCGGAGCACAGGCTCCAGACGCGCAGGCTCAGCGGCCATGGCTCACGGGCCCAGCCGCTCCGCGGCATGTGGGATCTTCCCGGACCGGGGCCCGAACCCGTGTCCCCTGCATCGGCAGGCGGACTCTCAACCACTGCGCCACCAGAGAAGCCCCAGATTGGTTTTTGTTTTCTGGGGGGTTTTTTTGGCTGTTGTTTCCCAAGTATTCTCAAACACCTCCTTAAATTATTTTTACTATATAAAAAGGAGCAGAAGTGCATGTTAGTCCATTTTCACATGAGTTTAGAAGCCTAGAAGTCCCAAGCTTCCTATCAAAGAATATATTAGGAGGTATCTTAGCACCAAGGGACAGAAAGTAGGTCTTTCTTAATAAATATGTGGGGTTGATATTTATTAGAGTTGCCACTGGAGTCAGAAGTCCATAAACTACTTTTCCTTCCCTTTTAGTTTATGATTAAGTTAGCCTAATTACCCCCCAAATATGAGACTCTGCTAAAGAAGCCAAGATCTCTGCGTTTAAGAGGATAAAGTAAGAATCAAGATTCACTTCCCCTGAATTAACATGCCATGGAGATTTGAGTTCTCTGACTTGGTGTTTCCCATTGGAGAAGTAAACTTTTTTTTTGAACTGAATTATAGGTTTCACGTGATTGGACTTCTTTGCTAATTGTTTTCATGTTTCAGCACTCAGTCTTTTCTGCTAGTCTGTGGATCTTCTCAAGCACATAGTAATTAATTACAGAGGGGGGGAAACCCTCCAAGGAACAATAGACATTTTAGAAATCTTTAGAGGAAGAGCAGATGCAGCTAAGTGCCAGGAGCATATTCTCTCCATCCCTCCTTACCAGATGCCTGTGTCACTGCTTCTTGCTGCACAGAATCTTGGGGATCAGAGACCAGGCAGACACATAACTTGCATGAACCTTTGTGACTCTGGATGTAGCTGCCCTATTGGGACACTGTGTGAACAGGGAGGTCCCTGGTGTTGCCCGTGACATTCCCAGGAGGCCAAACAGGCTTTTCTGGAGAGCCCAGTTTCTTTCAATAGAACAAACTGACTGCCAACCTGAGCTGGTTGCTTGTGTGTTGCCAAGTAAAAGGGGGTGAAAGAAAATGCCAGCTCTTCCTTAGTTTAAATCATTATCTCATTCACTTTGAAATATATAAGCCTTAGAAACTTTGAGACAAGAACTTTTCCTCCCCCTCACCTGCTTAGGACCCACAGTCTCTCCTACAAAGATAGCCTTACTTGTCTTAGGACAGGGTTGCCAGGTTGAAGGCAAGGCTTGGCATTTCTCATTTCACTTTAGACTGTATTCCTTCTTTAAAAAAAAAAAAATTATTTATTTTTGGCTGCTTCAGGTCTTAGTTGCAGCACACGGGATCTTCCGTTGTGGTGTACGGGCTTCTCTCTAGTTGTGGCACGTGGGCTCCAGAGCACGTGGGCTCAGTAGTTGCGGCGCTCAGGCTTCGTTGCCCCGCGGCATATGGGATCTTAGTTCCCCGACCAGGGATCGAACCCGTGTCCCCTGCATTGGAAGGCGAATTCTTAACCACTGGACCATCAGGGAAGTCCCTGTATTCCTTCTTAGTAAAGCAGTGATCTGGGTCCGTCGAGCAACCCCTACTTCCCAAGGCAACTAACTCATCTGTGAATGACTCAGACAAAATAAAAGTGCCAAACCGCCTCATGAATATCAAGCCAGACAGCCAGGGTCTGCCACTTAAATTTACTTACTTTACCTACATTCAGATGACTGGAACCGGAAACCTCAGTGGACATGATAATACTGATCTTGCAGGGTTGTCATAAAAGTTAACGTATCTGGAATATACCAACTCTTCAGAGATATTATAATTATTGAAAAACAAAGTAGAATATACTGAAGCTTTACAATAGACTGACCTTCAGAAAAGAAGGGCTCGTTATAAAAAGTCATTTAAATATTCTGCTAACTAGACACCTGCGAACATAATCCTACATATCTGCCTTATACACATTATTTATTACTTCATAGCCAACAGTGCCGGCCCAGAATTTATGTCCTTAAATTTTTGCTCTCTCTGAGTCTGCTGGAAGCTCTGAACTTACAGGATTCAAGCAATTAGCAGAATGTCACTATGATCGTTTTTTCAAGTGGGCAGGGAGTGGCTTTAAGAGGCCAATGATATGGAAAGCTTTCTTCACCCCCTTTTTTTAAGTCTACATATCTAAATTGAGATCACTTGAAATGAGTCCCGCTACACTGGGCATTTAGCCTGAAAAGAAACACCCTGGGGAGTTTGTAGCCTGGCTGGACTCACATGATGCATAATGCACGAGATTCTCCCTTCTCAAATTGGCATCACAAATTGGCATGGCTATTTGCATAAATGCATACGTTTTATTCCATAGTATTCTGCCTGAGTTGGGGAAAATTGAAACCCAGGACCCTGGTCAAAAAAATGGAAGGAGTGTTGCTTTGGGACTTGAAAGCTTCAAGCTCAGGATCTGCTCCTTTACTGGAATTGGAGTCGGATCAGCTGAGATGAGATAATGCGTTTGAAAGGGCTCTGTAAACTGTAAAGTGCTGTGCAAGCACTGTAAGGTATGATTAGTTAGCATTCTACTGTCATTAATCCTGGCTGAACATTGCTGTCTGTACCCAGCCGTGCAAATCACGACTTCATTCTAAGCACAACTCATGTGATCCCTTTATTTAGAAACCAAAATACTTCTCTTTCTCCTACTTCCATAGTAATGATAATGCCTTATTTTCTGTATGATGTTCTGCTTTCAAAACTGTTCCTGGCCGTGTCCTTTGTTTAATGAATAGTGCAGTGATTAAGAACAGGACCTCCGGAGCCAGACTCCCTGGGTTTGAATTTTAACTTCAGCAGTGGCACTTTGAGCTTGGGCAAATTTCTTCACCTAATCTCAGTTTCCACTCTATAAAATGGGGATGCTAATCACACTACCATTGCAAGGCTAGTATTAAGGTTAAACAAATTAACACTAGAAGGAATTCTGGCAGGTTGTGGGCGCTCAATAATAGTTAACCACCTTCTTTGTCATCATCAATGTGCTTTTTAAATAATGTGTTTTCGAAGAGATTAATTCAATGGCCTATCATTTCCCACTGACCATCCTTTATGGCCACAGTCAACCAATACCAGTTGGTTCTTGCCAGGCTTGTTGGCTAAGGATGCAGGGAGGAGAGTGAGCACGGTCCAGGAGTGGCCAAGCAGGAGACCAAGAGCCAGAGTGCAACTCAAAGGGCAGAATTTTATATTTTAAGAAATAACTTTATTCAGAGAGCAGAGCACCACCCACCACCTCTAAATTCCACGATTTAAACTTCTATTGAGAATAGTGGTCAGCAGGGAGAAGGAGTTTTCTGGACATGACTGATGATGGTTTGATTTTTCCAAAAGTCAGGAGTGAGGGCCTGCTGTTCTGTTAGGCTGACAGGCCTCCTCTGCAGCAGTACAGGGTAAGCAACAGACAGCAGGCCACCTGGTCAGCCAGAGTAGACAGCGTTTCCTTGCTTGGGTGACTCTCAGCCAGGCTAATTCCTCCTGTCTTCATTTCTGAGACGACCTGTCCCATGACCATGAAGAATTTACCCTTAATCCTCCTTCAGAAATCGGATACAAAGCAGGTGAACTTTCTTTAGAAGTCAAGGTGCTTTATCTACTCACCATCTCTATGAACTGAGAAGATAACAAATGATATTTGTAAAGTTTTAATCTTTTATTATGACTTAGAAGCAAGGCTGATCTTATGAGTAGGGGGGAGGAGTTTGTTTGAATATCAGAAAGGCGCCATTGACTGTATTCCCACCCTACCCAACCCCAACAAGAACAAAAAACAAAGCATAAAAAGTCCTAAGCTTCCACCATTAAACTGCATTTCTCTTTAAATTCTAAAGAATTTAAAGTTTGGTGCCTTCCAGATTTCCTTGAAAATGAAAATAGCCCTAAGTAAACATTTTGGCAAAATGTCTTAATAGGATTTACTTGACAGCTAGCATATGACAAAGCAGAAGAGCTGGGCGGTGGAGAGTCATGGGGGTAAAAGACTGAAGAAAAGGTTGCTGGTGGGAGGGTGCAGGGCACGATAAGCTTTTGTGCCCGAGTCCATCCTGTCCATGGTCATAAACTATTCCAGATGTTTCAGGTTAGCTCAGCTCTGCAGAAAGACCATCCTTACACTTTGCAGTCTGGGACACATCCCAGGTGTGCTGTCACATAGCTGCACTCATTAGCCTTCCTCCAGATCAGTTTCTTGGTAGCTCAGATTTTTGCCCTGTCAGTCAAAATAAACTGAGTACCTATTGGGTATGTTATTAATGTGCCAGAGAAAAAATAATAACAAAATGCTTCTTACTTTTTCCAACTTCATGAAAAGAATTTGGATTGCCACTTTCAGAGCCATTTAGGATCCTGCCTTTCTGACGCTGATGGGGCCCTGCAAGTTAAATGAATTTTTTAGTATTGCTAGTAGCTGACTAAATTCCAGGTTTTGAAACCCACCCTAACCCTGCTGCAACTCTGGACTAAAATAGTAAACAGATGTCATCTGGACTAATGATATTGAGAAGACCTTTCACTAACAAGACAGTTGGCTGCCTGGAGATGGGGATTTAAAAACTGTTTTGGTCTGATCCCATGTGGAGTTCCGTTTAATTTTGCTTTATCAGTCAAAAGCAATTAAGTGATGAGAAAGAAGCTGTTCGAGATATTATCCTTCGCAAAGAAAATCCTTTCCTGATCCAGCAACACAGCAGAGATTCAGAATCAGAAGATGAGGTTGCACGTCGACTGCCTGATCTTGAGAAAGATGACTTTGCCGCCAGGAGAGCTAGGATGAACCAGACCAAGCCAATGGTGCCACTGAATCAACTCCTCTATGGGCCTTACCGAAAAAAAGAGGCAGAGAAATCAGATGGCAGCAAGCAACCCTCCAAGGGAATCTCAGAAAAGAAAAGCCTAGAACATAAAAGGTGTGCTCTGTGTGTGTGTGTCTATGAAGGAGAGAGAGAATATAGTTCGGCAAAGGTGATTTGTATTAAAGCTCCCCATTCCTCTGTTTCCTGCCCTAATTACATATAATCAGTCAGGGTAGTTTGTTTTCAAGTGGAACCCCAGATATCCAGTCTCTCCTAAGTTCAGATGGCAGGGAGTAGAATGGTCCTGTCCAAGATAGGGCTGAATTCACCAAATAAATATGGAGCTCAAGTGTGCAGATGTGCTATATGTGGGCACGTCACCACATATGGGTGCTGGTGTCAGAGACGGGCATTATTGGCATAAACAGACACGTGCTATTGCTGATCAGGGAACAGCCACCTCTCAAGGTTGCTCCAGTCCATCCATAGCAGGCAGAGATCATAGTTATTCCTTAGCTATGAGCCCTTCTATCTTCTTAGCACCTTTGAGATATGGGGGGAAAACGAGGCTGGCTGTTTCTTCCCTCACACCAACACGATCACCTAGACATCTGACGATGGAGATTTCTCATTAAAAAGTCCTCAAATATATAATATAACACACTTCTATGTGTTCTGTCATAGAAATTATTTTTAAGTGAGTTTCCTTCTCCCAACTTTTCTCCCATCTTCTTAATTAGGGAAAGGAAAGCTTAATGAAATGGAATTTGGCCAGCGATTTTTATCCTAAGAGGGATACGAATTCATTCAAGCCATCAACCTGCTGAGTTTCACTGTACAGAGTTCATCATCCTTGTATTTTTCCTTACATCAGAATCAGAGATCGCATCTTTATTATTTAATTGCCATATTTTTGCCTATCACTTAAGAGGTTTGTAATCCATTGAACTAAGAATATAAATATCTAAACTGTGTTTTACACAATTAAAGTGGTTCTTTGGGCAGCGTCATTGAGATCAGTGAAGCAGTGAGTGTTTTCTATTGTTTGATTTAGGAAGCACCAGGTACAAAACACACGAAAGATCTCTGGACACAGAACAGGGATTTGAGCATAGAAGACCCGGCCCATTTTTTTATAGGACACATTCTAGCTTCAGGAGGCTCTTGGTCTTTGCAGTCCTTGTTGGCATGCCTTGTAACAAACCTTGTGGGAGGGATCGGTTGTTGCCAGTGAAACAAAGACTTCTGGATAACTGAGTAGCATCAAGGCATATTGATGCGGATCAGCAACTTGAGTTAGGAAAAGGAGTAGCTTTTGTACCTCCCTTTTTTCCTTTCTCCTGCATGCAATTTTAATTCCTGATATTTCCAGCCCCATTTGTCTGTTGTCACCTGACTCTGCGTTTGGGGACACAGCCCATGATCTCTCTAGAGAGCTTCAAAGAACTGATGAAAAAAAGAGGCCTCCCTGGCGGCTCTGTGCTATGCCCTCCTTGATCCCCTTCCCCAAACTAAAAGCAAATAGAAAATTCTGTCGCCTTCCTACTTGCATAGGCTCTGTAAACACACCAAGTCATCCAGGTAACAAGAGAATGGTTTTCTGGCTTGGAAGATTTATTTTGAAAAAAAATGAATAGCCCTATTTATGTATATTTCTGAAATTTTCTATCTCAAGAAACATATTTAGTTAGAAACTGACTTTTAATGTGATATAATGTTCATGCACATAGATGCCACAACTTTGGTTTAAATTATGATATTGTCAACATTAGATTTCTAAAACTCACTTCTTAGGAAAACAATTGAAAATATCAGATTTAGCATGAATAAAGGTGAACAGTTATTGACACAAGAAACAAATGGGTATTGCCTCTGTGGATCCAGGTAAAGAGGATGCCCTCTCTGTTCTTCAAGTTTACGTTAGCCAAACCTAATTAATGCTATCAGGAGGCAGAGACTGAGTTTGAACATTGTAAGTTTCTATTCAGCATTGACTTAATCATACTTTCTGGCAGTATGAAGGTTTATGGTTGAGGTGTTCAATATGTGAACAATGTTCCAACTATCTCCAAACTAATTCTAGAATTTGGATCATGCAGAGCTCATTACTAACACTTTACTGCTGCAGAAAAAGACGTTCCAAGAAGGCTCAGGGATTCAATCAGAAAACTTGAATTCATTACAGTAACTTGAATAGTGTGGGAATTGGGCATCATTACTGTCAAACTGAAATCTCATTACCATTCTTAATAGTCTTTCAGCGAGCCCTGGCTTCTCTTCCTAAACTAAACTAGAGTCTGTCATCTGGTGGAAAAACTCTGTCTCTTTACAGTGTCAAAAGGGTAGCATAGACAAAAGTAATCAAGGCTGCAATTGATTCCATATTTTTGAGAAAGGGAGAGGTGCTTCCATCATTCCATTCTGTCTTCAGCCTCTGAATTTCCATGCTTGACATTCTGTTTGTCTGCTCCCCTTCCTGGAACCTGATTTTTCCAATAACGTGGGGGCCTGGATCAAATTGACAGAAACCAAGGCCAAACGGAAGAGGTGAAGTCGAGGGTGACCTGTATTGTGCGGGCTCAGGAGAGTGAACCTGCGGAAGAGGGGCTCAGGCAGGTGCCGGATCTTCACAAGGATGACCTGGCGCAGCGCAGAATTCAGGGCAGGCTTGGCCCTCACCGCGAGGCTCCGAGCTTTGTCACGGTCGCCAATATAACAGAAGCCGACCGGGAGACGTGGGAGAGGCTGAAAGTGTCAGGAAAGAAGAGGTGTGTCATGTTTCCCCCTGGATTTCCCCTAACAGTGGTATCATTTAACTTTGAAGGAATCACTCATCCTTCTATCATTTTTTATTTTCATGGCCAGAAAAAATGCCTCACAACACAGAGCATATTCTGCATGCGTTGAAACTTGTTAATACTAAAAATTACAAGCCACAAGGACAGGAAACATCCTCTTTAATTCAACTGATTTATTGTGAATGCTTATTTTAATAGGCTTATTTACGTGTAAGGAATTTAAACTTGACTTTTAAATAATTTTAATTATTTCATTGTACCCAAGGTTTTCTTATGCTATCATTTATGATGTTAAGAAAGCTACAGAAACTTAAAGTGCTATTTACCTAGGCAAGACAATGATCATTTCTTCATTTGATTGATTAATGGAAAAGCAATCCTGCTTTAGACATTGCAGTATATTTCATACATCCAGTATTTTTTCAAAACTCTTCATTGATTTTACTCACCTTAGAAACCTTTGGAACTTATTTCCGGTTCTGACTAGGGATGGAGATGTGGAGCACACGTGTGCCCCTGAGCCTTCACCAGAAATTAAAGCAGAAACTGCCCTCCGTGATGACTTTGCCAGCCGCAAGGCAAGGGCTTATAAGAAAGCTTCCAGCCCTAGGCAAAAGTTCGTGCACTTCGGACCAGTGACAGAGATAGATCAGCAGACATGGAAGCGGCTCAGCATTGGCAGGGCTGGGCCGAAGGAGGATGCAGAGGAAGTCATCAGTCACAGCCGCAAGATTCAGACGTACTCTGTGTCCCCTGCCTTGGCAGCCATGTCCAGTTTACAGGAAGACCACAGGCTTAATCCACAAAATGACTGCAGGTACTTTTTGCCATTACATGTGCAAGGAGATCTGCATGGGAATCACTGCTGCTTTTAAAGAGTTTGCTGAAGCACATTAAAGAAACCGCCAGAGATGACGTAGTTTTAACAGCCTCTTTTGCTGGTTAGCAGAGAAGTAATGTCAGTAGATTTCCCCGCGGGGAAACGTGTGTGAAGTTAAATGACAGACATCCATTTTGATTCTGTTGTCACCAGAATCACTGCCTGGGAATGCCAATAATTTTGGCAAATGATTCATCTTCCCTTGGCTGCATTAAGCAGTATTTTATTTGTTGGCGATACTGAACAAACTAGATGGAATGTTTTAATGATACCCTTCATGTTTCTCCTAAAGATACATTGATAAAAATCTGGGTTATCTATACCCTCCCTCTTTCTTATCCCACGAGGGAGAAAAAAATTGTGATTAGTGTCATTAAGTTCAGATTTTGGACATCTAAGTAGACACACAAAAAAGTAAACATCTCTCCCCCACCCCAGCTCCCGCCCAGTTTTTAAAATTATATAACAGAACATGAGTAGAAAAAGACTCTTCTTTTGAGGGTTCCTCAAAAGAGTCAGGAGTTTCCTTGAATGAATCAATCACCATCCAAATTTGTGAGGCGTCACCTGGGAAAAGACCTTGTAGAGCTGTCATCAGTCCTCATCCTCACTGGAGGCCTTCCAGCTGTGAACTCCCAAGCCCTCTGGTGGGGATTTGGTTCCACGGGCTGGTCTTTCTTCCATTAAGCAGGTATAGGGCATTTCTAAAGTTCTGGATTCTCCGTGCGCTAGGTGTGCTTGGGGAAACTTAGAGATCAGAGTACACTCTGCACCCCCCCGCTGTCTATGCAGGGCCCAGCAAACATTTATTTACTAAAAAGTTGCTTTGCCATCTCCGTGTGAATTGCCTTCCTCCCCTCTGAGGTCCCAAACCACTACCCACACGTCCTCTTTTGTCTTTAGCTGAAGATGGTACTTAAGGTGAGGGTTTCAGCCATTTTGGTAAGCTACTCAGTTTTCCTGGGTCTCTTCCAGGTATACATGTTATCAAAATTTGTTTGAGTTTCTGTTAAAAAATAATAAGAAGAAGATTCTGGATTCTCCCAGGAAACTCCACTCCACCTGCATGGTGGGAGCAAAGCAGAGCCCTCCACGGCAGGAGGAAATGCTCAGGACAGTCTCCTCCATGCCTTGTTCGTGATATCCAAAGCACACAGTGGATAGTCCATGACATAGAGAGGGGTTTCTTTGGTTCCATACTGTGGATGACACCCTAGAGGCTGTCAATAGAAATAACCCTGGTGCATCAGAAATGCCCTGCTGGGGTTTCAGAGGCTGATGGGGGTGGGGGGTGGAAGGGGTGGGACTAAGAAATTAGTAAGGAATGCATCCTTGAGTCCTTGACTACTAAGGGGCCATCACTCAGCCCCATGGTGGCAGAGTCAGGCTAGCCTTCTTTGACTTTCTCAGGCCCATATTCTATTATCTCATTCTGAGTATGTCATCCTTACTAACCGGCTTCTGGAATAGCAACCGAACCTTCTCTCTTAACCTTTCAGTCTCAGTGACTTTCACTGTCTCCTTTCCTAACTCTTTTCCCTCTTCCCTCTTGCTGCCAATGCTACTTGATCATCAACAGAATAGTGACGTCTGGTGTAGATGACCGTTGTAAGAGGGTCTGCCGGCTGGCTGTGGTGCCGGAGTCCCAGGAAGAGCATAGCTGCAGTTTAGGTGAGTGCCTGAGGAGGACAGAGAAAGGTGAGGACGTGAAGGCTGACAGGTGGGCCCAAGGCCTCTGGTGGGAATCCTTTCCTAGTAGTAAAGCTGTCCCGTCTGGCTTTAGTTACCTGCAAACAGCTGCCGCAGGATGGCAAAGAAGCGACTGAAGGAGTTGTTCAAAGAGGTTCTGAGACGGTGCCAAAGGCTGAAAGATCCGAGGAGAGCGGCCAGCCACTGTGAGCGCCTCGCCCGCTTTCCAGGGTGCGCTGCCTCTGCTGTTTGTGGCTGCTGGGTCCCCCCAAACAGCTTAAAGCCACGGTATGCGCTTGATGACTGATGTGGCGTGGAGCCGCTTAAAGGAATGCGCCCATCCCAGGGTCAGAGCTCTGCTTTCAGTGCCCTTCCTGGGTAGAGACTTTAGACCTTGCATGTGGTTGGGTGCTGGCCAAATTTCATTCTCAGGAATCAGGAACACCAGAAAGGGAAACCCATTCCTGTGTAAGTATCAGCTGCATGACGGAGGTCCCCGGTATTAATCCTCAGTCGCTGTGTGCGCTGCTGCCTCCGTGATCACTGGCTTCTTCCGTCTTGAGTTAACGCCAAGCGAGTGATGCTACTGAAAACATCTTTAGCAGTAAGTGCCCTTTGACTGGCTGGACTGATGTGCCCTAGTTCATGTCCTCTGACCTCTGAATGGGAGGCCTCAGAGAGAGAAGTCAGAGAAGATGACAGCTCCTGCCTGGAGTGGCAGTGGACTGAAAGGCCCAAGAAAATGGTATGGTTCACAAAAAGATGATGTGATGGCCAGGAGAACTGGGATATCTCTTAGACACCTTGGATCCAAGCTAAACCAGTTCCGTCCAGTTCCATTTGCAAAGCAACGCATTGTGGAGGGATCTGCCAAGGGTCCACCAATAAAAGATAAGAGTCAGAAGATCATCCTAAGCTGTTTTGACTTTGTTTCTCCAGTCTGAGCCTTGATACATGCTTTGAGTGTGTCGTTAATGCTTTACGGTTTATCCGTGCCACTTACCTGCTATTGCTAGCAGAAATGACATGGCCTAGTCTGCCAAGATGTGTTTTTCTTTTTTTGCATGTGAGCAGGTGTGGAAAGAATAGTTCAGTTGTGAATTGTCCTATTAAACATTCTTTCTGACTCTCATTTTGTGGGCAGCCTAAATGGGAAACTCTTTTATTTCTTCCTAGCTCACATAGGAGCCGTCGGGTAAAGGAGTTGAACTTCTTTCTGACCTACTTGATTTCATTCTGATTCCAGGAGGGTCTTCAGGCCCAAAGAAGATATATACTACTTATAAAATTCGTTTAATTTAATTTTAACATTCGCAAATAGTGCTTTCTAGAGGTAGGATTTCCATTCCGTGCTCTGACTTGATTTAAAATGAAGGTAGGGAATATGTTAAAAAGGTAATCAACAAGAACCTACTCTATAGCACAGGGAACTCAATATTCTGTAATAACCTAGATGGGAAAAGAATCTGAAAAAGAATGGATATATGTATATGTATAACTGAATCACTTTGCTGTACACCTGAAACTAACACAGCGTTATAAATCAACGATACTCCAATGTAAAATACAAATTTAAAAAACTAAAATGAAAGTAGGGAAATAGTAATCCAGGGGTTCATGGTCTGGTTTCAGGTCCTATATGTTGAAGCTTATGTTGCTATTTAGTAAGAGTGATAGACTTTTGTGAAAAGTGTGGTCTGCCTGATCAGTGCAGGGCAGAGGAGTACGAGTGTGTAGCACAATTAAAGCTCCGCTGTAAAACAGGAAGTGATGAAGTTCTGCTTCACAAAGGACCTTGATAGTAGTGGGACAGAGGGTAGAGTGGGGAGTAAAGAAAATCTTAAGTAATCCCCAAATTTTAAGATGAAGATCCTAGCCATCGTTACCATCTGGATTTAATGTATGTTTTACATTCTTCTGAATCATAATACTACCATAGGAGAGTCTTATTGTAACCCTGGTTTCAGGGGGCAGGAGTAGTAGCCGTGCTCCACTTTATAACTGTTACCCTTTCAAAGTGCCTCTGTTTCCTCCAGCGTACCTTCTCCTGGGAATTCACAGGTAGGTTGAATGGCTGTTGGCTCCAATTCACAAATGGGAAGCCTGATGTAGAGAGAAGTTACACCTGGGTCACACCTGGATCCCAGCAGGTGAGGGCAGGTTAGTGAGAGAGGGACAGCCTTGCCCACCACGCTCACTCTCTCCCCAGATGCCCTGATGTGGTGCTGGACCCTGCATCCATGGGCTGCCGGAGAGCAGTTAGCGTGAAAGGAGAGAAGGAAGTGAGGCCTATAGGCTGCCTACTAGAACATTCTAGGTGGCCCATTTACTCACTTCTCACACAGCCTTTGAGACTAAGCAGTTTCTTCTGTATTCTACAATAAGGAACCGAGGCCCTGGTCTCACACAGCTGGTAATCACAGATCCAAGATCCAAACCCACCTCTGTCTGAAGGGGGAGCCGCCGTTCCACGCCAGCGCATTACCTACCAGGCTACCAGAGGAAACTGTGGCGGTCTGACGACCTCCCTGTCACTTGTATCTGTCCGTCTATCTGTGATTCGGGAAGAGACCTCTTTATAGTCACATGGGACTGAATGGCTGGTTTGAGCATAAGGAGAGATAGTGAGATTAACTCTGTGACGTAATTGTGTGATTGAGCAAAGCACACACCTTGGGAATTCATGTTTCCTTTCAACAAGTATTTACTGAGTAATTACTACGTGTAAAACGCTGTGCTGGGTGCTGGGGGATAATCTTAAATGAGCAGTAAATCCATTTTTCCCTCTCACTTCAAATGAAGCTTATTCTAGTTCACAATATTGCTAATTATTGACCCTGAAGTACTTTATTAGTGCTGAAAGTTACATAAACACAATCAATAGGTGAATAGAGTATTCTTTTTGTCTTTCTAAATACTGCCACCATCACAATTAAACTTTATTAATTGCTTTTTTTTTTTTGTAAGATGCTTATACCAACTGTAATTTGTCTGGCCAATTTTGTACTTGATAGTCTGTGGACTGACCTACTTTGCATTTTTTTTAAAAAAAATCTCTTTGTTAGTGATTTTTTAAACTCATCTTTACTTTTCTATTTTCCATAGGACAACTGGGAAAATCATTTGAAGCCCAAACTCTAATTATCTTCTCCCTAACAGCAAAGGCAATTCTGATGAAATTTGTGCCCTCTTAAAGCTAATAAATTAGTCTGAGGGGAAATTTCTTAAACCCATATGTATATAGTAAACAGATAAATGAAGGTCATCTTCAGAGACTGCACTATTCTTTTCAATTTCCAGAGCATCCAATACGTACTTATTGAGGGCCTAGTCTGGTCACTGTTCAGAGAACCCCAAAAGAAAAATCCCTACCCTCATGAAGCTTATGTTGCAGTGTTCATCTGTATTTGTTGGCAGAGCTGTCCACGAAATGCTGTTAAGTGTTTTGTGTAGAAGCGATTTAAATTTAAATATATCCTGCGTGCAACGACATAGCTGAACCTCATAAAGGAAGTGTGCTAAGGAAGCCAAACTCAGAAGAGTCCATGCTGTATAAGTCCATTTATAGAACACAAAACTCAACACTAATCTGTGGTTTGTGAAAATTCATCAGGGTGTGTGTGTATGGTCTGTGCACTTTCTATATGTATATCTTACTTCAGTAAAACATGAATTAAAATATTCCAATAGACACAGAAATACATACCAACTGTTCATTGATCATTCCTAGATTAGCCATCCATTAAGAATAACTTCTCGCTTCCATAGATAATTTAGAAAACGCTATATTTGAATGTCTATTCTAGTAGGCCTGTTAATTAACTGGGAAACATTTTACCGGGGCTTCAGAATGAACACTGTTAATTCTGGGTAGAATTAACCCTGATTATGCACTCTTTCTTGCTGTGAAGGAATCCATCTGCCTCCATGCAGCGATGGTTTTGGAAAATTGAGGGTATTAATTTAACCTTTAGCACCTTCTGAAACTACTCCCCGGAGAAACAGAAAATGGGTCTTACTTCTGGAAGAGAGACATTCACAAACACTTTCCTCTTCTTGAGTTTGGCCATTCCAACAGAAACTTCGGGTTTTTAACTAGTGCCGTTGCCTTCGCTGTGCATGAAAATAACTATTAATGAATCAGACTGTTGTAGAATGACGAAGGTATCAGAGAGAAGGGTGTATGTGTGTGTCCACCCATGTGCTTTGGAGTGTTTTCTCTAAGATCATTGGAAGAGATCTTTAGAAATTACTCTTTTCCCTATAAATTGTTATAAACTGAACACAGGATCAGGTAATTTTTGCTGAAAACCCGCACATTTAATTTATTGGACTGAAAGCAGGACATTTTTTCTTTACTCAAAAAATTCTTTGTCCGCATCAGAATGCATGAATGAACAGCCTTTCAGGGCATAGGTAAGAACCTTCTCTTAATATTCTCCTTTGCTGAAAGAGTCATTTGTGGGAGCTGCTTTTTTTAAATGTGCTTAAAATAGGCCCTCATAATGTTCTAGTTTTTATTTTCTAATTTGACCTTTATCTTTGTTTTATCGGACGCATTAAAACTTAAAATGCCTATATCGAAGAAGGTACAACTTTGTAGATCTAAATAATCAGAAGAATATAAAAGATTGTTTTAAAAAAACATCATTATTTTTTAAGTTGTGGAGTATCGTCCACGTCTGGTTTTGATTAAAGCTGCCAGTTTTCTAGGAATTGTGGTTTTTGTCAAATGCATGCGGAAGGCACTGATTGGGGTTCTGGTTGGAGTTCTGGTTTGCTTTCAGAAAACTGCAGAAACACTCTTTGATGTTATTTGTGCAAGTGCATTAACACATCAGGGAAAGGGTCAGTAAGTGTGTGCTTCTATGCTGGGTGTCCATTACAGCCCATTACTCTGCACAGAAAAGCAAAGAACAGTTCAGCTGTTTGTGAACCATCTTAATACATGTTTGGGTTTTTCTAAGCGCCTTCTCTAAACATTGTGGGTTGCACCTAAGCCTTTTCGTGTTTATATTGAACAGATACTTTCTTTGTGGGTAGCATGGGGATTTTTTTCATTTCTCCTCTGGGTTTTACTACACATTTTGCATTCTTCAGAAATGTCAAGACTTTGCTTTCGTTTTCATCAGTTAATGAATATTACTAATTGTCTAATGACACTTCTCTTCCAGTATGATCAGCAAAAAAGGTTTGGCACACATACATTTCACTTGTAGTTTTTATTTCCAGCGTGGTTACAGCATTAACCTTCGTCTTACCAATCCTCTAATTTTGTATTTGGTCTTATAGATACGGACCGAGAACTCCTGTGTCTGATGACGCAGAGTAAGTTGTCTTGTATTTGTAGGAATACATTAATTACTAGCCTAAACTGCATGCTTCCAGTACTCACCACTAATTGAAATGCAATTAATATAACAGTGGATTGAAGAGCTAACTGACTCTTCTCTGCAGCCTCAGAGAAGCACTTGAAGTTGGAATGCAGAACATACGTTCTGTGCAGGAGAGATGAATGAAAAAGCCACTGAAGCATGATCCTAATATGCAGCTGCTGCTTAAAAGTTTACTTTTTATAGACAGAGCATGTGCAAGTTGTTCTTGTTAGTGTTCGGACGTTGGAACCCCTTCTGAACCACGGAATTGTTAAAAGGCTTTTCTGTGCTTTGCATTGAATTCTTGATATGTAAAGGCTTAGCCACGAAGTGGTCATTCTCGTAGCTACATTTCTTTTAAGCTAAGAAAGTAAATCCTAAGCCACGAATGATAGATTCAGAAGCCCAAGTTCCTCCCAGGTTGGAATAATATAAACTGTGGGATGCTTGAGACCAAAACGTTGGGATTTCGTTCAAGTTCCGTGGCATAGTCGGGGGTCAAAATGTACAACATGACTTGGGCTGCCTCTCCTTGGTTTCCGCTCCTCTCAGAGATGCATTTCCCAGCCCCGGCCTAACGTCCAAATTTGAAAAGAATCCACTCTCTCCCGTTTGTGACCACATTAACTCCATTTCAAAAATGGATCTCTCACAGGGAGAGCATTCTGAAACTGATATCCAAGGCAGAAGTTTTCTTCGCAGAATGCTCAGGTTTAAGAAACATGATTACTATCTCATTCCAACAATAGCGGCCCACTAAGCCTGATGTCTGCCCTCCGGGAGAGGGACTTTGTGGCCTAGTGGGAATCTGGGCCATCATAAGAGTGGACCCTAGTATTCCCTCTGCCTGTCTTCCTGGCCTGATCCATAGTTTCAAGTCACCGAGTGAGGAATCTAAATAACAATGTAGAACAGACAAATATCATTTCCACCAATGACAGAGAGATCAGGCCACAGTTGACTGTTTTTGAATTGTGCTTTTTCCATGTTTGTGTTCAAGAGGTCAGCTTAGTCTGTACTTGTAGCTCGAAGCAGTCTGACTCGTGTGCCAAGGGTATCGGTTTCCGATGTGTGATGCACGATTGCTCTGTGGCCTGACACATGGAACATTCATGTCTCAAAACCAAATTCAGCCGGAGCTTGACTGACTGCATGAAGCTAAGTAGTCTATAAAATTGAGCCCTGGTTGTTGCTTTTAAAGTCTACAGTGGCAGTATTTAACATTCACTGAAAAGAGGGTTATATAAGATTGATAGGCAAAACACCTCTTTGATTTGGTTAGCAAAAACATTTTGATAGAATGGGTTTACTCTTCATCATTGCAAAGCTGCTGTGCAGTTTGCCTAATACAGATCTCTAAAAAACCCTAAAAACTGAAAGAAGAGAAGCTACATTCAAGAGCTTTTGAATTTTACCTGTACCTGAATATGAAACCTCACCCTCAGGAGAAGTTAATGATTTTTTTTAAAAGGGGTGGGAGTGGGGACTCCTCTAAATTTACCAAAAAAGCAGCCTTGTGGGCCAGGGTGAGTATACAGAGCTTCTTTTCCAAAGGTCTTATCTAGGAACATCCAAAGGGCTGCATTTCTTTCTTGGAGTAGACATAATTTATATGAAACCATGTGGGGAACAAAAAGAAAAGTTTATGTCAGGGTTTTGTTTTTTTTTAAACAGAAATTCATAATATGTTTTGTTCATTCCCCCACTATCTCCCTTTTTCAAAATCTTTAAGGACAACTATTGGCACAGACTCTATTTGTTCGTAATTGACACATTCTTAAAATGCAACCCAATCAAAAAAAGATGTGCCCTTTAAGGAAAATGCAGGTCAGGGGCAGACCTACCACACAGGCAAACAGAAATTTCCACCTCCTGGCAAGCCGCAAATGGCTCCCTGGATTTAGTTTCACCTTCTTGCCCTTTACTTCCACATGCCTCCTCTCCCAGCGGTCCCCTCCGAGGAGGCTGGACACTGTGAGAGCCAAAGGCCATTTTGTTCTTAATTCCCTTACCTTAGACTTGGGCCAGAAACAGTTTCCAGGCTCCCCTTGAGGTAATTTAATCCTGGCCCTCAGAAATGCCAACCTGTCACCGAGAGAGGCTCCAGGGCCCTGCAGCCAGGGGCCCGTGTCCCAGCAGCCCAAGGGCACGGCCTGTTGTGCTGAGAAGTATAGCCTTGGTGCAAGTCCATTTAACATTCTGGAACCTAGGCTTCTGCAGGGTCCCCCACCCCATCCCTAGACAGGTACTTCTTCATTTTGGAGGCTGAGTCCAACCTCTGAATTAGGGAACATTTTCTGAATGGTGACTCAGCTCATTTTCTGTCTACTATTATCAGTTCTGAGCTTGCTTAGTTCCTTTTTTTTGAAATGGTATAAAGATATCGCTCATAGTTTTATTATTTCTTTTTTGGGCCAGTTGGCTGGTGTTTCTTTAAAAAAAAAAAAAAAAAACTCTAGGAAAAAATAGTACTTCCTGGTATATGAGAAGGCAGGCAAGTGTTTCTCTTTTTATTTCACTAACAAGCTTTTGGCCACATTCGGGCTGAGGGAGTTAAAACTTCATGGTGGGAGCAGAGATAGGAACCCGGGACAGAAGAAGGCAGTTCTGAAGGCCTTGCTCCCATCCTCTCCATGCCGGTCGAGTGAGAGAAACAATTCTCAAATCCTGGAGGAAGCTGCCATTTTCTTCCCGGGGTCCCAAAAGAAGCCCTTGCTCTGTGGCCACCCACTGTGGCCTAAACCAAAATTCTGCCCTTTAAAAATTATAGATGGCAAAGCTGAAGGAAGGGACCTCCTTCCTCTCCCACAATCTGCCAACTATTTAGTAGATTACAAGAGAGTCCCGGCTCAGAGGAGTTTATATCTTCTAAGGCCTTCACAAAGCCTGTAAATTGCCTTAAAAGATGAACTGACTGAATCAGACATATTTCAAGGTAAGCCTTCTTTAAACTCTGAAAGGAAGAATGGGATGAGTTTTGGTCCCTTTCTGGAAAGCTTGTTGAAGGGAATTTTGATCCATGAAGTTTAAAAACCATGGGTTAGACTTTTCTACCTAACTCTGCAAGTTCCTAAATCTTCCTTAAACCACATTAATAAACAGCGTAAGCTAGGTGAAAAATCGCAGCCCCTCCTCTCTTGTGAGGGCTCCAGTTTACCTTTCAGGAAGGTACAGCTGCCACAATCAACACTGTCCCCTGAGTCTGTGGACAGCTCCTCACATGGTGTGTCATGTCCATGCAAACAGAAGCCTCAGATCAAAGAACGTCCCTTGGCGCAGATTATTAGAATACTCTTGGGGAAAGCAGATTACAAGTGTAGTCTTCAGTGTTAGCTCTCTTAGGTCAGACTCAAATTGTGCGGCATCCAGAGAGAGGGGAGAGGCACCCACACGTCCATGCAAGTTCATTTGGGTGGACCGAAATGAACGTGGGCGGCCATTGCTTTGGGGTCATCTTCTCCTTCCAGAGAGCTGCCTGCTAAGGAACCCACTAGCATCCGGTGATGCTGCTACTGTGCATTGTCTGGCCATGGGCATGACTGTTTTGGACATCACTGATGATGTCTGGAACTAGCTGGCGTCTCAATGCATGGCTTTTCTTTTTCTTTGTGTTAAGCTGGCTTCAAAAATGGACTATCGGTCTTCTGTTCTTAAACAGCCCTCCACTCGATTTGAGTGTTCTATAACCCATTTGGTTCCCAGAGTTAGTCATTTCTTTGAGAGAAAAAAACGGGAAGATTTTGCTTTGGTTTTTATTTCTATTTTCATCTTGCTGCTTCAGCTTTCGTTGTAGCAAAGGTCTACATAAGCATCGCAGAAAAGGCCCTACGGTCTTGCCCAACATTTAATAAGCTCCTATAGAATATATCAATTATATGAACAGCCTAAAGGTTTTTAAAAATTGCTTTCCCAATGCTTTTGCTTTTAAAAGAGTAGATTCAGAGGTATCCTGACAAAAATAAAGTGAAATCATGGTGAGAATTTTAGGATACAAAGTATATACTGATTTATATATTTTATCCTTTAATCTTACCATAAAATATTTTCTTGATTCCAAGGTGCCATCAACGCACTATCAATTTACAGACAGTTTTACAGGACATAGAAATAAACCACATCAGACGTATATTTCATTAATACATAGCTGTTGGATGCAACCAGAATTCAGAAAATACAACAGGAAAAGGTGGTGCCTTAGACTTGAAGCTGTATGATATATTTTTTTTCTTTTTGAAAATGGAGAAATTGCCTCAGTTAACGGAGAAAGCATTTAAGCCAGCTCTTTACGCAAAGAAGCATTTACTGCAATTAAGTTTCACTTCAGGGGACACCACTCTCCCTCGCTATAAATTCTCCCCAAGTTATACATTTTAACTCTCTTCATTTTACTTTCTAATACAAGTGAGACGAGCCCAGAGCTTCAAATACCTTTTTCTAGCCCTTTACTTTAAACATATATTGACCCCTACATATAAAATTAGATTGGCCTGATTCTGCCATCACTGAAGACAAAGATGGTCACATTTTTGCTTTTTGCCGCAAAAGGAGAAAAGGTGAGGCTGCTAGCATGCCCGCTGCTGCAGGCCGAGGGATGAACAGACTGCAAATCACGCTGCTGCCTTAAGCTGCGGAGGGAAGGGGGCAGTTTTTCCAAACGCGAGAGCGCCCCGCCGCGGCGGGACGTTGCAAATGCGCGGAGACTTGCGGAGCACTGATCCCTGTCCACCGTCGTCTGCTCTCTCCACACGCAGGAGCACGAGTATGTTCGACATGCGGTGTGAGGAGGAGGCCAAGGTGCAGCCGCACAGCAGGGCCCGCCAGGAGCAGCTGCAGCTGATAAACAACCAGCTGCGGGAAGAGGATGACAAATGGCAAGATGTGAGTGCCGTGCAGGGCCGTGGGCAGCGGGGAGGCTGCTCTGCCCGCTGGGCCAGAGGCCCTTTGGAGCAGAAAATCAAGCGGGGCTGGAAAATCAGACTTGGGCTGGAAAGCCATGCAGAGGAAGGGCGCCCCTAGAGGGCTTCAAACGGTGACACAGTCCATGTGGGCATTAGGGAAAGTACCCTTGCTGAAGTTTGGCCACAAAAAAGAGGGGAGCAGAAGGGAGGCAACTGGCACGGGATGCAGAATTGAGGAGGGACTGTCTTTTGAGACTATATATTTGGAATCGATGATAATAATGATGATGACAATGATAACTGCCAACATCGAGAGCGTACCAGTAACAGGTACTATTCTAAGTACCTTGCATGTCATCATTCTTTAATCCTCTCAATAATTCAACGAGCTAGCAACTATCATGGTCCTCAGTTCTACAGATGAGTCCCAGAACAGCTAAGTAACTTGTCCACAGTCACACAGCTAGTGAGCTAGAGAGCCAGGATTGTAACCAGTAAGGAAGGCTCCAGGGCCTGACGGGGGCCTTGGGATCATCTGTGTGCTAAGAGCAAAGAGCCAGGGCAGGGCAGAAGCCTAAAGATAGGGATGAGAGGAGGAAGAGTGGATTACTTCATCCTCACAGAGCCCTCTGAGGTGGCTACTGCAGATTTGCCTCTACCTTTAGTCCAAAAAGTTAACTTTTCTAAAGTTAATTAAATGTGGTAATAATGAATGTCTGCGCACCTTATGTGCACTACCTCATTTAACCCTCACAACAGGCTTGTAAGAGTACGTATTATTATCATTTCTGTTTTAGAGATGAGGAGACTGAGGTGCAGAGAGGCTAAGGAACGTGTCTGAGATTCCAAAGCGTGGAAGAGATAGAGCTAGGATTGTTTCTCACAGCCGCACTCCCACCCGTCCGACTCCAGAATCCTAAGTCCTCAACATTATGCTCTAACTGCCCATAGGATTTGTGGTGAGGTTCTTGAAAGGATCAGATGACTTAATACGTACAGAATTGTTGGTTTTGTAAGACCCCAAAGCCAATTTTTTTTTCTGTCTTTTCTTCCTTCCCTGAGGGAATTGTAGGTCTGTGGTTAATTCCTACCATTCTGTTGTCAGCGAGTGCATTCACAATGCAGAGGTTGTAAATAGCAAGAAATGAAGTTTCTTACAATACCCTCTGAGGCAATACTTTAAACTTTGGCAACTGACATGGAATTTGATCACAAATTTTACATTACGGTGTTTAAATAAATGCGCTGCCCTGCTATGGATAATGTAGATGTTTCTGAAGGGCTCCTGCCTTCGAGGTAGTCCTGTTCCAACCAGACTTACGTTGGATGTACAGGAATGTCTTAGCCTGGCCGATAGTCAGTGCTTACTCAACCCTGAAGAGTAGAAATGGAATTATGTGCAAGCCTGAAGAAAAATGTTCTATCTCCCTCCCCCCACCCCTGCAGGACCTGGCTCGTTGGAAGAGCCGTAGAAGAAGTGCTTCTCAGGACTTAATCAAGAAAGAGGAAGAAAGGAAAAAAATGGAGAAGTTACTGGCTGGAGAGGATGGGACAAGTGAACGAAGGAAAAGCATCAAAACCTACAGGGAAATTGTCCAGGAAAAGTGGGTTCTTTCTGTGGTTGTTCTCGTTGTTGAATGTACAGTATTATCTAGATGTGCTTTTCCTAAAAATCGTTGGTTATCACCACGGCTCTGACACCAATATTATACTTTCCTTCAGCTCTACCAAGGTCTGCTTTGCAATTCCTGTGACTGTTGCCTTTGTTCTTGCTTCCCCTCCCATGCCCATCCTTTAGGGAGCGGAGAGAGAGGGAGTTGCATGAGGCATACAAGAATGCACGGTCCCAGGAGGAGGCGGAAAGGATCCTCCAACAGTACATCGAGAGGTTCACCATCAGCGAAGCTGTCCTTGAACGCTTGGAGATGCCAAAAATTCTGGAAAGAAGCCATTCAACAGAGCCAAACCTATCCTCCTTCCTGAATGACCCCAACCCCATGAAATACCTGCGGCAACAGTCACTGTCTCCACCCAAATTCACTGCCACCGTGGAAACCACCATCGCTCGTACCAGTGTACTGGATGCCAGCATGTCAGCAGGCAGTGGGTCTCCAAGCAAAACTGTCACTCCCAAAGCAGTGCCTATGCTGACACCCAAGCCTTACTCCCAGCCCAAAAACTCTCAAGAGGTCCTGAAGACCTTCAAGGTAGGATGAGTTCCTTAAGGGTAGAACCAAAACTGAACCCCAGGTAATCACTGGAAGGAAGCATCTTGCCTCAAGAAGATGCAATTGTTTTTATCAAACAAAAGCAAAATGCGTTAACATGTATGTATGATTGTGAAGTTTATGTGTCTCTGAGATTTGGTTTGCAAATAGTTAAGGGATAGATGATTCCCCTCAATTCCTGTTTTTAATACTGATGGGCTTCCGTGAGATCGGTGGTTGAGTCATCTCCATGAGCAATGTCTGTTTCATAGTTGGATATGATGGCATGGTCTCTCTATAGTAGTCATAACAAACCCTAATTTAGCAGCACCCTAG
Source organism: Leucopleurus acutus (assembly GCF_964270905.1). Lineage (NCBI taxonomy): Eukaryota > Metazoa > Chordata > Mammalia > Artiodactyla > Delphinidae > Leucopleurus > Leucopleurus acutus. Next base: position 65,853,047 of record NC_139146.1, read on the forward strand.
GTATCTCCAGCTATCCGGAGGTATTGCAAATTCCTCAGAACAAAATTTTGGTTGCCTTTGGCTTAAATAGAAGTATATACAGCTACCTCTCTTTTAGGAAGAAACTACCATCATATCTAAAAAGATGCTACAATACAAAAAAATAAGAATACAAGGAATACATGGGATGTACTTGGTTCTCAGATGAGACAGATTTTTTTAATTTTTTAAGTGGGAAGAAAGTATGTTGTTTTGGGGGATGGAGGGGTTGCCAATGAATGTGTAAAGTGATGTACCAGAACCAAAGAATCGAAGACAGTCAGACGTCTTTTTTCTTCCTCAAATTCTAGTATTTTCCCTCACATCAGGAGGAAGTGCTCATCCTTTGTCTCAAGCTATGTTGACTATAAAGAAAAATCAGTTCTGATTGTCCCTGCACACCACATGGGTTCATAATAGAAGACAGGTGGAATTCATCAGTAGCAGACACGGACATGTGACTGTAAAGAAAGTTTGCTAAACTAAACTAATTGAGCAGTGGGATGCCATGTATCTTCCTGTTGAATTTCAGAGGGAACCAAACCACACTTTCTGACTTTTGCTTAGATAACTCTGAATGTATCTTCAAAATCTGTGCCTTAGGCTTTGATGAAACAAAAGAAAAATGTCCTGGCTGTCTCATCTGGGTTGAATTGAGATGTTTATCCCTCGAAGGGCAGGGACTGTGTCCTTGTTGTTCATAGCTTCATCCTGAGTGCCTGGCATAGGTGCCTAGGCACTCAGCAACTGCTTATTGAATAAACACACTAAGTTTTTCCTGAGAAGATGAGCTACTCGTCATGCAGACTCGTGCACACACAGATATACACACGATCATATGTGCTCGGCAGGCCACCTAAGCACCTCAGCAGCTGTCCTTCACCTAGGGCCCACGGTGATGCACTGTCTGCGATTTCATGAAGGAAGGTTTGATGTTGAGGTGGCCCAGCACAGGGATAGGGAATACATTTATTTAAGTTGGTATCCAAGGCAGCTGATCAATTAATCCAGATGTCCACTTCCTATCCTTAATATAAACAGCACAGTGTGATCATTTAAACAGAAGAATTAGGATAGGTGACTTCATGGCAAGACTTTGGCCCTGAGAAAACCCAGTCCCTTGCCATTGTGGCAAGACAGTGTGGAGGCCTCAGGAGAGGTGGATTGAGGAACTGGATAGAGATCCTTTCAGAGCTGGGGCTCACCAAGGAGCCCTCAACTCATCATAGGTCTTGAAGGCTGTCAACCCTGTTCACAGCCCCACCATTGAGTGGGTGGACCCACTTGTATGGTAGTATGTAAATGGAACAGTTGTTGCCAGATAATGCCAGAACTGAAGCTAAGGGGGGGGGGTGTGTGTGTGTGCGTGTGCGCGTGTGCGTGTGCGTGTGTGTGTGTTTTCTCGTGGGGAGGAGGTGGGCACAGGAGACAGGGAATACAGGCTCAGTTTCTTAGTACAGCAGATTTAAGAGTAAAGGAAGAGCAAGTAAAAGGTTTAAGGCAGTGTTTTCAAACTGAGAGTTGCCACCTGTTGCTAGGTTATGAAATCAATTTAGTGGTTTGGAATCAGCATTCTTTTTTTTTAAAAAAAGGGAGGTAGAATAGAATACAATGTTTAAAAAACAGCCTAGTGCATCACACATCAAAAAAGGTAAATATTATTTTGCAAAACTTCGTTTCAGTTATCTTTACATGTGTGCGTTCAGTTGTGATCTCAACTTCATGGATCACAGACAATAGATATACAAGCCACTGACAGGGTAAATAAACTATAACTAGCATCTGCCCTTCTGTTAGTCCTTTTAAAAGATTTTAGAAGGTTTAGTAAGAACAATAGCTAATATGTACATACTTACAATGTGTCAGATACTGTTCTAAATTCTGTGCATATATTAATCTGTAAAATCACCGTAACAGCATCATTAAGGAATACTATTATCATAAAGGTGAGGAAACCGAGGTTGAAGATTACATGGCTGTTAAGCAATAGAGCCAGGACTCACTCTGAGGCCGTCTCACTGCAGAGCTTCTTTTCAGGACCACGCTACATACTGTCAGACCTTAAGACAGAGATTTCCAGAGGCCTTTTAATAAGCCAGGCTAACCACTGTCACTCCTTCTTTCTCGCTCCCACCACCCTCCCTAGACATGCGTGCAAAACAAAAATATCTTAATATGCATGTCCTCTTTTTCTTGAAGAAACTGGGATGGTCCGGTTAACTAGAAATAGGGATTTACTGTCACATAGCATAGCACTGGGTTCCCTGCCCTCCATGATAGCTTCCAAAAAGTACCCATTGCTCCTGACCATGACAGGATAACCTGTGACATAGTCCTGATCTAAGATGAGCTCCGCCTAATTTAATATGCTAATCAGAAAAAAACAAAGTCTCAGAGTTGTGGATTAGCAGTCAGAAAGTAAATGAAAAATTACTGGAACCCAAATATGCCCTTGATTTTCTATACTGCAAAATAAAAGCAGACCCACAGTAAGGCGAACATGAAATGTATTCTAACGTGAAGCAGCCTGAGAAGGCAGACCACCCTTTAAAGATGCCTTCAAAGATGGCATTTAGAGGAGCCCTAGTTTCTAGAACTGACCGAAGCATATAAAAGACCTTATTCTTTGTTAGACCGTGATTATTAAATGCTAATGATTTAAGGTGATTCTGAACATGTTATTTTGTCATAATCTTTTGCTGGGGAATAGCGTGTTCTTGTTCATTCCGGTTTTTACAGGTAGATGGGAAAGTCACCATGAATGGAGAGACGGTTCACGTTGACGAGGAGGAGAAGGAAAGAGAGTGTCCCCCCGTGGCACTTGCCCCCTCGTTGACCAAATCCCAGATGTTTGAAGGTGTGGCCAGAGTGCATGGGTCCCCCATGGAGCTGAAACAAGACAACAGTAGCATTGAGATCAACATAAAGAAGCCAAGTTCTCTTCCCCAAGAGCTGACGGTAAGAAGCAAACTTTTTTTTTTTCCTCTTCGGGATAATTTCAATGTGAAATAATCTATTTAAAAAAAAATAAGTAGGTCTTGATAACGATCATTTCTTTCTAGGAAGGTGTATTGGTTTGCTAGGGCCGCCATAACGAAGTGACACGAACTGAGTGGCTTACACAACAGATATTAATTGTCTCATGGTCCTGCTGGCTGGAAGTCCAAAGTCAAGGTGTTGGCAGGGTTGGTTCCTTCTGGTGTCTATGAGGGAGAATCCGGTCCTGGCTTCTGGTGGTTTGCTGGCAGTCTTTGGAATTCTCTGCCTTGTAGATGCACCACCCTGATCTCTGCCTTGATGTTCACATGACACTCTCCCTGTGTGTTGTCTGTGTCCAAATCTCCCCTTTTTATAAGGACACAAGTCATACTGGATTAGGGACCTACTCCACTCCAGTCTGACCTCGTCTTAATTTAATTACATCTGCAAAAATCCTGTTTCCAAATAAGGTCGCATTCTGAGGTAATTGAGTTTAGGACTTCCACATATAAATAGGGGGGAGGACACAGTTCAGCCCTAACAGAGGAATATAACAGAAGGTGTCATGTGTTACGAGTAAAAACCTTTTTCTTGTCCCCCTGCGATTGGTGTCTAGTGTTTTAGAAAAAGAAATAAATCTCTGAAATACCTTCATTTCTGTCTTTTCAGGACCCCATCAGACTTGTTAAAATAATTTGAAAATAACTGGTGCCGCCAGAACCTGACTTTCCATCCTTGACAATATGTATAAAAGGGCATCTTTCTTATTAGTTTTAAAAAACTCATTAAAAATCAAATTAATTTTTTTATTGGTTTAGCCCCTGAAATCCAGTGTAATTAGAAGTACTATTGAATGGCCAAGCTGAAAAATGTAGGGTAATTCAAGAATAGCAGAAGGGAGAACTCAAAATAACATTAGATTTGCTTATTTGGAGTATAAAACGTCATCAAGAAGATTACACTTTTTCTTAGATCTCTCACCAGGGTTCGTGCTGGTTTTGCTGATCAAACCCCACAGATACAGGCCGGCTTTTGGGGTAGAATCGGACTCTGTTCAGCCTTATCTGTTCTCACCAGAGGCTGATTTCTGTGGTTTTAATTTATAGTGTTTGGGTTGGAATTATAAAGGATGGGGGAAACTGTCACAATTTTTTCCCCCAGCACCTAGAAAAGTTTGGTCCAGAGGGAAACTTGTCTTCCAGCTCCAGGGCTAAGTTAGATGACCCAGCTAGCTAAACCCATCCAGAGGACTAGATATTATTTTTCTTATCTCCAGGATTTGTCTTTTGAAGAATAAAATATGTTTTTGCAGAGGAGTTGAGAGGATTTAATTCTTCCTCGCAGTGCTCAAGCCCTAGAAAGAGATTCAAAGTGGAATGGACCAAAATAACTTCCTCACCATGGTAACATGTTTGCTGGTCTCTAGGAGAAAAGTTGTGTGATCAAGGCACAGGCTGAATCCCTCAACCTGGAATTTAATTCTCCTTTTCATTTGCATGAATGTTACCACCTCTGAAGAGTTCTTATGAGTTAGCATGAGATGGAAGACTGAGTTCTACTAGGAGTGTGGGAACTTTACAAGTAGAGTCAACATGAACTTATGCTCTTAAATTTAAATAAGTTCCCCCAATTAATTAGACACTGCAGTGGTAGGATTGCTTTTCTGGGACAGTTAGTAATTCTGTTCGTATTTTTCTTTTGCCACACTTAATGATGAGTGTTTCCTAAGTCCTTCATAAGTACCTTTCCATGACTCAATCTGGTTACTCTGTCCATCAGGCCACAGGCCCTTTGCACATACTGTTGAGCAGAGTTCTTTGTCCCTGTACTTCGGAGAAGCAACAGTGTAGGAGCCACACTGGTCCCATAACAGAGGTACACAGGGATTAGTCAGGCCCAGTAGATTAATTCCAAGAACAAATCCTAAGGGCTCTGCTATCAGGCACGTGTCCATTCTCGACCTTTACCTCTGCCCTCTGACCATTTTGTTGTTTGAATCTGGGAGGGACCCTGCCCTTGGCGGAATAGATTTTTTACCAGCAGAAGTTAAAGGAATAAGTAAAGAGACCAGATGGTATAAGGTCTAAACTTCCCACACCAACTATTTAACCTGTCTTGTTCGAAGCTTCTAACGCATTGGGGAAAAAGCTTTATCAATCCTATATGGAATCGTAAACAGAAGAAAAGGGGGTTTTACTTGTTTGTTTTGGGGTTTTACTAAACCTCCCTTAAAAAATACTCATTCTCAATAATTACTAATTTTCTTATTTTTACAATGAGCAACATAAAAAGAAAATAGCCTATTGTCTCTTACTGCCAGGCATTTTCCGCCTTAACAGTAGTTGTACCGCTATACTCTCTAATGGCAAAGAGAAGATGGATTGAAAGATGTCACATTGGTTACATTGCCCCAAAAGTATCTTGTTTCAAGAGAGGCAAAATTAGATGATCTGAAAGAAATCATGTTATTTCAGAAGTATATACGGTATAACAAGGAAAGCCCTAATCAAAAGGTGGCCTTGTGGACTTTTTTCTGGAAACCATCGTGATCCTAGGCAGCCTGAGGTCTAATCTCATGGAAGAGCCTGGGAGTCTCTTACTCTGGAAAGAACTGCCTAGTTTGGAGTGATTTCTAGTTCAATAAACCCTAGTGGTTCTGAAGAGGTCATAGCATTTATTTACCTCATGTCTAGTACTTTAGGCTCCTGAATTAACCATGTCAGGGGCTACTGCGTTATTTTCTGGGTAGATAACTACCTGTATGTATCAGACTTCGAGCCAAGTTGTTAGCTGCACTTCATGAAATTTTAGCCAAAACACTCTTCATACTCGCTTACAACTTATGACACCAAAAGTTTTCCATTTATAATATGTTATCCTAAGAGCCGTTTTCTTTTCATTAATTAATTTTTGGCTGTGTTGGGTCTTCAATGCGCGTGGGCTTTCTCTAGTTGTGGTGAGCGAAGTTGTGGCGCACGGGCTGAGTTGCTCCGTGACATGTGGGATCTTCCCGGACCAGGGCTCGAACCCGTGTCCCCTGCATTGGCAAGTGGATTCTTAACTTCTGCGCCACCAGGGAGATCCCCTAAGAGCCATTTTTAAACCTACTCCTCGTTTTACTTCCTTCTCCATGTTCCAGGAAAAACATTTCTTGACTGTGTTTCAGCCAGTATATTCCCACTGAAATGGTAGAATTCATTGGTCATGGCAAAATATGGTGACCAGCTTAAAACAGGAAGCTGCACTCAACAGCCTCCCAGGCCTTTTTACCAGCTTGCCTTGATTTGCTGTTTCTAATTCATTTGCCCCATTCTGTGGGGCTGTCAAAGGAATAGTGTTCTTCTTTTTAAATAGTGTCTTTCTTCCCAAAACTGCATTCCCAACAGATATACTTTTTACAAAGGAGTAGCCTCACCCACCACTAAAATGTCACAGTTCCTTCAGGGTGAGCTGGAACTATTCAAAGGGCACAGTACCAGTAGGCAGGAGCATTAATTCAGACGGAGAGGCCGAGCGGCAGGGAAGGGTGGGCACCACGCTGCAATGGGCCACGGGGTGTGAGGTTGGAGGGTCAGCCTCTTGGGTCAGCACAACCACTTTTGCGTATGACGTCATGTCTTCAGGTTCCTTCTACCTCATCTTTCTCATTAGAAACTCTTGGGACCATCGACTCTTACTTTAGAAATAGAGCCTAAATTAAGTTTGGCTTGTTATTAATTTTTAATACTCTGGTTATATCTATTGAGACCAACAAACTCCAGATCATCCTCATTTGAATCACCTTTAAGGTAATGAGATCATGAGAGCCGTTGTGCCGATGGTTGTCCGTTACCTGATAAGCATGAATAAATGACCTACTCTGTGGCCCATTTTTGAAATTGAAAAAGAAACTCCTAAACTTGCTATGAGAGTAATTTTCATAAAGCAACTAGCAAAGTATGTAAAATAATATTTAATTAAGTGCTAGAAAACAGGGTTAGAAGCCTAGAGGGACATAAAACGGCAAGGAACAGGTGAGATCATGGTAGGCTGCAGTTAGTCTAGTTGGGAAGGTTTTATGTGAGTTTCAAAGTCAACTTGTAGGATTTGCATTGGAACGGAGGGGGAGCAAGCTGTTCCTCATGTTGCGACTAGCAGAAGCAAAGACCTCAAGAGGGGATCACAGGGCTAAGAGGTGATGAGGGTGACTAGAGAGGGATCGGGGCTCCCACGGCCCCTCCCAGTTATCCCTGAGATATTTCCCAGTGGAAATCTAACGCTCACTTTTTTTTTGCATTTAAAAATATTGGCTTCTGTAAGAAAATCATATCATAGCACAAAGACTAGACTTGTAGAATCCAGGATTGGAAAAGAATTTGGAAGGTCTTTTAATCTAAGGACTAATGTATCCTGTTTAGTGACCTACAGAGAAATGTCTCCCTTCAAGACAGTCTAGTGTTTTCTTGATCCACTGTGAGCTATACTTGTCTTTGAATCTCTTCCTGCCTTGTTGTTGCCAAAAATGACCCTTTCCTAAAATACCTAAAGTACCCCATGCACTAGGTCAAAGACCAAACCCCCCCTGAGCCTCAGTTTATATTTAAAATAAGGATAATAATAGTATAGGCATCTGATGGTTATCGTGAGAATTCATATGTATAGAGCACTTAGCATGATGTCACAGTGACTCACAGAGGTGCCCTTAAGTTAGTTTTAACATTGTCATTCAACAAATGGGAGAAAGAAAGTTACCGTATATTTTTCAGAAGCCTGAAAGGGTGATAGGTGCAAAGTTTTTTAGGTTAAAGTAAGGTCATCAGAATCACCATATTGAACAGATGTGAATTTCAAACAAATGGGATAAATTCCATGTTGTCTTCCAACTCAGCCCGTCAGTAGCTCCAGCTGTAATTCTCTAGGAAGCAAACAGACATGAACAGCTTTTTCCAGAAGACGATTGCCCTTGCAGATGCTCACACGCTTCTTCCAGCAGCTCTTTTTGGTTCTCCTATTATTCACTCTTTCCCAAGTCTGGCTTCCCTCTGCCACCTAAACCCCCAGGACTCTCACCCGCTGACCTCCTGTCAGCGCCTTCTTGCCAGCTCATCCCAACCGATGTCCTGCATGCCCTCTGCGCTGGCAGCACCCTCCCACCGGGTCTGTGGCAATTCTCCCTCATGGACCAACGGCCAGACTCAGCTCTGAGGGATCTAAACAACTTCGTCTGCGTTTCTCAAACTAAGTAACAAGATCTTTCCACCTTGACAAAGCTCTAGGCCTTCCTCTTGAAAATTCAGTACTTTACCAATGTTTTCTGATCCAGGAAAACAGACAATCAGATCTTTCTTGAAACATTTCATTTTGCAGTGAGAGCAGGGTGAAGGCATTTGAGTAGGTGCTGTTTTCCTTACAACTGTGACCAACTGCAGATTCCTTTTAGATGTCAAATGTCAACAGACATTTCTCTAGAAACTGTTTTACTCCATCCAGAAGTAGTTGCAAGAGCATTAGATTTAATACCCTAATTAAGTCATTAAAGATATTTAGGTCTGAAAGCATTTACTGACTTCAAGATAGTATACATCAGGAACAATAAAAAAAAATCAAACCTGGGTCAGACCCGCACATTGTTGGCTGGAGAAGTTTAAGGCAAAAAGAAAAAGTTTAAGGAGTGGAAAGGCTGATTCTCCACGTAGATCCTGTTTCAACCAGTGAAAATAGATATTTGGTGATATAAAAGCAAAAAGGGAAACATATGCATGGCATATGTGGCACCTGGGTCCTGGTGCCAAGACATAAATAGACTGATTTTCCAGGCTTGCGTCCAGATAAGTTCTTCAGGACTGGAGCCGGACAGTCAGTCAGAGTCACCGAGTAGCAGCTCAGGTAAGGACCTTGGACGTCACACCTTCCAACCCGTAGGGGTTAAATGATCAGTCCAAGCTTTCATACCTCCTCTGTCCTAGAAACAGGGCCACTCAGACCCTGGGTCTCAGGACCATTTGTCCTCTCCTGCTTCATATATCCAATTCATTCCACAGAGACGCTCTCTGGGCTGGTTCACCAGTAAGATTCTTGTTAAAAGAACAGCCCAAAGCCAGGCAGATCTGTGGCTAGACCATGTCCCTCTCAAGCCAGGAAACTGCCACCTCCCACCTGTGGCCTCAGGGCTCGGTCTGGCACCAGGGCCAGTTTAGATGGTGTTCTTAGTCAGGGGGACGCCAACTCCCGGCTTAGGCCCCTGTAACCTTTCTGTGCTCTCATTCATTCATGTCCAGGGATCTGTTTTTATTTTCATTCTTGAGACAGTATTACCAGTGGGAGAAGGGAAGGCTTCTCCTCTTTTCAGCTATAACCAAAGGCAAGTGTGGGCCATAAAGCACATTTTCCAGCAAGACAGGTTTGTTTCAGGCAAATCTCTGAGTCCATCGGCACTGGTTAAAACTGCCAATTTTGAACTCATTACCTTTGAAGTAATGATGTGAGTACAAAAGTAACAAGACTTCAGAATGGAGTATCAGACAGACGTTAATTAAACTGGCTTTGGGATTTCCCTTGATTATATATAGTCTATATATATATAGCAGAATATAGAAAACCATAAAAAAAATAAACTAGTTATTACTCCAGCCACTCAGAAGTTAAGATTTTTTAAAATGTGCATCCTTCTCTTTTTCTCAGTGTATATAAAATACTTTGGGGGGATCATGTTATTCAAATTGTGTTGTAACTTGCTTTTTCTCTTAATTTATCCTGAATATTTTGTTAGTAATAGCTTGATTTTGATGACTAGTATGCATTTAAACTAAGCTTGACAGTATAAATTTCGTAAATAATGCATCTAACATATGCTCCCCTATCATGGGTTACATGTTGGCTCTATGTCAGATACCATGCTGGGTCCCTGCCCCGCTCAGAACCTGGCCTGGATCGAAAGCCTCAAGATGGGGTGATGGCTGGGGGTGGTCCGGTCTCAAGCTGCCCTGGGACGTGGAGACTTGGCTGACTTGCCCCCTGTCCCGAGAGATCCCGGAGAGTTCTCATCTTTTGCATAATCAATGGATGAGAGGTAGAATGGAAAGGATGAGGTAGAATGGATGAGAAGGAAAGGGCATGGAAAGGGCAGTTTGAATCATTTCAGCAATAAACTTGGGACACTCAGGTTCGGGATTGCATCTTATGGGTCAAAACCTTTAAATACCTGGGGAGAAGTTGGCAGTGGGTGTGACTCCAAGTCCAGATGTTGGAGCATTGAGGTTACCAGCACAGGTCAGGGTTCCTAGCTCCCCTGCCTACTAGCGATGTGACTCTGGGTGAGTGACTTAGCCTCCTGGGCCTCAGCTTCCTCACCTGTGTGAAGGGAATCGTATTGGTGCATACTTTATACAAGCTTGCTCTGAGGACTAAGGAAGGTAATCCACATCGAGTGCTGACATGTGGGAAATCTAGTAAATATTGACCATGGCTACAGTGACAACAGTGTATAACCTTTAAAACATAATTTCAAGGGAAGATAAATTGGGTCATCTGGGAGTTCAGTATTTGAGTGTTAAGCCACATAGAAATGCATCCAGAAACATGAGTATTCTTGAAAATCGAAGTTCTGCATTAGTCATGCATAAGTAAAATATTACTGAAGCGAGGTGTGCTAGAAAAATCATCCTTATTGAAGTAGTGCGTGAGGACTTTGTCTCTTCTGCATTATAAATTATGTCTAGGGCTTCCCTGGTGGCGCAGCGGTTAAGAATCCGCCTGCTAATGCAGGGGACACGGGTTCGAGCCCTGGTCCGGGAAGATCCCACATGCCGCGTAGCCTAAGCCCATGGGCCACAACTACTGAGCCTGCACTCTAGAGCCCGTGAGCCACAACTACTGAGCCCACGTGCCACAGCTACTGAAGCCTGTGCACCTAGAGCCCGTGCTCTGCAACAAGAGAAGACACGGCAATGAGAAGCCCACGCACCGCAACAAAGAGTAGCCCCTGCTCGCCACAACTAGGGAAAGCCTGCGCACAGCAACGAAGACCCAGTGCAGCCAAAAATAAATAAATAACATAAATACATTTTAAAAAACTATGTCTAAAGGACTTCATGAATTATCTTATTTCATTGATTCCAAGGGGCACACTTGCCACACTTGAGCATCTCTAAATCAGGACATGTCTTTTTTTTTTTTTTTTTCAGGATATGTCTTATAATCAATAGTGTGTCCTATTTAGTTTGTTTAGTAGTTTGTTTTCTTTCTTAGTAGTACCTAAAATAATACAACTTAAACTTGATGGCGTCTAAGATTTAATAAAATATGTCCATTTCTTTGTTCATGTTTGGGCTGGGAAGGCTTTGGCTCAGTTTTTGTAGTTATTTATTTCCCAGTCACTGGAAACACCAGTGTTGTCAAGAGCATCGTACATCAATATTTAACTGCAAATTTGTTTCCCAACCTCAGATAGTTTTCCATAATCTAATCCATTTGGGGAGAAAACGTAAAAATCAGTATTTCAGACAGTATTTTATATATTAAAAATCAGTATCTCTGACTATTTATATATTAACATCATAAAACAAAAAACACTATGTATTAATACTTCTATGTGTGGGGGGGACACTTTAAATTATTAAACCCAGGTTATTCTGTTGTAATACTAGGCTGGTGGGTCTTCAAATACTACTCTCATGTCAGTTGTTCATATAACAGTGTACACACACACAGAGAACATATATATGTAACTTCACTATAATAAAAGAGACTTTGGTTTATTTAACCATTTCCACTCATTAAGTCTCTTAAAGGGTTTCAATTCAGGCTTCTTGATGTATTAAAAAGTTACAAAATCCATTAAGTAGTATAAATATGATGCTTATTTCCTTCCTAGGGTTTTAAAGGTGCATGTTAATTTAATATTATGTTCTTCCAGAATTGATACACGGTTATCCATCATTAGAAGGTGCTCATCTAGTTATGAAGATGTCAAAACTACCCCATCCTCCAAAAGAAAAAGCATATCTTTGCCACTAGATGCTATTAGAAAATTCTTTAGCAGCTTGAAAGGCTAGTGGCTTAAAGTTTCCTTGTGTCTTTTTTTTTAACTTTGAAAATTTGCAAATAATTTTTTTTACAAATTTTTTTCCATTTTTTTATTGTGGCAAAGTAAAACATAAAATTTACTATCTTAACCATTTTTAAGTGCACAGTTTAGTAGTATTTAGTACGTTCATATTGTGCAACCATTGCCACCATCCGTCTCCAGAACTCTTTTCATCCTGCTAAACTGAAACTCTGTACCCATTAAACAATAGTTCCCCATGGCCCCCTCCCCTCAGACCCAGGCAACAATCATTTTACTTTTTTTTTCTCCTTCACTTTTCCCCCATGCCCCAGCCTCTGGTAGCTACCATTCTACTCTCTGTTACTACGGGTCTGGCATTTTTTAATTTTAATTTTGTAGATTCCAGATGTAACTGAGATCATGCAATATTTGTCTTTCTGTGTCTGGCTTATTTCACTCAGCATAATGTTCTCCAGGTTCATACATATTGTCGCAAATGACAGGATTTTCTTCTTTTTAAAGGCTGAATAATATTCCATTGTATATGTGTGTATAATATTGATATTTGTGCATATAATAGTAATATTTACATATCAGAATATATGAATAATATATACATATTTTCTTTATCTAGTCATCCATCAACATTTAGGTTGTTTCCATATCTTAGCTATTGTGAATAATGCTGCAATGAACATGGGAGTACAGATATCTCTTCGAGATACTGATTTCATTTCCTTTGGCTATGTATACCTAGAAGTGGAATTGCTGGATCATATAATAGTTCTATTTTAAATTTTTGATGAAACTCCATACTGTTTTCCATAATGGCTGTGCCAATTTATATTCCCACCATCAGTGTACAATGGTTCCCTTTTCTCCACATTCTCAACAACACTTGCCATCTTTTGACTTTTTTTTTTTAATTTATTTTTTGGCTGCGTTGGGTCTTCGTTGCTGCACGCGGGCTTTCTTTAGTTGCGGTGGGGGGGGGGCTACTCTCGGTTGCAGTGAGCAGGCTTCTCATTGCGGTGCCTCCTCTTTGTTGCGGGGCACAGGCTCTAGGTGCGTGGGCTTCAGTAGTTGTGGTGCACGGGCTTAGTTGCTCTGCGGCATGTGGGATCTTCCCGACCAGGGCTCGAACCCACGTCCCCTGCATTGGCAGGCGGATTCTTAACCACTGTACCAGGGAAGTCCCTCTTTTGACTTTTTGATAATAACAATCCCTAAAAGATATAAGGTGATATCTCACCTTATAGTTTTGATTTCCCTGGTGATTAGTGATGTTGAGCATCTTTTCATATACATGACTTCAGTTGGCCATTTGTATATCTTCTTTGGGAAAATGTCTATTCAGGTCCTTTTCCCATTTTTAAGTTGGTTTATTTGATGTTTTCTGCTATCGAGTTGTAAGAGTTCCTTTTGTATTTTGGATATCAATCCCCTATTGGATGTATGATTTGCAAATATTTTCTCCCATTCCATAGATTGCCCTCTCATTTTGTTATTTGTTTCCTTTGCTGTCCAGAAACATTTCAGTTTGATGTAGTCCGACTTGTTTATTTGCCTGAGCTTTTGGTGCCAAATCCAAGAAATCATTGCTAAGACCAATGCCTAGGAGATTTCCCCCTGTTTTCTTCTAGGAGTTTTATGGTTTGCAGTCATACTTTTAAGTCTTTTATCCATTTAGACATTGATTTTGGTGTATGGTATAAGATGAGAGTCCAATTTCATTCTTTTGCATGTCGATATCCAGTTTTCCCAACAGCATTTACTGAAAAGTCTATCCTTTACCCATTTTGTATTCTTGGTGCCTTTGTCAAAAATTAGTTGACCATGAAAGTGTGGGTTGATTTCTGGATGTTCTGTTCCATTGATTTATGTGTCTGTTTTTATGCCAGTACCAAACTGTTTTGATTAATGTAGCTTGGTAACATAGTTTAAAATCAGGAAATGTGATGCTTCCAGTTTTGTTCTTCTTGCTCAAGATTGCTTTAGCTATTTGGGGTCCTTTGTATTTCCATATGAATTTGAGGGTTTTTTTTTTTCTATTTCTGTGAAAAATGCCATTGGAATTTTTAGAGGGATTGCATTGAATCTGTAGATTGCTTTGGGTAATGGGGATATTTTAACAATATTAATTCTTCCAATCCACGAATACAAGATATCTTTCCATTTCTTTGTGTCTTCTTCAGTTTCTTTCAGAAATTATGGGGGGGGGGTGTGGAATATGAGAAGTTGGGTAACAGAAAGTTGTTGAGAGCCCAGAAAGGGAGAGAACTTCAAGAATAAAATGCACAGTGCTAAGAGCCACCAGCATCTGTGCTGAAGACAAGCTACTGAGAGGTTAATTGCAACTTGAAAAAAATATTTTTTTCACTGGTGATATGACCCTAAGCCAACTGTAAAGCCATTTGGAAGCAAGAGAGTGGTAACTATGATTTTGAAAAACTGATAGTGAAAGGAAGGAAAAAGAGGCAGTCAGAGGAGGTGGGGAGGTAGTGGGGTTGTGTGCCCTCATAACATGGTTCTGCTTCAGCACTTACGTTCTCCTTCACGGAACGTCTCTTTCCGACAAACCCAGCCTTTCACCACTGGAAATAGAAAAGAGTGAATTCATATAGGCAGCTCACCTCGTTGGCCTGAAAATTACTACTGGAAAAAAGAGAAAGAAATCCTTTACCTTCTAGAACCTTCAAAGGGATAATGTATTCAAGGTGGAAAAATATCTTTCTTTTAGGCAACGACTGAAGAAACTGAAACAAACAGTCAAGAAGATGAGAATGATGGTGAAAAAACAGAAAAAGGGAATACAGAAGTTGCCTCATCAGGTTTGTTTTTATAACAGACTAGTTTTAAGGTAAAGCGTGATAACTCTTAAGAGAATGAAAACAGGAAAGGTAGTGAATGAGGCTCTGTGACTGGTGTGGTTGTGCTGCCACCTAGTGACTTCCTGGGGGAAATTCTGACCAAGTGATTTATCTTGCTGTAAAAAAAACAGGAACCCATGCTTTTTGCTACCTTACTTCGTTTTTTTTTTTCTTTTTTGGTACGCGGGCCTCTCACTGTTGTGACCTCTCCCCGGACGCGCAGGCCCTGCGGCCATGGCTCACGGGCCCAGCCGCTCCGTGGCATGTGGGATCTTCCCAGACCGGGGCACGAACCCATGTCCCCTGCATCGGCAGGTGGATTCTCAACCACTGCGCCACCTGGGAAGCCCTCATTTTGTTGAAAGTTCATCTCCGTCATCATAAGAGAGTTATATTTCCCCTAATCAATAATGCTAAAAACTGAGGGTTATATTTAACACACAGTAACAACAATAGATAAGACAGATTAAAAATATATCATAAAAATAGATGCTGAGGGCTTCCCTGGTGGCGCAGTGGTTGAGAGTCCGCCTGCCCATGCAGAGGACACGGGTTCGTACCCCGGTCCGGGAAGATCCCACATGCCACGGAGCGGCTGGGCCCGTGAGCCATGGCCGCTGAGCCTGCGCGTCCGGAGCCTGTGCTCCGCAACGGGGAGGCCACAACAGTGAGAGACCTGCATACCGCAAAAAAAAAAAAAAAAAAAAAAAAAGATGCTGAAGTGGTAAACCCAATGAATAGTTTGAAGGAATAAAGTAATGCCACAAATATGAACAGTGAGTATGAATAGAAACCCACTCTTCCCTAAAGTAATATTTCTCGATATTTTTAACACATTTTTTCTTTTGATAAACATGCAAACCTCTCACACTTTTCTAATACCAAGTTATTTTTAAATGGCATTGTAAAGTAAATTAAAAGTCATTACTAAAAATTTTAGTGTATACTTTTTCAAACTAGACTGTACCTCCACATTCTGATATGCCCCCTCAGGTGGTGACTTTTCCACCCACTTTAGACTGTACCAAATTCTTCTTTGTATACCCGAGAACACTTAATTTTCATTGCATTATATTGATTTTAACCACACGATCCCTAACACATTCCAATTATGAAAACATGATGTTAAAAAGCAACATTGAAATACAAAAGGAAGAGTCAGGCTGCCCCTCATTTGGAAAGAAATTTGGATAGAAATTATCTATAAATGTTCACCTGTCCAACCCACCTCTCGTAATATTTCCTGCCAGCATTTTGTTTCATGTAGTGTTATTCATATGTAAACTGGGACTCTTATTCAGAACTTAAGTTTTTCATAGTGGGGTTCTTTGATGTGTTTTATGTTGCTTTATTTTTTAATAATATCTTGAAAGAGCCTAGAGAATTCTAGTACCTGAAGCTCTTTTGTACCTCTCATCACACTGTAATCCAGCTCCGTGTTGCCCCGGGCAAGATATGTACTCAGTGTACTTCCTGGTATGGCAGGACCAACGAGCCTTTATATGGTTTTCATCTTGTTCTTTATGTTTCTGAATGTAACTCCATTTCAGAGCCACAGTGTTTTACATCAACTGTGACTCGATCCAGCCCGACCGTGGCCTTTGTGGAGCTCTCCTCCAGCCCCCAGGTGAAGAACGAGGTGCCAGAAGAGAAAGACCAGAAGAAACCGGAAAACGAAATGAGTGGAAAGGTGGAACTGGTGCTGTCACAAAAGGTGAGGTGGACTAAAGCCGTTAAGTCCACGATTCACGTGGCTTCATGGTACTGCCGGCTGCCATGGTGGCACCGTTTTGTAATGAAGGTTTATTTTCTCTCCTGATCTTGTTTCCTACCTTTGATCTGTATTTTTTTTTTCTTAATACAAATATAATACATGTTCATTGTAAAAAAAAAAAAATGTAACTACCTATAGAAAGATGTCTGTGTTAGTCCACTTGGGCAGCTGTAACAGAAAACCATAGACTCGGCTTATAAACAACAGAAATTTATTTCTGTCGCTTATGGCAGCTGGGAGGGGCAAGAGCAAGGCGCTGACAGTCAGCATCTGGTGAGAACCCACTTCCTGACTCACAGACGGCTGTCTTCTTGCTGTGCCCTCACTTGGCAGAAGGGCCAAGGGTCCTGAGTCTCTTTTATACCATCACTAGTCCCATTCATGAGATCTTCACCCCCATGACCTAATCACCTCCCAGAAGGCCCAGCTCCCAATACCATTACCTTGGGGGGTTAGGGTTTCAGCATATGAATTTTGGGGGGACACGAACATTCAGCCTATAGCTATTTATTTTTAATGTATATTTACAGTGATATACATGGAAATATGTAACAAATCTATCAAATAGTATGTGTAAGTATACATAAAATATATAAATAAAAAACATAGAAATAGAGCAAGAGAGAGAAAAAGTCACTGAAACCTACCTCTCTATTAATAATAAGTGGTATATATATTCTTTCAACATCTTTTAAAATTTATTTTAAATGGCTGATTTTAATAAAATTATTTTTATAAAAATTTTTATAAAAATTATATAAATAAAAATTTTTATAAAATTTATATACATTTAAAAGAAAAATGTAGTATAGATATCTGTTATAAAGCTTTGCAGTTAGGTTTTAGTTTGCCGTGCATGAACTTGCTTATTTGTAACTTACTCCATATTCTCTTTCCGATATTTACCTGTTTTACAGTAATGGTACTTCTGATGCCTCTGAACTTGAATAACAAGGAAACAAGAAAATTATTATTCTGATATAATGGGTTTTAACATCTTGTTTTTATTAAATTTCTTCTCTGTTTGGAGTCTCATCTCTTTCATATTAATTTAGTTTGTTTTCAGGCACAGTCTAAAAGTCATCTTTTGTACCTCTTGTCCTCAACCTTGGTTACCCTTTAGAATTTAATAGATACCAGGTCATATAAATCTCAGTCTCTGGGAACAGGGCTCAGGCATCTGTATTTTCAAAAGGTCCCCAGGTGATTCTGATGGGTCACCAAGATAGAGTACAACTGACTTGCCTACTGGATACTTTATGTGGTGATATTCCAACTTTAAAAAATTAAACCTAAATTTGGATTTGACTTTAGAGTGAAAATTTTAGCACTTCTAGTTCTGGTTCATCTATCATCTACTCAACCAGTAGTGGTTGTGCACCTACTATGTGCCAAGCACTCTGCAGACACTGGATATTCAACAGTGAATAAGACACAGCCCCTGGCCTTAAGATGCTGAGAGTGCTGTATGCCCGGTGGAACCCAAAAATGCCTGCTTCCCTGATGCCTTTTGGGGATTTCAGACTCTAGCTGCTCCCCCATTTTTATACATAGAGAATTAAAAAATGGTCTGGAGGTCTGAACAGAAGAACCTAACTGTAGGAAAAGCGTTGGGGGCAGACAGGATTTCCTGCCCTTGCAGGTTGTGCCTGACCCACATTACACTTGTAATCTATTTATTTATGCTTCTTGCAAATTGACCTTTTTTCCTATGTAAATATAAAATGAAAGGAAAACTCATAACATTGCTAGAAAAAATATTTGTAAAATCAAACAAAATGGATACCATAACATAAAAAATATTCATCTGCATTCCTCATCTGTGTAACCTCATCTATGTGATCCATCTTTGGACCCCCAGTGTCATGGCTACCCTACTATGGAAAAAATTGTTTTCAGGGGTTCTTAGCTTTTTGTGTGTGTGTGTGTGTGTGTGTGCACACGCGCACGCTGCACGTGTGCCCACGCGTGTACGTGCACCATGGACCCTTTGTCTATCTGGTAAACATTATTCGCAGAATAATATTGTTTAAACCATAAAATACACAGCATTACCAAGTTTTCCTTGGTATCAAGTAGTACGAAATATGTATAACCACATGACTTCTTTTCTGTGGACTCCAGGTTAAGAATCTCTGCTAGATGATTAGCAAATGGAATAATGGTCTTTGAACCCAATGCTTTTCACACCATGTGAATTTCTCCTTTTCTCCTTTCTCTACTTTACAGTTAACTTTTAGAGAAAGAAAGAAAGAAAGATGATGACAGTGGTTGCAACAGCTTTTATTTTCTGATTTCACTTGAGAGTGTTACCTTTATAAAACAAAGTACCAATGCACACAGGCTGACCTTTTACATAGTGGGTACTTTGAGCATTTCTGCTGAGATTAACTGTTTCATTTACAACCAGGCATTATCTGAAACATATTTTTGTCAATTCCACTATGGAGGAAATGGTATGAGCTTAAGATCTGAGGGTTGTCAACTTTAGTAAATCTAGGCCTTAGGTTTTGCTGCATGTTTTAACACTGAAGTTCATTTGGCCATCTGGTTGACCTCTGTAATGCAGAACAATTAACTGTATTTTCTTCAAGATTCCATTAGGGTTGAATATATTATTCATCAAGAAAAATAAAATCTTACTGAGGAGAAATTCTAGACATTAAATCATCCTGAGGACCAAATAAGAGATCAACTTATGATGAAACAAATGCTCTAGAGCCTCACTCGCCCACTGGCCATAAAATTAATCTCTTCATGGCCACCAGCCAGTGAATCAGAGAAGATTCTGTAAGCAGCTAAAAGGACATCGGAACCGATACAGCCACACTCCTCATTCCGATCTCTGCTCAGAGTCTACTGACTCTTTATTTTGGTCGTTAGTTTGGTTATCTGGTCTTTCAGAAATCAGTTGATTAGAAGCAACAAATCGGAAGGAGGGTGTTCTACCAAAGGCCCTTCCGATTGGGGAGAAACAAAATAAAATTAACTAGCAATAACAAGAAAAATCTGTTTTTACAAAGCAAACATAAGAATTTTTAAAGCCTGTAACTTTGGATCTATTTACCATAAGGTCATGTGGTCTAACATGCTTCAAAAATCCCTTAAGGGCATCATCGCTATGGCACTATTTGATATAACGGTTATTTACAATAATGCTTCTTTGTCAACAAGCACAGTATATTGTCTTTAATGTGCTTTGCGTAAATTTGTTGGGGGGAGTGTGTAGTGTCTCAAGAATTATGCCCATTAGAAGGTAATATTACTTTAATATTTAATACTTACATAGTAAGATTCTTTTTAGATCTTATGTGGAACATCTCACTTCCTGACATTACAAATTCAGTATGATGTAGTACCAAGAAGAGAAACCGTGATTGATCCCAATAAGAACATGAAACAGAGTGATATATTATCTCAAATACGGAATATTGTCCTCTGAGTTTGAAGAAACATGATCATCAAATTTTTATGCTCTAGTTTGATTTCTCTGAAAAATTGACCTCTCTATTAATGTAGAAAAGCACGAAGGGGTTTGGAGAAGGGGCAACATTTTCCATTTACAATTTAAATGTTTGGGCTTCTTGACTTATTGTAGCCATGGATCCTTAAATTTTATTTCACCTGTGCATTTAGTAATGGACAATACTTGTAATATGTATGTCTGTTGCCCATGATCCAGGTGGTAAAGCCAAAATCTCCAGAACCAGAAG
Organism: Leucopleurus acutus; assembly: GCF_964270905.1. NCBI lineage: Eukaryota > Metazoa > Chordata > Mammalia > Artiodactyla > Delphinidae > Leucopleurus > Leucopleurus acutus. Next base: position 65,873,426 of record NC_139146.1, read on the forward strand.
CAACCCTGACGTTTCCATTTCTGGACAAAATGCCTGAAAGCAGCCAATTACCTTTGCCAAATCTCAGTTCTCAAGGTAAAAAGATAGAAGTGTTTTGTTTCAGTTCTACATGTTCTGCTGGGCCCATCTGTAGTGAAATAGTCTTCATTTTCAAGGCAGATCACTTCCTTTATGTTGATGTACCTTTAGCCGTTGGGTTTGCCAGAGTCCATGATGGCTGAATTAATCACTTCCGAATGGAGGTCTGGAGCTACAGTCTCTGTTTGGCTTAGCCAGGAACCCCAGCTGCCAAGACCGTTTTGTCAGCCAGACACTGTAGGCACAATAGGGCCTATACCAGTATTTGATGCCCGAAAATCATTTTTATTGGCTCTTAAATATTTTAAAAATTAAAAAATCAATAACTTTAATAAAGAGTTTATGATCTTAATATTATGTCAAGTTCATTAACTGTTAATTATCTAGTCTTCCTAAACTATTCATTTAATTTGACAGTGATTTTGGAAGAAAGTCAGATTTTCTTGCCCCGTCATAGTTCCTGGCTGTGCGTGATGATTACCAAGAAACATTCATGATCATAGATTCAACGTGTTACTCAGAGCCAAAAACTTTAATCTTTCCAAAAATTCTTTACAGTTAGAATATATAGTTATATGGAACACATATATATATAGGCTGAGGATAAACCTTAATATATTTCATATGTTTGATTTATTTTATTTTATTTTTTTAACATCTTTATTGGAGTATAATTGCTTTACAATGGCGTGTTAGTTTCTGCTGTATAACAAAGTGAATCAGCTATACATATACATATACATATATCCCCATATATCCTCCTTCTTGCATCTCCCTCCCACCCTCCCTATCCCACCCCTCTAGGTGGTCACAGAGCACCAAGCTGATCTCCCTGTGCTATGCGGTTGCTTCCCACTAGCTATTTATTTTACATGTGGTAGTGTTTATATGTCCATGCCACTCTCTCACTTTGTCCCATGTTTGATACATTTTAACATGTTTGGTATAATTTAGGGAGGGATGGCCTCGAAAAATATGGGCGTTTAGGGCCTAGGAAGGTCTTAAAATGGCAATGGCCACTGCAAACTCCCCAGGTGCCTTTAGGCCATGTATAGGTCGTGAATTCACCCCTTTATTCTCTAAGAGCCCAACTTGAATCCGTTTATCTTGGTAAGAACCCCAGGCACCCACAACCACCAGAAAGGAGCCTGAGGGATGTGAACAGTAGGGGGATGGGTCCTGAGGATTCCATGACCCATAGGGACTATGCTTCACAAGAGACAGACCACCGGGCTTTACTGGTGTGAGTTCTCTCTTTACTGATGTGATGTGAAAACGGCGAGAGTTCAGGAGGCAAGAACTATAAGGTTTCTTGTTTTTCTTTTTTAACGTGCTTTCCCCAGTACACTTTATAGATCTATCAGTCCAGGCAAAGAGAGGATGTACAGGGTCATTGTGGCTGGGGACTTGCTGCTTTTCTTTTCAAGGATGGGCAGCTCTGTGGCAGAATGCTACTTGGCTTCCATTAGTCTTTGTTGACAGCTGGGAGATAAGTTGGGCTCTATCTGCATAACAGGAAGTACTCGGGAGGGAATTAATTGGTACAGGTACTGATGATCACTAGCTTCTTAATGTGGAAACAAGTTCAATACTGTCTTCAAAGCATTTGATTTAAATTCGTCAGCCCTACTGTCCTGAAGGGAAGTGACAAAAGTAAACTCTCCTAACTGGGCCAGCAATTGGTCACATTTAGATTTTAATTCTGCCCTATTTCTAGCACTTTTTAATTGTGTATATAAGTAATATAGAGAGGAAATAGATATTTTAAGCCATATTAATTAGTTTTATTGTCTTCGACATTTTTACATCTAATTATCTGTTGTAAGGCATTTCGATGTTGTAAAATGTGCTGTTGAATTAAGGGACTTTACTTCATGCGTTATCTAAGGTGAATGAAAAATAAAATTCAGTGGCACTAGAGCATTTCCAAAATCATTCTTCAAGATGGGAGTATATTTGTCATACACCTGTTCCATACTCTTGTCTGGCTCATGGAAGCTGTAATTACAGCTGCAGGCTCTGGAGACAGAAGGCCTGGCTTCAAATTCTGGCTCTTCAAGTTCTAATCTGTATGATCTTACCCACCAAGTTCTCTCTAACCTCTGTCACCCGTAAACTGGAAATAATAACAGTACCAACCTCATAGGGTTGTTGGAAGAATTAAATGAGATAAACCAAAAAAAAAAAAAAAAAAAAAACAAGGCATTTAGCTCAACACCTGACCTAGAATAAGCACTACAGTATAATCTAGTAGCTGCAGAATAGTTGCAGTAAGAGTAGAGTATAAAGCAAGGTTCCAGGCAGGAATAAAGCATTCTTAAATGCTCTCCTTAAAATAGGAGTGTTTATATTGTAGAGACATAGCAGTAATTTTCAAACCTGAGATGTGGCAGGGTCTCCTGCAGGATTAATTAAAACACCGCTCTCTGGACCCCACCCGTACAGCATCTGATTGTGTAGGTCTGGGCTGGGGCCACAGTACTTACATTTCTAACAAGTTCCCAAAGGTGATGCTGATGCTGCAGATCCAGGGACCACACTCTGGAAACCACTGGCTTGAAGCACGTGTTTAAATTGTGTACCAAAAACATCACTGGTAGATGTAAAAATAACATTAATACTTGTTTGGAGTGTATAAAGTTCCTATCTTTCAAGTAGCAAAAGGCCTCTAATAAATGTAGTCTTAAAAGACATGATTTGTCTTTAATTGGGGGTCGGCGGGGGGTATAGGGCTTTGCCCAGCTATAAAAAGTCAGCATAGGGGCTTCCCTGGTGGCGCAGTGGTTGGGAGTCCGCCTGCCGATGCAGGGGACACGGGTTCGTGCCCCGGTCTGGGAAGATCCCACACGCCGCGGAGCGGCTGGGCCTGTGAGCCATGGCCGCTGAGCCTGCGCGTCCGGAGCCTGTGCTCTACAACGGGAGAGACCGCAACAGTGAGAGGCCCGCGTACCGCAAAAAAAAAAAAAAAAAGTCAGCATACATTTAAGTGACTAGTCAGAGGCTGCACATCAAGTCCAAAGAAGCTGTAGGGTCAGGATCAGGAATCCTGGAGCCATACCTAACATTCTTTCCCCAGGACAGTGATGATGCCACCATCTCCACCAAGTGGTCTGTTTCTCCACTGCTCAGACAGGCTACTGCCGATGTGTGGGGGCCCTAGTGATGCTCCACAGATTTCCCTTAAACATACCCATGTGCATAAATAGCCTTTAAATACTCTGAAAACATTCATAAAATAACATTTAAAGAGGACAGATTTCCTTTTCTCAACTGTCTCCCAATAGTAGAAAGATATCTTGAATTGATGTTTCAGGAAAATATGTGCACATTTTAAACTCCGCTGTCTTTATTTGCATTGGGAACGATGACAGATGAGCATAGCATCTAGGTTAAGGATGCAAATGCTTGCCTTCAGCTACTGTCTGCTTGATGCCACCCCATGACAGATACACACATACACATCTTTTTACTACACACGTATATAACTGCCACCACAGACTTCCATAATAACATTTATAAAGTGTGTAAGAATAATTGAACTCATCTCTGCTGTCTTTTATACTTTTCTAGTGCTTTCCAAAAGCAACGTAAACTGTGCACTTTTCCCTTACATCACACATCATCCCATCATTTTGAGATTCAGCATCTTAACAATATCATCTTTAAGTATGAGCTCCTAAACTCCCACCCAACACCAAACAATAGCGTAAACTGGCCCATCTATGGACTTTTGTCCACATCTTCGGGTTTTGTGTGCATTTTATTGAGGTATTTTGTACTTTGGATACTTTCACTCTCAATCCTTGTTCTGATGACAGCCAAACCTCCATTAGTACTTGGGAGTGTGGTTCTATTCAAGTCTCAGCCCTGTTTTCATGGTTTTTCTATTTGTTCTGTTCTGCCATCTGATCTAGAGTCGCCTGGCACTGCCAGCGTTCTGCTGAGAGTTCAGAACTCTTGGCGACGTTCCCAGTTTTTCTCCCAGTCAGGTAAAATGCATACTGGGGAGCTCTATTTCTTTTTTGCAAAATCCATGTTGTGGGCAACCAATTATATCTGGTACTTTTCTTCATTTCTGATTCCAGGGGCACACAGTTAGCAAAGAGCTGGTTCATTGATATCAGTACCAGTTATCAGTACTAAAATTGGGGGAAATTCGCAGAATTTTACTTCGATTTTGAAAATCCAAAGAAATAATATTCACCTCTTTCTTTATGGTCTTCTTTTTTTTTTTAAACAAAGATTAGAAGCATTTACCTGGAACTGGTAACGGTCCTCTTGTTAACTGTGTCACCTTCTCTACTTCCTGGATGACATCTGGCCTCTCTCTGTGTGATCCTTCTCTGTGTCAGACAGTGAGGGAACTGGTCAGTCAAGCCAGAGCGCAAGGTGCCTTAAAATGAGCACTCATAGGAATAGATTTCGCTTCCTATAATGTAGTACCTGGTGCTAATTGATGTGATCAATCATATTACCCTGGTCATAACTTCTCTTGGTGATGGGTACAAGCTGCTTCAGGGGTCTGCTTTATCATGATTTTCTAATGCTCTTGGCTAACCAAAAAATGTTGGTTTGAAGCTGACATAGGAACCACACTCCACTGAGACGATCAAAAAAGAAAGACAATTAGAAGCTACTCACATTGTGATCTTTTTTCCTTTCTTTCTGTACAGTGGATTCTCCAAGCAGTGAAAAGTCACCTGTAACTACGCCTGTAAGTAATTCCTACTGAGGAATAACATCATGCATTTAGTGTGATTTTAATTTATAAGGTATTTGATTCACTTAAAGGGGATTCAATCAAAAACGGTCTCCAAACTTTTGACTGTAAAAGAATATTTTTGTCGGATATAATGCTGTCAGTTGAACCATAGAGAAAGAGATGGATTATCATTTTGCACAGTTGTTATCACGCCTGGAAGCAAAATGGTGAGTCAGGAAAGTAAAATCTAAAAGAAACGACCAAAATGAATGTGACATAAGGAATTAGTAATAAAATATGCAACTTCCGTAGGCATTCAAAATCAGCTTTTTAAATGAAGGCAATACTTTAACACAGTGTATCATCGGCAGACAGGGCCCAGCCTGGACTTTCTCTGGGAGACCCATGCTGTCTGGGTCATATTCCTGCTCACAATCAGTATCTTGAACAATATATATTTTTTAACATCTTTATTGGAGTATAACTGCTTTACAATGGTGTGTTAGTTTCTGCTGTATAACAAGGTGAATCAGCTATACGTATACACATATCCCCATATCTCTTCCCTCTTGCATCTCCCTCCACCCTCCCTATCCCACCCCTCTAGGTGGACACAAAGCACCGAGCTGATCTCTCTGTGCTGTGCAGCTGCTTCCCACTAGCTATCTATTTTACATTTGGTAGTGTATATATGTCCATGCCACTCTCTCACCTCGTCACAGGTTTCTCTTACCCCTCCCCGTGTCCTCAAGTCCATTCTCTACATCTGCGTCTTTATTCCTGTCCTGCCCCTAGGTTCTTCAGAACCATGTTGTTTTTTAGATCCATATATATGTGTTAGCATACGGTATTTGTTTTTCTCTTTCTGACTTACCTCACTCTGTATGACAGACTCTAGGTCCATCCACCTCACTACAAATAACTCAATTTCGTTTCTTTTTATGGCTGAGTAATATTCCATTGTATCTATGTGCCACATCTTCTTTATCCATTCATCTGTCAGTGGACACTTAGGTTGCTTCCATGTCCTGGTTATTGTAAATAGAGCTGCAATGAACATTGTGGTACATGACTCTTTTTGAATTATGGTTTTCTCAGGGTATATGCCCAGTTAGTGGGATTGCTGGGTCGTATGGTAGTTCTATTTTTAGTTTTTTGAGGAACCTCCATACAGTTCTCTTTAGTGGCTGTATCAATTTACATTCCCATTCCCACCAACAGTGCAAGAGGGTTCCCTTTTCTCCACACCCTCTCCAGCATTTATTGTTTGTAGATTTTTTGATGATGGCCATTCTGACTGGTGTGAGATGATACCTCATTGTAGTTTTGATTTGCATTTCTCTAATGATTAGTGATGTTAAGCATCCTTTCATGTGTTTGTTGGCAGTCTGTATATCTTCTTTGGAGAAATGTCTTCTGCCCATTTTTGAATTGAGTTGTTTGTTTTTTTGACATTGAGCTGCATAAGCTGCTTGTATATTTTGGAGATTAATTCTTTGTCAGTTGGTTCGTTTGCAAATATTTTCTCCCATTCTGAGGGTTGTCTTTTCGTCTTGTTTATGGTTTCCTTTGCTGTGCAAAAGCTTTTAAGTTTCATTAGGTCCCACTTGTTTATTTTTGGTTTTATTTCCATTTCTCTAGGAGGTGGGTCAAAAAGGATCTTGCTATGATTTATGTCATGGAGTGTTCTGCCTATGTTTTCCTCTAAGAGTTTTATAGTCTCTGACCTTACATTTAGGTCCTTAATCCATTTTGAGTTTATTTATGTGTATGGTGTTAGGGAGTGTTCTAATTTCATTCTTTTACATGTAGCTGTCCAGTTTTCCCAGCACCACTTATTGAAGAGGCTGTCTTTCCTCCCTTGTATAGTCTTGCCTCCTTTATCAAAGATAAGGTGACCATATGTGCATGGGTTTATCTCTGGGCTTTCTATCCTGTTCCATTGATCTATATTTCTGTTTTTGTGCCAGTACCATACTGTCTTGATTACTGTAGCTTTGTAGTATAGTCTGAAGTCAGGGAGCCTGATTCCTCCAGCTCCGTTTTTCTTTCTCAAGATTGCTTTGGCTATTCGGGGTCTTTTGTGTTTCCATACGGATTGTGCAATTTTTTGTTCTAGTTCTGTGAAAAATGCCATTGGTAGTTTGATAGGGATTGCACTGAATCTGTAGATTGCTTTGGGTAGGATAGTCATTTTCACAATGTTGATTCTTCCAATCCAAGAACATGGTATATCTCTCCATCTGTTTGTAGCATCTTTAATTTCTTTCATCAGTGTCTTATAGTTTTCTGCATACAGGTCTTTTGTCTCCTTAGGTAGGTTTATTCCTAGGTATTTTATTCTTTTTGTTGCAGTGGTAAATGGGAGTGTTTCCTTAATTTCTCTTTCAGATTTTTCATCATTAGTGTATAGGAATGCAAGAGATTTCTGTGCATTAATTTTGTATCCTGCTACTTTACCAAATTCATTGATTAGCTCTAGTAGTTTTCTGGTAGCATCTTTAGGATTCTCTATGTATAGTATCATGTCATCTGCAAACAGTGACAGCTTTACTTCTTCTTTTGCAATTTGGATTCCTTTTATTTCTTTTTCTTCTCTGATTGCTGTGGCTAAAACTTCCAAAACTATGTTGAAAAATAGTGGTGAGAGTGGACAACCTTGTCTTGTTCCTGATCTTAGTGGAAATGGTTTCAGTTTTTCACCATTGAGAACAATGTTGGCTGTGGGCTTGTCATATATAGCCTTTATTATGTTGAGGTAAGTTCCCTCTATGTCTAGTTTCTCGAGGGTTTTTTATCATACATGGGTGTTGAATTTTCTCAAAAGCTTTTTCTGCATCTATTGAGATGATCATGTGGTTTTTCTCCTTCAGTTTGTTAATATGGTTTATCACACTGATTGATTTGCATGTATTGAAGAAACCTTGCATTCCTGGGATAAACCCCACTTGATCATGGTGTATGATCCTTTTCATGTGCTGTTGGATTCTGTTTGCTAGTATTTTGTTGAGGATTTTTGCATCTCTGTTCATCAATGATATTGGCCTGTAGTTTTCTTTGTTTGTGGCATCTTTGTCTGGTTTTGGTATCAGGGTGATGGTGGCCTTGTAGAATGAGTTTGGGAGTGTTCCTCCCTCTGCTATATTTTGGAAGAGTTTGAGAGGATGGGTGTTAGCTCTTCTTTACATGTTTGATAGAATTCGCCTCTGAAGCCATCTGGTCCTGGGCTTTTGTTTGTTGGAAGATTTTTAATCACAGTCTCAATTTCAGTCCTTGTGATTGGTCTATTTATATTTTCTGTTTCTTCCTGGTTCAGTCTCAGAATGTTGTGCTTTTCTAAGAATTTGTCCATTTCTTCCAGGTTGTCCATTTTATTGGCCTATAGTTGCTTGTAGTCATCTGTCATGATCCTTTGTATTTCTGCAGTGTCAGTTGTTACTTCTCCTTTTTCATTTCTAATTCTATTGATTTGAGTCTTCTCCCTTTTTTTCTTGAGGAGTCTGGCTAATGGTTTATCAATTTTGTTTATCTTCTCAAAGAACCAGCTTTTAGTTTTATTCATCTTTGCTATCATTTCCTTCATTTCTTTTTCATTTATTTGTGATCTGATCTTTATGATTTCTTTCCTTCTGCTAACTTTGAGGTTTTTTGTTCTTCTTTCTCTAATTGCTTTAGGTGTAAGGTTAGGTCATTTATTTGAGATGTTCTTGTTTCTTGAGGTAGGATTGTATTGCTATAAACTTCCCTCTTAGAACTGCTTTTGCTGCATGCCATAGGTTTTGGGTCATTGTGTTTTCATTGTAATTTGTTTCTAGGTTTTGGTTTTTTTTTGCGGTACATGGGCCTCTCACTGTTGTGGCCTCTCCCGTTGTGGAGCACAGGCTCCGGACATGCAGGCTCAGCGGCCATGGCTCATGGGCCTAGCCGCTCCGCGGCAGGTGGGATCTTCCCAGACCGGGGCACGAACCGGTGTCCCCTGCATCAGCAGGCAGACTCTCAACCACTGCGCCACCAGGGAAGCCCTCTAGGTATTTTTTTATTTCCTCTTTGATTTCTTCAGTGGTCTCTTGGTTATTGAATAGTCTATTGTTTCGCCTCCATGTGCTTGTGTTTTTTACAGATTTTTTCCTGTAATTGATATCTAGTCTCATAGCATTGTGGTCGGAAAAGATACTTGATATGATTTCAATTTTCTTAAATTTACAAAGGCTTGATTTGTGACCCAAGATATGATCTATCCTGGAAAATATTCCATGAACACTTGAGAAGAAAGTGTAATATCCTGTTTTTGGATGGAATGTCCTATAAATATCAATTAAGTCCATCTTGTTTAATGTATCATTTAAAGCTTGTGTTTCCTTATTTATTTTCATTTTGGATGATCTGTCCGTTGGTGAAAGTGGGGTGTTAAAGTCCCCTACTATGATTGTGTCGCTTTCCCCTTTTATGGCTGTTAGCATTTGCCTTATGTATTGAGGTGCTCCTATGTTGGGTGCGTAAACATTTACAATTGTTATATCTTCTTCTTGGATTGATCCTTTGATCATTATGTAGTGTCCTTCTTTGTCTCTTGTAATAGTCTTTATTTTAAAGTCTATTTTGTCTGATATGAGAATTGCTACTCCAGCTTTCTTTTGATTTCCATTTGCATGGAATATCTTTTTCCATCCTCTCACTTTCAGTTTGTATGTGTCCGTACGTCTGAAGTGGGTCTTTTGTAGACAGCATATGTATGGGTTTCGTTTTTGTATCCATTCAACCAATCTATGTCTTTTGTTTGGAGCATTTAATCCATTTACATTTAAGGTAGTTATCGATATGTATGTTCCTTTTACCATTTTCTTAGCTGTTTTGAGTTTGTTATTGTAGGTCTTTTCCTTCTCTTGTGTTTCCTGCCTAGAGAAGTTCCTTTAGCATTTCCTGTAGAGGTGGTTTGGTGGTGCTGAATTCTCTTAGCTTTTGCTTGTCTGTAAAGCTTTTAATTTCTCCACTGAATCTAAATGAGATCCTTGCTGGGTAGAGTAATCTTGGTTGTAGGTTTTTCCCTTTCATCACTTTAAATATATCCTGCCACTCCCTTCTGGTTTGCAAAGTTTCTGCTGAAAGATCAGCTGTTAACTTTATGGGGATTCCATTGTATGTTATTTGTTGCTTTTCCCTTGCTGCTTGTAATATTTTTTCTTTGTATTTAATTTTTGATAGTTTGATTAACATGTGTCTTGGCGTGTTTCTCCTTGGGTTTATCCTGTTTGGGACTCTCTGTGCTTCCTGGACTTGATTGACTATTTCCTTTCCCATGTTAGGGAAGTTTTCAACTATAATATCTTCAAATATTTTCTCAGACCCTTTCTTTTTCTCTTCTTCTTCTGGGACCCCTATAATTCGAATGTTGGTGTGTTTAATGTTGTCCCAGAGGTCTCTGAGGCTGTCCTCAACTTTTTTCATTCTTTTTTCTTTATTCTGCTCTGCAGTAGTTATTTCCACTATTTTATCTTCCAGGTCACTTATCTGTTCTTCTGCCTCAGTTATTCGGCTATTGATTCCTTCTAGAGAATTTTTAATTTCATTTATTGTGTTGTTCATCATTGTTTGTTTGCTCTTTAGTTCTTCTAGGTCCTTGTTAAATGTTTCTTGTATTTTCTCCATTCTATTTCCAAGATTTTGGATCATCTTTACTATCATTACTCTGAATTCTTTTTCACATAGACTGCCTATTTCCTCTTCATTTGTTTGGTCTGGGGGGTTTTTACCTTGCTCCTTCCTCTGCTGTGTGTTTCTCTGTCTTCTCATTTTGCTTAACTTACTATGTTTGGGGTCTCTGTTTCGCAGGCTGCAGGTTCATAGTTCCCATTGTTTTTGTTGTCTGCCCCCAGTGGGTAAGCTTGGCTCAGTGGGTTGTGTAGGCTTCCTGGTGGAGGGTCCTGGTGCCTGTGTTCTGGTGGATGAGGCTGGATCTTGTCTTTCTGGTGGGCAGGACCAAGTCCGGTGGTGTGTTTTGGGGTGTCTGTGGCCTTATTATGATTTTAGGTAACCTCTTTGCTAATGGGTGGGTTTGTGTTCCCATCTTGCTAGTTGTTTGGCATGGGATGTCCAGCACTGTAGCTTGCTGGTCGTTGAGTGGAGCTGGGTCTTAGCGTTGAGATGGAGATCTCTGGGAGAGCTGTCGCCATTTGATATTACATGGGGCTGAGAGGTCTCTGGTGGACCAATGTCCTGAACTCGGCTCTCCCACCTCAGAGGCTCAGGCCTGACACCCGGCCAGAGAACCAAGACCTGTTTTTTAGGAATTCTGGGGTATTTTGTTCTTTGTTTTCTTTCTTTCAGGTATTTTTTTTTCTTACTTAGTTGCAGTGAAATTTCCAGGAATGAAACAATAGGCAGGTGAATGGTCTCCACTTCACAGCCAGGCATTTGTCAAGCTCTTGCTAGTTCTTGTTTCCCTGGTTTCCCTGAAAGGGAGAACCAGGAGGTGGTGCCGGGCTCTGTCCCTACTGCTTCCCCGTGAAGACCGGTGCTCACACGTCCTCTCACTGCCTCTGCTCTTGGAGGGGCAGCCTGTGAACACACGTCCCAGTCTGGGATATGTAGGGCTGTGGTACGGACCGTCTGTGTATTTCTCACTCTGTCCCATCTGCCACAGATCGGCTGCTTCACCCTCTTCTGACAGCCTCAAATGCTTCCCTTCCAGTTATGAAGGGATCTTTATAGTCCTTTCTGGTGTCCAAGGTCTTCTGCTAGTTTTCAGCCGGTGTTCTGTGAGGACTGTTGCATCTATAGATGTATTCCTATGTGGAGAGAGATGAACTCCACGTCTACCTACTCCTCCGCCATCTTGAATATCAGTATCTTGAATAATATTAATTGTACATTTAGTTTTCAATTCTTTATTTGGATGAAATAAAAAGAGCACTTGCTAATTAAAATGCCAAGACACATGACACTGTAGAAATTCCTTGCTGCTGAATTATACCTGGACATTCTCCATAGACCTGACTCTTCTATGAACTGAGTGTTTCCAGTGCTGCGCCTGGAATACTCAGCCTCTGAAATTTGCATTGGTTTGGAGCCTTCCTCTATGGCACAATCAACTGTAGCATTTCCTGAGGCCCCCAGGTATAGCGGCATAATCACTGCTGCACCTTTGATTACAGATTTGCTAACCATATGACCCTGAAGGTGCTGTATAACTTCTCTGAACCTTGTCTTCCTTGGTAGTACAATGAGATAGTAGTACTTTCAGAGTGTTGTGGGCTTTATTTGAAATAATTACACAGAAGCCTGTAGCACAGTGCCCAATACATGAACGAATCCTCCCCAGTAGCTAATCCAAGAGGCCCACCATAGCCAACACCAATTCTTATCTATAGGTAAATTGTCTCACTTTGGGAATTCCTAAGTACCTGTGCAGAATGGAGAAGGGACCCATCACCCGTCACAAAGCCCCCTCAATATCTCCAGCCACGTTCCAGAACTACCAACCATTTGTGGAGGCTCAGTCTTAAGCCAGTACTGGGAATCCTGAGTTTGTTGGGAAGCTGAGTACATCCACAGAGGATGGGACCCCCAGAAGGACCCCAAGGCTGGCATGCATGGCACAGATCTGAAGAGTAGTATAACATAACCCATTGAGTTCCATTTTAAATGACACGGGAACAACCATGTCAAATTGTTCTAGTCCCCCCTGGCAGGGATGGAGAGGAAGGGTGTCCTACAGAGATACATTCTTATTTCTGTGTATGGAAAATAGAATAAGAAAGAGAGAAATTACTGACCTGTATAGGTGAATTCTCGAAAGTGCCCACCTAAATTTGATGTTCTTTTGATGATAAATAGCTCTTCATAGAATGGAAAATTAAAAGAAATTGGAAAATAAGAGAAGGTTGAGGGGAAGTAAGCATTCGATTAGTCTGAACTCAATAGACTCGGGGCAGTTTTGCTCAGACGTGAAGTGGCCCAAAGCTATAGGGTCTACGAAGGGGAGAGAAGAGGATGCATTACCCAGCATGAAGTTATTCCATTTATTTATTCAACGAACACTTCCTGAGGACCTAAAAATTCAAGGTCTTGAGATACTTAGGCAGGATAAAGGGCCCTCTTTGCTCTCAAGGAACCCCTAGGCCAGAGAGAGATCCAGATCTGTAAACAGATAAATTACAGAACAAAGTGTGCCAAACGCTCTGCATTCTTTCTCTGGAACCTTTTCTTAATCTCTGTTATGGTAATTATCCCACTGTCTCCTGGGGATCGTTTATATATGGGTCACTCCCTCACAAGCCCACCCCCCATCCCCACTCTCAGCTGTAAGCTCCATGAGGCTGGGGCTCTTGGCCTCCTGCTACGCCACCTGGTCATAAGTAAGTGCTCAGCAAATAGTCACCGAAAAAGGAGCATGACCACTTCTCTTGCCCTCCTCTTTATCACAATGGTCTCTTCTTCTTTATCTTCCTCTGAAAATGCTCATTGTTTTTCTTTCTTGCTTTCTAACAAATATTCCATATTTTCTTCTGTGCTCAATCCCCATATCCCACACTTCTCCCTCCTGTTTCTGCTTACTCCTGACTTATTCTTGCCATCACAACCTAGGGAAATCTGAAAATTAACTACATAATTTCTAATTGTTGCTCTTATCTTCCTGCTGTTGGACTTTCCCCATTGGGCTCCCTATAGCTTTATTCACATTACCACACCCTTTTCATCAAAAGTCAAGGAAGGGCCATGCCCCTGAGAGAGGGTCTGAACATTTAAACTGCTTCCAGGTCTTAGGAAAATGCCAAGTGGAGCCAACCTCCAACTCCATTAATTCCAGGAGCATTTTCCACCTGGGATCCATATTTAGATGACATTTTATGGTCATCCAAGGAAATTTGGGAAACTCTGGATTTTATACAATAAAATAGTTTTTCTCCTGCATAACTTGTCAGAGGCTTTCATAGGCAGATATGCAGTATGAATCCCAAGAGTGGCATATAGGAAATACATTTCCCTCCCTGATTTGGCCACCTTTCTCTGACTTGTTGTGACCATCCCTACCATTTGCAGGAACCACAGCAAGAGTATCCACCGAGGCCCACATTTCACACGTCTAAATACATTAAAGCTATAGATATTTATAATGTTAAAAATTGAGTAACAGCCATGGCCTGGCTCGTGTTCTCAGCCTGGAGACTTCCCTGGATGGGCCAGCCATTGTGCACCTGAGTGGTAGCCTGGATTACTGGGGGCAGGGCCGGGGAGGTGGGCTGGCCCAGCTATCTTGGGCAGTAGCTAGACCCATCTAAACCTTGGACAGGACTGACTCTGTCCAGCTTCGCAGGCAGCCAGGGTAGGTAGAGTCTGCCTGCCCCGCACCCTGCCCCAGACTCTCCCCCTCCTCCCTAGTTCCTTCACCCTCACCCTGCTCTTTCCCTCAGCATTCCCAGACAGTTCTAAGTGCCTCCCAAAACTATCCCATCCGAACAGAGAGAAGGGAAGAAGCACAGTTATCGGGGAGCCTGGATTGCCTCAGTACCTACTCTGGGTGACAAGGGAGGCCAACTTTAAACACATCAGCCTCCCCACTTTTGCTGGTTTCCCAGGGACCAGCTGTGATTTCTCTTCCCCCCTCAGACCCTCTCAATCTCATTCATATTCCGTGGCCTGGGTGCCCACTTTGGTTCATGCATCCTCCTCCCATTATTCCCGTTTACTTACTTGGTTCTCAAAATCACAAAAACCTTTTTTAAAAGACCAAACAAACCAAAGTCTGTGGGTTTGAATGTTTGTTTTGTGGGCCCTGATCAGGGACTCCCCTTGCCTGGGTCTCTGGTGATGCTGGTGAACACTGGTGAGTTAAATGATCCCACTTTAGAGAAAACTGGGGTGGAAAAGCAATAATAGCAGTATAAAAGATTAGTTCTGTAGCACAGCAAGCACCACTTCTCACAAAATGCAGTTCTGCTGAAGTAAGCATTCCTATTTGCTTGGACCCGGGATGAATATGCAGCCTGAGTGTCTTATGCTTAGGAGCGTGAATACATTTAAGAAATCACTTCTAAGAGAAACAAAGCAAAAGCCTTCCCATGCCAGTGGCTAATTACTTCGCGTTTTCATTAGCTCCGAAAAGGTTCACAGAATCATACCAGCATATTGGAAGTAAACCAAAGAGGGACTAGGATGAAAAAATGGTTTCTGGGCTTCCCTGGTGGCGCGGTGGTTGGGAGTCCGCCTGCCGATGCAGGGGACGCGGGTTCGTGCCCCGGTCCGGGAGGATCCCACATGCCGCGGAGCGGCTGGGCCCGTGAGCCACGGCCGCTGAGCCTGCGCGTCCGGAGCCTGTGCTCCGCAACGGGAGAGGCCACAGCAGTCAGAGGCCCACGTACCGCAAAAAAAAAAAAAAAAAAAAAAAAACTGGTTTCTGCCAACAAAGAGCACCTTTAGATACGGGAAGGTTTCTGCTTCTGTGTGTCCATCACGGTGTCAAACCGTGAGCTAATTGTGCCCCTTGTCCTGGCCTGGCCTTGAGGACATGGCTCAGTTCTGATCATGGTTTTATATTCTAAACAGTTGAAGTTGTGGGCTTGGGACCCGGAAGAGGAACGCAGGCGACAGGAAAAATGGCAACAGGAGCAGGAACGTTTGCTCCAGGTAGGACTGGGTTTGCTGCTTTTTATTTTTTTTCTTCTTTTTGGTGATGCTCTCTTAATTTCTGCTGTATTAAATAGATGTTCAGCCCAGGAAATACATGGAATCAGCTTCTTCTCAGAAGTCGTTGAGTCTAAGTCTGTTCATTTGGTGTCCATGAGACAGAATGCTCTGAGTCTAATACCTCCCACCAGAGGTTACACTGATGAACATAAGGAGAAAGCATTTCACTTAGAAAAAAATCCAAGTATTGATTAAGGGCCAACCCACCCACTCATCACCTTGTTTGCTGCCAATCAAATTCCAGTCCAACTAGGAGCAGGAAGGAATTATCAGAAGGTTATTGATAGCATACATGTGAAATAAAAGTTGACCTGGGTCTTCTTCCTTAAGTAGAAATGTTTGCTCCCTCTTTGAGCAAAAGCTTCTAATTTTCAATTCTAGAAAAATTCTGGGAGTTAACTTATCATGCTCCTACTTGTTTCATCCCAGTTCTGTGGAGCAACAGAGCTTCAAAAAGTAATCTAGTAACCTTAGAAACTAACCTATGCTGAGCATTTGGGGTGTGCCAGAACTGGCGTATTTGTAGGTGCTTGACATATTTTACTTAACTTCATTCTCATAAAACTCATCAAAGTATGTCTTATTGATCTCAGTTTGCAATTGAAGAAATTAAGGCTCAAAATAAGTTATATAGGGCTTCCCTGGTGGCGCAGTGGTTGAGAGTCCGCCTGCCGATGCAGGGGACACAGGTTCGTGCCCCGGTCTGGGAAGATCCCACATGCCACGGAGCGGCTGGGCCCGTGAGCCATGGCCGCTGAGCCTGCGCGTCCGGAGCCTGTGCTCTGCAACAGGAGAGGCCACAACCGTGAGAGGCCCGCGTACCGCAAAAAAAAAAAAAAAAAAAAAAAGTTATATAATTGCCCGAGGTCATACCTCTAACACATGTTGAGCTTCGTTTCATATCCAAGCTTGGGTGACTCTAAAACTCATGTTCTTTCCCCTATACTCCCAATGGTATTGATTTTACCAAAAGTCATAAAGAAAAAGAATGTTGAATCTCATTTATTTTTGTGACTTTCTGCTGATGCGTAGAAAGCAATGCTTAATGCAAGTTTATTTTACTTTTTTTTCTTATCTTTTTGTTCTAGTCCTTTGGCTTAATTCCCAGGGGTGGGGAGCAAAGGTCAGCTAGATAGTTAATTAATTGTAGTGTGGCTCTAGGTCTGCCCATTAAGTTTGACACTTTTCAAAATTACATAGGAATAAACCTTCAATACCAAAATCTAGTTCTTAGTAAGAACTAGGTTCAGCAAAGTCCCAGAGCTGTTGGCACATTTAGGTCCATTGGGAGACCCCAGACCAGCCCTGGTCATCTGCTATTCTGTTGGAAGTCAGATGCCCATTCCACCAGGAGTCAGAAATTCCACAGAGTAAAGAAGATGGCCTGTGTTTCCCATGGTCTTGCTGTGTCTGTTATTCTTTGAAAGGTGGCCGTGGTTTTAGGTGTGGGTTGTGGGCTTAGGGGCAAGGTGTTTATGGGGAAGGAAGGGTGTCGTGTGTGTGTGTGTGTGTGTGTGTGTGTGTGTGTGTGTGTGTGGACAGATATACCACATCTTTGGCCCCTGTATCATCAGTTCATCCTCTTGGTGAGGGAAACATGTGATATAAGCTCCTAGAACCAAAAAATGTAAGAATCTTTGTTTGGTTTTCATCTTCTGTAAAGTTTTAAGGTCTGTTTCCTCTATTCTGAAGACCCTTGGAGTCCCTGTCTAAAACTTTACAATATTAGGTTTTATAACAAAATTTTTAGCCGAAGTTTAAAAGCCTACCATGGATTGACCACCAGTGGTTTGGCCAGAGCATTAATAGGAACATTAGGCTCCAGACAATCCCATAAAGCCCTTTTGCTCCTAAGATAATAACATAACAAGTAATACCTGGAGGAATTCTCAGTGTCTTCCCCAAGAAGATGGAAGCACAGACTCATGTTAGCCTCAGAGAGAGGACTGGCAGTAATCAGCCTAAGATATTTGACTGTGCGTAGTATACTCCAGCAATTCCTTTGTCTCTGTCATGTCAGGGATGCCATTCTCAAGGCATCCAGGGGTGTCAGTTCTCATCTTAAGCATTCGTTTTAATTTCCACGTATTCATTTCTTCTAGTCAGCTGTCAGGGACTCCAGTCACATTTTTAAAGCTCTCCTTATCCTTACATCCTTTTCCTGTTCAGAGTATTTTTATTTTTTTCTCTGGAAGTGGTGACTAGTGTCCTATTTTTTTCTGAAAACAATAATAGCAGTTCTGATATCAAAGCCTTCTAATGGGCTGTTTAAAAGCTACTCTTAATTCAGGAGGACTTAAAGTTAGGGGGATTCCATTTTAGTAGAATGGCCACAAGCAAAGAGTAATTCAGCCACTCAGCTAATTATCGTCCTGCCCACTTTGGACCTTTCTCCATCATCTATCTCGTAAACCTGCGAGGTTTTTTTTTTTTTTTTAATCTTTTATTAAACTCTCCCAGCAGCAACGTATTTCTATTAGTGGAATGGCAAAACTCATCTCTGAAGGGCCCAGTAAAAGCAAACTATTGGTTTCACCTACCTCTGAGGACAAAACCCAAGTTAAGAAAGAGTTTAGAATCTTCCCATCTTTTCTCTTTCCATAAGCAAATGCCTACTCATATATCTGAAGAACAATTCTATGAAACACCCACAGCAGAAAAGATTGTTCTCTGTTGGATTTTTATGTTCGTAACGTGTCTGATTACCACAGAATGGTATTCCGTTTTTGGTGCACGAATGGGTTAGCTTCAGAACCTTACAGCAAGAAAAGAGTCTTGCAACACATTGTACGTGATGGTTTGTGGGGGGGGGGAAGTGCCAATGATGTATGCACTGGTCCGTTCAGAACAATCTATGGAAATTCCATAACAGGAGAGATACCGGAAGGAACAGGACAAGCTGAAGGAAGAGTGGGAAAAGGCCCAAAAGGAGGTGGAAGAGGAAGAGCGCAGATACTATGAGGAGGTAGGAAATTCCCCGGAAGGAATTTGACCCTGAAGCCCTGATTCCTCAAAGTCTATCAGCACTTTCTCTGTCTGTGCTGTGTGTACCCATGGGGCATGTCCGATTCTCTTTACTCACAACAGAGCCCTATCACCCTTTTAAAAGAGTCCTATCCTATAGGCTGTAAAAGACTACTACTCTTCCCAGTTTAGCTTGTGGTAAGGGTGTGTTGAGTCATGGTCAAGGGGGAGAATAGAATTGTATCTCTTCTTTAGTCACAAAGGTCAGATTCTTGATTTGTCTTAGATGACATGAAAATATCAATTTGTTTATTTGTGTGTTTGTTTGAGGCAAGCATGTTTGGTAGTAGTGAATTAATATTAATTTTTATGAGGATAATTTTGATATCAAGGCTAAGTGAATCCTTACTGCTGCATTCACTGTATGGTACTAAAGGGATTTAGAAGGGAGGAGAATTTGGTTTTGTTTGTTTCATTTTTAGATGAACAAACCAGACCACGTTTGAGAATTTGAAACTACACTTTATATATATTATCCAAAATCTGTTTATGATTAATATTATTGTGAATTTGTTCTTCAACAGTAATTTTTGTGCATAATACTTTCCCTAATAGCATTTCTAATTAGGCCTCTTGAATCACACTAATTAACTTGCAAAGACTCTGTTTTTCTAAATTAAATGCTCATTTCTAAATCATTGCCCATAGAGCATGTTATCTGATTTACATGCTTTTTAAAAGTAAGACCTTTTTTTATGCCCTGCTTGTTTACACATAATTCTGATGTTTGTCCCTAAATTTCTTTAATGACACTTTTCTCTTGACATATGATTTATCCTTTCTCCCCCTTTCATTAATTCCTGTCCTTCCCCTAGGAGCGCAAAATAATTGAGGACACTGTGGTCCCATTTACTATTTCTTCAAGTTCTGCAGACCAGCTGTCTACATCCTCCTCTGTGACTGAAGGCAGTGGGACAATGGTAAGACCATAGATTAAAAGGAATTCATGAAATAAGAAAACTAAAATAGAAGTACTAAACCACAAGGCCAAGTTTTCCACCAGTTTAAATCCAGGAATAGCTGTTTCTCTAGAATCACGTCAGCTACTACGTGGCCATTGTACCCCATCATACTGTCATTGCCGTGGTGAAACCCTAGAGTCAATCCCTGAGAGCAGTAAACATATTACTGAGGCCAGCCCTGCCCCCACAGGCTGGAAACCAAAGTCTCTGCACTGGTTGGCAAGACCCTGGTTAGTGATGCCACGTGCTGGAATGTCTTTCTAACTGCCCATCATTCATTCATTTAGCAGACGTATGTTTCTCTCTGCCAGACCATACATCTCTTTGCACTGGATGTTAGCAGTAGGATGCCAACAATACACTCTCACCGGCCTCCATGAAAGTTTCTTCTGAATCACTCTTAAAATTCCCCATGAATATATATATATGTGTGTCTTCAAGGTCTGGAGAGAGTCCAGAAAGGCTGGTCAACCTCCATATCCCCCAAATAAGGTCATGGAGGTAGTGGACATTGGTCATACCAACACCTGGATAGTCTATAAGCTGCATTTTAGTTTTTGATGGTATAATAACAGAATAAATTCATTTTGCAATAAACATAATATCACTTGGGTATATGTCATATTAGTCATTTCTGTAGTCAATTAATATATGCTGCAATACACTAAAATTTTTAAATTATCCAATTTTAACTTAATACAAATGAAGACTGTACAAAAGTAATTCACCAAATTTGATATTGCATGGTCACTCAGGAAGCTCAGAGTATTGCTTATCTTTGCTGTTATATACAAAGATTATCACAAAAGCCAAGTCTTTCATGTCTCTTTCATATATTGCAATGATAATTATGAAAGATTTTCTAGACTCTAAAATAAGTTATTTATGTATCATCATCAAAGGAATTCTACACTGTCCAACAATTTTCAATATTTACCAGCCATTTTCAAATATCAAAATTTGAAGTGTATTGTTTTTTATTTCTATTTTATTTTTTTTAACATCTTTATTGGAGTATAATTGCTTTAGAGAGAGATCCAGGTTACATGTTCATTTCAAATCATTGGAAATCAGTTACTATTCAGTTAATTTTTTTTTTTTTTTTTGCGGTACGCGGGCCTCTCACTGTTGTGGCCTCTCCCATTGTGGAGCACAGGCTCCGGACGCACAGGCTCAGCGGCCATGGCTCACGGGCCCAGCCGCTTCATGGCACGTGGGATCTTCCCGGACCAGGGCACGAACCCGTGTCCCCTGCATTGGCAGGCGGACTCTCAACCACTGCGCCACCAGGGAAGCCCTATTCAGTTAATTTGAACGACTGTTCTTTACATTGTAGTCAGTGTGATTGAGAAAGTGCTTCAGATATTCCATGACCAAACATGAGTATTGTCCAGTGTGTTTAAAAATTATATTCAAGATTATCCTTGTTTTCCCCATTAGAATAAGATGGACTTGGAAAACTGTCGAGAGGAGGAACAAAAGACAAGACAGAAGAAACCATTCCAGGGGGATAACAGTGGCTCATTGCTTAAGACTAAGGAAGGTGATCCACTGGAGGAAAAGGGCAGGTATGAGCCGTTCCAGGCTGTCCATCCATATGCGCAAAGCCGGGCTGTGCCCCTTCACTCCCAGGAAGGGCACCCATCACTAATGCAAATCATATTCAGCTTTGAAATTATCATTCCAATAATACATTATGCGTATATTATTGCTTGAAGACCTTCTAATGGCTCTCAAGTCAGTGTCCTTATACTATTGAATATAAATAGGTGAAACCTTTTTTGAAATGAGGGGAGACAGTATAGATCACCAAAGGAGCATGTTGTCAATTCAAAGTCCCAAACCTAAATACCACTCACCTGAAATGGTTAATGTATCTGGAGGGTTAGAGTTTAAAATGGGGCTGTGGTGTGGTTATAGAGAACAGACTGGTGGTTGCCAAGGGGAAGGCGGTTGGGGGAGGGATGGAGTGGGAAGCTGGGGTTAGCAGATGTAAGCTATTATATAGAGAATGGATAAACAACAAGGTCCTACTGTATAGCACAGAGAACCTATGATAAACCATAATGGAAAAGAATATTTTAAAAAAGAATGTATATGTGTGTGTGTGTATATATATATATACATATACATACGTATATATATATAAAACTGAACCACTTTGCTGTAAAACAGAAATTAACACAGCATTGTGAATCAACTATACTTAAATTTAAAAATATATTAAAACTGAAAAAAAAGAAAGAAAAAAATATTGTATCAATACTGATTCATTAACTGTAACCAAAGTACCATACTCACAGAAAACAACAGGGGAAACTGTGTTCAGGGTAGATGGGAAGTCTCTGTACTACCTTTGCAATTTTTTTAAATAACTCTAAGACTGGTCCACAGAAATAAAGTTTATGTAAAAGAAGAAAAAGAAAAAATGAGGCCGTGGTGTCCTACTCACTGTGGACCTGAACTTTGCCATTAGTATCCTCTGACCTGTGAGAAGCCATGTTTACTCTGGGTGATAATATAAAGGATAGCCAACAAACCCGTTGGTCATGGGTAATCCCCCTACCCCATGGGTTCTGGTATGTTCCATGGGAGATCAGAACAGGATACCCAGAAACTCCTGGAGCATTCAGAGCTAGCTCAGACTGGAGCAGAATCTGGTTGTAGGTACGGACTGTAGTGAGTTTATTGATGCGACCCCATGCCTGAGACCTAAAAGGGACTTGCAGAAACCCAAGAGGCTAGCAGTGCTCTGCCACCAGCAAGTTCTTTATGATACAAATGTTGGCCTTTGGGACTCTGATATATCAGATAGATGTTGGAAAGTGTGCATGCATGTGTGTGTGTGCATACACACTTGGGTACACACACAGCCTCCTCAGAGGGACCCAAAGACACAAAAGGCTATCTAAGTATCATTTTCAAAGACTGGCCAATTTGAAAGTTTGGTTGGGAGCTGAGCTCTTCTGGTGGGATTTGCACTGAGAATTCTCCTATGCTCATCAGCTAGGAGACTCGGTGAATTGTAAGATATCAGAGCTTGGGACCCATGTCCAGAGCCTGCAGAACCCTTGGAACAGCACATCTGTTTCCAGTTAACACTATTTAAAGAGACTTTCCAGTTTTTGAAATGAAAGCCACTAGTCAGGAATATTTGAAGGATGCTAATAAGCATTTTCCATGAATTACTGCTCGTTCTCCAGACAGTCCCTGTTGTCACCAGAAACCTTTAAAAAATCTCCTCCGTCTCTCCTTTCTCTGCACATAGAAGCTACTAAAGGACCAGTGAATTACCATAGGCTGCCGAAGCCCCCTGTGGCCCAAATATTTTCCACAATAAGTCCTCTCTTGTGAAAATCTGGGAGATTGCATTTAGTTCTGGCACCCCCTGAAATGATTAGAATGAAGAATTTTGTGGACAGGGAGGTAGAGAGGACATCAGAAATGATGGTTTGTTAAACTGCTGGGTAATGAAAATGCGTAGCATCGAATAGTATTCTAAATCCATTTTAAATCTAGTTTAACATAAAAGGAATAAATATTTATTTAGCCCCATTTCTTTTTTCGTATTGTAATCGGTCCTGAGGGCTAAGATCAATAATTTTCGTTCAGTTGCTTTTATTCCTGTTCTGAAATATATTTGTTATTTTAACAGCCTAACTCAAGGAGTCTTGACTCATTCTGAGAACCCTGCATTGAAAGGAATATATCAGGACCTCCAGCTGGATACAGAAGCTGGGGCCTCACCCTGTGGGATGAACCCACAGCTAGCTCAGGGTAAGAATGGAGAAAACCAACCCCCATGTTTCAATTAGTGTAAGACCCCTTCCCCGCCCCATCGTCCAGACAGATATGACCTCTGCTGGCTGCAAGCTTCTCTTCCAGCTTATGCTAAACAGCACAGTCCGGAGGCCCCATGAAATCACTGTGAAACCTCAGCAGGCATTAGCACTTTAGAGAAATGTGATTACTAAGCACTAAGGCGGCAGCTTTACTGAGCACTAAGTGTATGTTCTTTACTTGGCCTCAGATCCATCCCGGAATCAGCAGGTATCAAACCCACCAATGCACATTTTAGAAGATGTGAAGCCAAAAACCCTCCCATTGGACAAAAGCATTAATCATCAGATTGAGTCTCCAAGTGAAAGGCGGAAGTGAGTAACCCAATAAGATGAGTGTGGAATTTCTTTTTTATTTTAATTGACTAAGAACGGGGGGGGGGGGGGGGGGAGTGAAAAAGTGTGAGATGGCTAGATGTTAGCAGCATTTTTGTGCTTTCTCTCCATTGACTATCATTGACAAGGTAACAAATATTTATGGCAGTTTGGAACAATCTTGCTGGCAAGTAAATATTTAGTCTGAATTTGGCAACTTAAAAGAGACAAAGTATGTTTTTAACCCACAAATCTAAACATTGGAAAGAATGTGCAGGTCTGTTGTATTAGCAGTTTATTTAAGTGAGTTAAATTGTCTCAGAGCCTATGGACAAATGTTCTTTCAAGGAAGAAATGTTTCCTCTCGTCATCATTCTCTCCCCTTAACTAACTACCCCAGGCTCTATTCTAATTTTGTAACAATTGTGTTTTTATAGTAATAATAGTTCGCATCATTTTTGAAACATGTCAATATAATAGGCACTGTGTTGAAGGGTTTACATACATCTTTCTCCTCTTTTCATATATTAACTCACTGAACTCTCCCAATAACATTATTGGGTTATTGTTCCCATTTTACAGATGAGGAAATTGAGGCTCAGAGATATTAAATAACTTATCCAAAGTACTTGTCTGGATGAGTGGTAGAGGGATTCAGAGTAAACCCACAGTTCCACGATAAGATCATATTTGAGCCAGAGGTTCCTTGTAATCAGTTTTAAAAAGATAATATTCATTATACTTTAACCAATCATTCTACCTGGAGCCAGACTACCTGGATTCAAAATATTGACTCTGACACTTGCCTGCATGGAACTTTGACCAAGATACTTAATCTTTCTCTGTTCCAGTTTCTTCGTGTATAAAATGGGAACAATAGTAGTGCCTACTTCATAGGGTTTTGTGCCTGGCAAGTAATAAGTACTATACATTGTAGACAATGGTGTTGATAATGACAGTGATGGTGATGATGATGATAACTTGTTTTATGAGTTCATCCTTTTATCTTATTTTTCTTGTTACATTTTTTCTCAGTACACTTTTGAACCATTTCCCCCTTTTCTCTTATGTCTATCCAATTTCATTTCTCTATGTCTAGATGACATGGAGAATTAATAGAAGGTTAAAATCACATAGAAGGAGTCGTTATTTTTATTGATCATTGTGGTGATTTTCAACCATTTTTCAAGGTGATGGTCCTTATACTTTAGGATATTCCATGAAAAGCTGATATTTTGGAGAAGACAAGCTCTGTCTGAGGAGGGAGGTTTGCGGGGGCAGGGGCTCAGGGAGTTATTCTGAACGCAGTTACAAGACAGATGGCCTCACGCTCTGTTCATGTCTATGCTGGCATTTCTCTTTTCCTTGTTCTTTTCTGTCCCTTTCTTAACCAATGAAATTACCTTTTTTTTTTTTTGCGTTACGCGGGCCTCTCACTGTTGTGGCCTCTCCCGTTGGGGAGCACAGGCTCCGGACACACAGGCTCAGTGGCCATGGCTCACGGGCCCAGCTGCTCCGCAGCATGTGGGATCCTCCCGGACTGGGGCACGAACCCGTGTCCCCTGCATCGGCAGGCGGACTCTCAACCACTGCACCACCAGGGAAGCCCCTGAAATTAACTTTTAAAATCAAGAGCCCGGAACTGACAGCTTAATCACAGGCAGGGCTCACGTGTAACCAACAGCACCCGTAAAACCATTCTGGGGGCTTCTGGCTGGGAACCATTCTGCTTTGTAGATGCCCAATCACATAGCAGCCGTTAGATGTTTTGAACATCATCCCTAATCATGTAACGAATTTATGAATAGGGGTGGAAGGCACCTCACTGAAAAATACCTCGTTTAAGCGCTGCCCTTTATTTCTGGGCTCTCTTTAAGAACTTCTCCCTACACCCCTGTTCATCTCTCCCCTCCCACCCTGTCCGTAATTTTTATATCTAACTTGGAGTGCAACTTTAACTAGCAAAGAGCCTGACCAAAATAAAGAATAGAAAACGATTCTGTCTTTCTGTTCAACAATGCCAGCCTGGTTTTGATATCAGACATCCAATGTCTGCACAGTCTGCTAGATGGAAATTTTTTTGTCCTTTGTAAAAAAAAAAAAAGTGACCCCTAGGACACACTGTGGTCTTTTATTTGGTTGCCAAGGAAGTGGGGTGTTTTTTTTCCTTGTCTAAAAAGCCTTTCCTTGTGGGATTGGACTTCTCCTTACTTGACGTGATGTTTGGCTCCTTTCCCATGTTACAGGAAAAGCCCTCGCGAGAACTTCCAGGCTGGGCACTTGTCCCCCTGCTCCTCCACCCCTCCTGGCCAGTCACCAAACAGGTACAAGAGGTCAGCAAGCCTTTCTGAGGCTGCTTTGTTTTGGCTAGAGCCTACTGAGCGCATCGCAGCCAAATTAGTGCTTGCCCGAGGATTGCGAGGGATTTGTCCATCCGTGTCTCTTCCTACACACACACATAGGCGGGAGGAAAGAACACATCCCCATCTGCCTAAAGATTTTATCAACCCACAGTCGAAAGAGCCAAGTGTGTGACGTTGGCGCGGCTGTGGCCATAGGGCTTTAATTACATTGTGCAGAACCTGCAATCTAATAAGAAAATCCACCAGACAATTGCCGGGCTCCTAAGTCGGCGCCTTTCCCTCCAAGACGGCTCGGACCTTCTAGGCAGGATCCGCTGATGGCTCTTACAGTGAACCAGGCGGGCGCTGAGAAATGAAACTTCATCCTCCCTTTTACTCTACTCGAGCTCTCTAATGATTGCTTCTGGACATTAATTAGGCCCCATGATATTCTTAAAAGCTGCCTGAGCTCCCATTCCCTGGAGAGACAAATGACTGAGTACTCCAAGGTTTTCTTTGATTTAGAAATTTCATTTAACTACTGGATAAGAGGGAAATCCTAATAAATAGAGTTTGCTAAGGGCAACTCTTCCTTTTTTCTCTTGTCTTTCTGTTTCTTCTGTCCCTCTCTTTGCTTCCAAATGATATTGCATATTTTAAAATTTCTTGTGTAATTCCAAGAGCTTTCCCGACAATCGGCATCATTGCAATCCGATCTTAGCTGAGGGAAAGCTGCCTTAGAGCACAGCCATCCTGTCTGAGCCAGGTGGATTGGAAACCCAATGTGAGTTCTTCATACCGGATCACAGAACTTGGTATCAGAGCAGGGATTTGATCCCACATCTGCCTGATACCTGTTAGGCTGTATCACAATTTCCTCTTTATTTTTAAACAACAACAACAAAAATTTTAATAAGTAAAAAGAAATGCCCTAGTGGGCCAATGAACCAATTATAGAAAAATTTAACACCACATTAAAACCTTAATAAAGCTAAACTTGACTGTCTTTTAGGATGTAAGAAAACATATGATAAATACGTTAAATCATCTCAAGGCATCTGATCACTGTGGTTGAATAGACTACAACGCAAACTTTTTTTTTTTTTTTTTTTTTTTTCCGGTACGCGGGCCTCTCACCGTTGTGGCCTCTCCCGTTGCGGAGCACAGGCTCCGGACGTGCAGGCTCAACGGCCATGGCTCACAGCCCAGCCACTCCGCGGCATGTGGGATCTTCCGGGACCGGGGCACGAACCTGCGTCCCCTGCATCGGCAGGCGGACTCCCAACCACTGCGCCACCAGGGAAGCCCAACGCAAACTTTTTATAACAACTAACACACACACCTACACGCGCGCACACACACACACACACACACACAGAATTCCATGCCACAGTGGAGGCCTATTGTATTTAATCTATCAATTGTCTGCATCTTATACCTAATTCCTACTCATTATCAGTTCAGTAATTGTTTCACTTACGGTATAAACATTTTAAAAACTCATGTTTTATTTATTTATTTTTTTGCGTGAGGCTCCATATTAGTGTGTTTGACCAATGATTCTAAACGGAACATTTTATTATGACATATATTTTGCAACTTAGGTCTATAAGTGGGAAGAAGCTGTGCTCTTCGTGTGGGCTTCCATTGGGTAAAGGAGCTGCAATGATCATCGAGACCCTCAATCTCTATTTTCACATCCAGTGCTTTAGGGTATGTATTCATCTCTCTTCTGCCTAAGTACAGTCTCATAATGTCTTTTGGCCTCGTTCTGTGCTGAGTGACTACCTCCTGGAAATCCTGACAGCCTTTGCTTGTGAGGGCCCCCTGACTCTAGGTTGTACAGAAGTGTGCGTGGAGTCCATCCTTCAGGATGAAACTCTCCTATCACACATCCCTCTGGGATGTCGGGTTAGAGGAGGCAAAACAGATTTGTGTGACGTGTCTTTATAAAACCATTTTTCGTTGCTAAAGAACATATACTTTAGCAGGAAGCTGAGAAAGCCACCCTGGAGGACGATGATGCTTCTGAATCTTTTAAGGCCAGATGGATTTATTTGGAATGTCACATCTTTGATGCTTCTCAAACTCTTGAGACTCAATTCAAAGATTTTGGGTCTTTGACTTAATGGAAGATTGTCAAATAAGTGGTTACAGCTAGTTGCTAACTTGTAGGTCTCCAAACGAGTATGTCTGCAGTCACATACTGAATATCACTTCCTCTGAGAAGCTGACCTGCTTACCACACTAAGTCAAGTTGCCTTTGTTACAGGTCCTTATAGAACCTTTCATGGTCCTTATCACTCACTATTGAATGGTTTAGTTATCATCTGCTCTCTACAAGCTCCGTAAGGGCAGGCACCACGTCTGTCTGGCTCACCACTATATCCTCTGCACCCAGTGAAGATGGTATCAATAAATATTTTTAGATGAATGAATTAATAAATAACTGAAAATGAGGAGGACTAAATTCTAGTCCCAAATCTCCTGCCAACAAGCAGGTGAACGAACCACTTATGCCTGATTTATTATAATATTTACAGGTCAGACTATATCAGCATTTCCTTTTTTCACCCATGGACATGTTTCAGATAATATATAATTTTGAAGCCAAACCTCTATCTCTGAAAAAGAATCATTTCTTTCTCTTTATAACCCTAACATGCTTTCTGTGTCCTTCTTGGATTTGTCCCATTTCTCATTAGTAGCCCCCTCAGCTATAAAGTAAACTTGCATGGGTTTAAAATAACTTCCACTTTACCTATAAGCTAAGAGAAAGTGAGTGAAGTTGTCCCAAAGTTATAATTTAATAATGTCAGTAATCACTGGAAAGCAAAACTGATGGACAAAATGCAATATGGATACTTAATTAGACTCCATTTATCAATATTCTTATTGTAAAATTGACATAGGTAATGTATATCCTAAATTGTCTGGGAATGTTTGGAGGCTATATGCTATTTTTTTTTTTTTTTTGGCCACACTGTGTGTCATGTGGGATCTTAGTTCCCCGACCAGGGATCGAACCCCTGCCCCCTGCATTGGAAGCATGGAGTCTTAACCGCTGGACTGCCAGGGAAGTCCCTGGAGGCTTCATACTTTTAAAAAATTCATACTAATACCAAGATAATATGTTCCAACACCACAGTTTATTCTCAGAAACTTTACCAGAACTCAGAATAATCAAGGTGGCAACGAGTCTTTGCAGATTCTCAGCAGATAAGGGACTTGTCTTCTTAGCTGTCAGGGCCTTTATTCTCTCTAGTCACTCACTTCCTGGAGCTGACCTGATGCTTTAAGGTACATCAGCGCTTAAATTTATCCCCTACCCTTCTGTGTAGATGCAGCTTGTAACATAATTTGGATGAAGCCTCCCTCTACCTGAGATGGCCTTAGAGCATCAGTCTGGGGCTGGCCCTTGTTTCCTGGGCTGGGTCAAGATCCCCCTGCAGTAGGCTGGCATGTTCTCTGATTCAGCCAGTACAGTGTACCCCACAGTCTCCTTCTGCTCTCAGGCTGACTTGGTATCACTGCCTTTAACGTGGAGACATAAAGTGGAATAGCTATTTCCCAGTCATTCTGGTCGGGTAGAACTTACCAACAACGCTAAAAAGCATTTGAAGATTATTCAGAGACAAGTTTCAATATATATTGATCATTCCTTGGCCATGTGTTTATTTAAAACCACTAGGATTTAACCTGTTTAAAACGGTTCTTCCATCTTGATTGAGAATCGGTGTGCATAGGCTTTGGGATCAACCTGATACCACTTACCAACTTCACAACCTTGGACGAGTCAGCTAACCTCTCTGAACTGGTGTCCTTCTCTGAAAAATGCCAGGAGTTAGGATAAAATACTAAAAGTATATTGTTGCTGGAAGTCAAGTCGTGGTGCAGCATCTAATACATAGCAGATATGCAACAAATGTGGAGGTTGGAGAAGTGATTACTATTCATGTGAACAATAACTAAACATTATAAGGAAACAATTCCTTACGCACCTTATAACCTTCTGTTCTTTCTACCCAATAGTGTGGAATTTGTAAAGGACAGCTTGGAGACGCAGTGAGTGGGACGGATGTTAGGATTCGAAATGGTCTTCTAAACTGTAATGACTGCTACATGCGATCCAGAAGTAAGTCCTGAGGGGAAATACCTTGAGATGAATGAGTGCAACCATATATGCCTTTCATAGACCTAGCTTAGGAATTCAGCTACTCTCCATCAGTTGATACTCCTACACTGAAGGAAAGATACATTAGCATCCAGGTAAAAGAAATGATAATGAAATAATCCCGTATTTACCACTTGTTTCTTACTGGAAGTTACTGCTATAACATGGACTAATGCTTTTTATCCAGAAGTGCATTAATACACCAGCAGGTAAAAATGTAAACCAAGTTTGAGACATTGCCTGAGCTCACCATAGAGATTTCAGTGAGATGCAGGGATGCTATAAAGTCTGAAACTATTTATTTGTTGAGGCATCTCTTTAGAAGACCAGTAGTATTTGGAGGGTGTTTCACATATGAAGAAGAGCTCTCCACTGCTCATCAACTCAAGCACCAACTCCTCAATATCTACATGCCTCCATTCAGGAGTTTCATGGCATAATGTGGGCTTGTTCCCAACTAAATTGAAAATTCTTTGAGAGACAAATGGTGGGTTCTACTTCTCTGTGAATCCCCGCCCCCTCCAAAATACCTTAGTACACACTAATCAGAGAAGCCCCCTTGAGGAGCCTGCCCTCGCATCTCATGTCTGGGTCTCCTGCCACAGAAAGTTAATGTTATTTTGGGGGGACCACCAGGGGGTGCTGTTGCCCAGCTGCTGTTTATAAAATCTGAAACTAGCCAGTGGCTAGCCTCTGAATCCTTCCTCACTCTCCATCCTAAGTATAGTCCTTCTGGTGCATGACCTAGACAGCAGGTGATTCTTCTATGCAAATTCGTCAGTCAAAAACTCTTTAAAAAAAAAAAATATGAGCGAAGATCTGGTGTTTGAGATTCAAGAATTTTTTATTATTTCTCAAAGTAAGTGAAGTGGCATTTTTACAGTCTTTCCATGTGGGTTTCTAAATCTGCAAGACTGAAGACTTTAAGAGTGAAAATTGAAATTAAGTTGTTTTATTGCTATAGATTTTGTAAATTCAGAGAAATATATGCCTATTTTAACAAAATGATGGGAAGTAAAAATTAAACCCAGGTGGTTTTGATCTATGATAAACATTTGACTTGAGGTCAAAACGGTTCCAACTTAGAGCTGCTGCCATCAACCTGGACTATTTTATATGTATTTTATATGTATATACAAAATATTGATATTAATTTTTATACTATGTATTATACATATAAAATATGGGATAATAATATACCATATATATACCATAAATATATATACAGGTATATACAAATATATATATACATGTATAATATATAATAATTATATTTTACTTAAACTATATTTGTATTTGTTTGTTTTGGTTTTTTGTTTGGGTTTTTTTCTTCTTTATCCCTCCCGCCCTCCCTATCCCACCCCTCTAGATGGTCACAAAGCACCGAGCTGATCTCCCTGTGCTATGTGGTTGCTTTGCACTAGCTATCTATTTTATTTATTTATTTATTTTTAATTTATTGGAGTATAGTTGATTTACAAAGTTGTGTTAGTTTCAGGTGTACAGCAAAGTGAATCAGTTATAGATATACATGTACCCAACATTTTTGGCAAATTAAAAAAAATGATAATGTTAGGAGAAATTGGGAGCTTTTTCTTTTTTTTTTTTTTTTACTTTTGAAGAAGAATATTCTTTGATTTTCTCTTCTTGTGCCAATGCTCTTCTCTTTATTTAATTTTGAATTTTATTTTATTTATTTTTTTATACAGAACGTTCTTATTAGTCATTAAAAAGGAAAACTAAACCCTTTTGTCTCAGGATTCAAAGTGATTTTTTTCCTATCATCTAACATAAATTGGAGTTTTCCCTGCAACCTCAATGACCTGCTGAATGGGAGTCATGGAACCAGAAGAGGGCGCTGTTAGGTTGATGGCCTCTTGAACCAGATTTGAAAAGTGCTGTAAATCTGAATTTCTTTCATAATTTGAAGTGCTTGAAGAATGCCAGCAGAGAACAAACCTGAACTCACCTCTGGATAACAGTGACCTGCTTTCATCCAGATTTTCATTTTAATTGAGAAGCTGGGTGTTTCGTTGTCATTTCTTTGGAAATTAGCTTTTCAGATCTAGGCCAGCAATTTTTCTGTTGTGTATACAAATATAAAGGCCACTAACTGCTTTTGATTCCAAATCTAAAGACAAGAACCATAGAGTTCCTGTAATTGTCCTGTAAGATGAAAAATAAGGTGATTGGCGGTAGATTAAAGATATGATTTTTTCTTTAATGTTTTTGATGCGATATTTTACTAGGATGTTTTTTAGAATACTAAGGTACTAAGAAGAAAGCAAAAAGGCTCATTATCTCTCTGTCTAGATAACCAATATCAATATTCAAAAGAATAAATAAATAGAAGTTACAAGTAGTAAAAGGTTAGAAAAATTAGATTGTTTAGAAAGATACCAAATTAAAAGTGAACCTCTTCAACCTTAACCACGTAATCACTTTCTAATAAGTTCTTGGGGAGAGGGGCAGAATGTATGTTTGTATATACGCACATGCGTGTGCACACACACACACAGATGCGTATGTGTGTGACACAGCTACCTGTATTGGTTCTTATTTCACAAAGGTAATGACATAGCCACAGTGGTACTTAGTTTTTGTTGCTGTTGTTTTTCACCTAATGATGTATCTTGGGAATTTTTCCATATAGCATTTTCTTTCTCCTCATTCTTTTTAATGGCTCTTTAATAGCTGCATACAATCCCATTGTGTGGACTTAACCATAATTTAAAACTAATGCTCTATGAATGAGTGCTCCAGTTATTTCTAGTTTTTTAATATTATTTTTTAAATGCTCCAGTGAACATCCTTGTATGTATGTCTTGATGAACATTTGAAAGCATTTTCACAGGGTAGCTTCTGAGCAGTGGTACTGCTGAATAAAAAGGCATGTGCTTTTTAAATTTTCAGGCAACTTGCCTAATTATCTTCCAGAAAAGTGTATGCTCCCTGCAAAGTATATAAGAGAGCCTCTTTCTCTCTCCATGCCTATGTCAGCTCTGGATATCATCAAACTTTTAAAATTTCCACTCTGCTAAGTGGGGAGGAAAAAAAAAAAGAAAAAAAAAAAACCTCTTTGCTTTGATCCGTAGTCTTTAACTATAAATGAGTTTAAACATCTTTTCATATGTTTGTTCACCATTTATATTTCTTTTTCTATTGACATTTATATTTCTTTATCTTTTGCCCATTGTTCTATTGGCAGTTGATTTTTACGAGTTCTTTGTAAATTAAGGAAAATTTCCCTTTATTTTATATTTGAGCAGTTATCATTGGTCTTTCTACTTTGTGATTTTTTTTTCATAGAAAAGATTTTCATTTTAAATAGTTAAACATATCTCTTTTTTTCCTTTTTGGATTCTGGGTTTTGTGTCCTCCTTAGAAAAACTCTCACTATTCCAAGGGTATAAATAAATTTAGCTGAGATTTCTCCTAGAATTATTTTCTGGGTTTTTTTGGCATGTAAACATGTGATAATCAGAAATGTATTTGGGGACAAGAAATAAGATAAATAGTAGCTTTATTTTTTTTCCAATTAGCCAATTGTATGTCTATAACTTAATGAATAATCCCATTTTTTCTTGTTAATTTGAAATACCAGCTTTCTCTTAAACTAAGTTCCCATATATATTTGGGTCTTCTTCTGGATATTTTATTATGTTTTATTAACCTATTTATTCTCTAGTATCAGGTTTAATTATTATAGCTTCATATTATGTTTCAATATTGAAGCAGAGAATGGCTACCTTCTCTCCAATTATTTTTTCCAGTTTTCCTAACTCTCATGTTTATTTTTCCAGATAAATGTTAATATCATTTTAGGCTAAACTTTAATTAAGTCAACACACGACAGGGAGAATGACCAGTACATCTGAGAATACTGCTCATTTTTCTTGGTGTCATAAGGAAAAACTATATCTTCAGAGTGAATAGATGGAAAGGCTAATAATTGGCTAGAGAAATACACTTGAATCAGTTGAATATACCCCAAATGCATAAAAGAGTCAGAATGGGAAAAATGGCTAAAATTGTTTTTTTCTTTTTTTTTTTTCTTTTGATCTAAGTTGAGAAGAGGGGAGATGGATAGATGTGAGGGGTGGTTTACATCATAAGCATTCTAAGTGAAACAAAATAATTTCATTGTGTAGAATAATAAAACCTGAATATATAAGCCTATTTTCTTTAAGTAAGTAGCCACGTTTAAATGAAATTTTTCTCTTGGAGGGGAAAAAGAGCATAGCGGCATATTAAAATGCAATTCCTAAAAGCAATGTAAACCGTTTTTAAGTTCGTATGTAAATGGGAATAGAAGTGCAAAACAAATTACCTGTCATGGGTCAAGCCATCACATGTTTAACTGGTACCATTTGTGCTTGGGTGTTAGATGACCACGTCTTTGTGTCTGTTCCATCATTCACTCTTGTGAGATGCATTTAATGCAAAATCCCTGGGGTCTTTTCCAGTGTTGCGATTGCCTCATCACAACTCTAGTGCCTAAAATGAAGGAGAAACTTTGTGAAGGTTTCAGCAGGAAATATGGGACCCAAACCATCCTTCCTAGATAGGTTTGCCAGATAAAATACAAGATGCCCAGTTAAATGTTTTTGAATTTCAGATAACAGTGAATTTTTTTTAGTATGTGTGTCCCAAACATCACCTGCTCAGGATGTAGCACAAGTATATCCCAAATATCCCATGGGATGTATACTAAAAAATGTATCTGTTGTTTATCTAAAATTCAAATTTTGTTGGGTGTTCTGTATTTTATTTGCTAAATCTAACAATCCTTATATCTAGATCATATGTCAAATTCCTCCTCTTGCAATGTATTTATTCTTAGAGAAACCACAACCTAGAGAAACTGAAAGAAGAGAGATTATTTTCTTGCTTATTTGCCCCAGAAGACAAGGTAGAAAACTTGGTGGAGATCATTTGGTTTAGGGTGAAATCCAGAGGACTTCAACCAAACTTGACAGGGCACATGAATCACCTTGTTCAGTGCAGGGACGGGGCTCGAAAGTCTGCATTTCTAACAAGCTCCAGGTGATGCCAATATGGCTGGTCCCTGGACCACACTTTGAGTAGCATAGTGGGACAAGTTTCCCCTCCCTGGAGGGAAGAGACTTCGGCAAAGGGCATTGCTAATTTTGGAAATGTTTAAACATCTGAAGCCAGAATGGTTGACTACTTTAACCAAATGTTGCTCTGTGTTCTTTGTCCCAGGTGCTGGCCAACCCACAACATTGTGACGTGGTTTTCGAGCTTCCGGATCACTCACCATTTCCTTACTGAGGGTGTCCCCTGGCAATCGTTTAACAAAACCCTAAGTGCAGGGGCTCTTCAGCATTCATCTAATTTCTGAAAGGCTATTCTAAAAGATGGTATCTGTTCTTTTGTAGCACAGTGTTTGTGTTTTTCCTGCTTTCCTTTTCTTTTTTTTTTTTTTTTGGCATTTGCACAGTATATACAAAAGAATATTGAATTGTAACGATATTGAATAGTTCCAAAAAAAGGTCTTAGCATGGTCAAACAGGCTTACAGTTTAAAATGTGTTATTCTCTTCTTTGGGAGTTAATGAGATAAATGATGCAATAAACCTGGGTTTTTTTTTTTTTTTAGCATTTCTAGGAATTAAAAACTTTGTGTTTACAGAATTGAGCTGCAGAAAATGCAGGACATGCCAATTTGAGACATGTGGTCTTCTGAGACAGGAGCATACAGTTAATGCATTTCAGAAACTAAAAATCAGACCATCTAGCTCTGAGCTATAACTTGTTTTTAATGCAAAGATGCTAGTCTGATAATATATACTGTAATCCTGAAACATTTGTGTTACTTACTTTTTGAGGTGGAAGTCATACCAATAAATTATTGCACCGTTAGTGTTAGATTCTGTGTCCTTTGGAAGTTATGCCATTGCTGTAGGCTGACCCATCACATAGAGAGAACCCTTGCTATACGGGCTAGGCTTACACTCTGGGACATTGCCCAAGGGTAGGAAGAAACCAGAGGGACATAATTCAGTCATCATTTCCAAAGTTATTACCAAAATCTGTGAGGAAGTTTAATCTTCCAAAGAGTGGCGGGTCAATGATAGCCAGGAGGGCTTGGTTGCTTGCTTCTCTTCAGGCTCTAGATTCAATAAGAGGCTCAGTGTGAGACATATGGAAGCTCTCACTGAGATCAGCCCATCATTAGGTGTGACCACCGCTCACCCTTGCCCGCAAGTTCTCCTTGGGGGTCTGAAGCCCAGGTGGCTAAAGTAAAGCATTAAGTCCATCTTAATAGAATCTGAATGACATATGATGTGAGAAGCCACTAGCACGTGATCGACAAGAACCTACTGTTCACATCGTGCCCTGTCCACCCTCCTGGATACCTACCTGCTCTCCTCACGCCCTACATCACCAACTCTCTTTACTACCAAGAATACTGGACCTTGCTCATGGAGAAGTTTAGCGAGAAACTCTTGCAGAGAGCTGGTTTATTTTTTGCCCTGTGTGATGAATTTCATCTGGCCAAGAAAGGAATCAAGTTACTAAAAAGCATCACATTTTAGATCTCCAGGCTGTTTTCTTTAAGACTGGGGAAAGGGGGACTATTTATTCTGCCTTAAAATGATGGCAAATAAGTGATGATGACAGATGACATTTTGTGAATGTAGACTCCGGATATACTCCTAATAGGTTAATGTAGTCATAAAAAGAAATCAAGTAGATGTTTTTCTGTTATGTAAGCAATAATTTTTTTTCTGTGTCTTATTGAATATGACTAGCAATTATTTATTTACATGCTAGACGGTTCTCTGCATGCGGGTTCCATGTAAGTACAGAAATTTCCTCAGCCACTGGAGGTATCTTGACCATTTTGTCATTTGGATGATCTGTTGTTAGATTGAAATTTACACATCATCTCATTTAAAATTGTGCCTTAGAAAATGCAAAGCTGTTACACATAGTCAGTGATGAATTAAGGATGCAGTACATTGAAGAGAGATGGAGTCCCCTCCAAGTTCTCAAGACTTCTCGTGGAGGTGTTTGCTGTTTTACGGGAGGAAAAAAATTTAAAAAAAGAAAAAGAAAAATAGAAAAACTAAAAAAAAGAACGTTTTGAACATGTACAGATTAAGTCCAATATTTTGATTAACCACCTGCATGTTTTATTAAATATTTTGATAATGTGGATGTTTACACTTTGCATGATACTAGCAGAGTACTTTACCACCAGTAATGCACAAACATGTACAATATGATTCTTCATAACCGATTTTTCTAGAATACTTTTTACATGTGGAACTCCATCTGTTCTGTAAGGATTCTATGAATATTGCACATTCTCTTCTGGTTTCACAAACTCATTTATACATATTTCTTAGTGAGACTCATTGTACATTGTATTGAAGCTAGAATCAAGAAAACTAAAGCCCCGTCTCCAGCTGCGAAATGTGCTTTTCCATAATGAACAATAGTCACCAGCACAGAATAACCTCCAACATTTTCTAAATTCTAATTGCCAACTGTTTCTATTTATATTTGATTTATATTTCATTTGGAGTCTGTTACATGGCAGCTCGGGCAGACTAGATCTTGTTTTTTCCAATGCAGCATAATGAGTATGATCTATTTCTTTTCAAATAATCTTTGAGATCCCAGGAAAAAAAAAAAAGTGCTCTGCTCTGTTGAGCTACAATGTAAATGTGTTTGTTTAAAAAACAGATGAGGCAAGTGAGTGATTTATTGTTCCTGAAGAAGTATATCTTTTTTTTTTTCTTATACTTCAAAAGCTTGTCCCTTCTCTTTCTTAAGGAAAAAAATGGGTAACTCTTTGTTTTTCACTTGCAAACTTTCATGACATGTGTTCATTCTTTCCGTGTAGTGTTACTAATGCAATACATATTATAGTTATCTATACACAGTGTAAGACTTAACAGGCTGAAATGATCCACCTCATATGTGAGTCCGTCCAAAAGATGTTACTGTTCTGGGTGGGCCAATGTTCTATATCAGTTACACTAACCTTCATTTAAAATATTTATTCTAAAATGCCTCTGAGAAATAGTAAAAAATAAACATAAAAAAGTTGTCTAAAATGCAACAGCTTTTATAGTAAATGTACATTTATAAATAAAATACTCAAATCAACTTTGTATTTCATTGATTTTTTTTGAGGGGTGGGGGGGCCAGTTTTCTTACTTGGGGAAGAGAGGATCAGGCTGTCTCTCTCTTGCAGCTTTTGGTCCAGAGTTACAGGGTCAGTTGATGGCAATGATGCGTATTTGCATATGTATATTGATGCGTCTTGAGGTCAGCTATTTAAGGCAAATCAAACTTACCAGCTGACTGTAGGAGTCACCAAGGAATTGCCTGCCACTGAAGGATTCAAACTCCTTGAGATGAGAATCACAATAACCAGGAGAGACCATGCAAATACCAGAGGAAATTGTCTAAAACAACCAAGTGATGGTTTACTTCCAGTACTGGCTAGAGAAAACCACGTCAAACCCTTTAAAGCCGCTGTATTCTGCCACTTTTTCCAGTGCTGACCCAATGCTCCCTCTCACTGTATACATACAGTCTGTTCACTGAGGACCTTTCTCTCCATTGTTGAATCTGGGAATATCCTTTGAAAAGGTGGCATCCTGCTGATACTGTATCAGCAAAATACACGTGTATCTTGCCTGGCACTGTGTCTCAAATTTGTAGGTGGTCGCAATAGCAATCAAATTCCTTGAAAGTTTCCATCATTTTAAGACGCAATATTCTAATTGCTACTGCAAGTTGTATTCTGCTTCTTTTTTTGCAAAGTTTGGTATGCAGTTAGTAGTTGCTGCTGTTTCCATATAAAAGTGAATTCTTTGCCTTTTGTAAGAGAATTTTAGCAACTATTGGAGTAATTTAATATATCCATTGTTATTTAAGTGAAAGTTTATTCAACTACAATGCATTTCAAAACAAAGAAAAGATTGTTATTCTAACATGTTATCTATGAAGAATGCCTTTATTAAAAGAAGAACATTTTACCTGGGATAATGTTGAACTAGCTTTTCTTCCATTGACTTTCTTCAAGACCTAAGGACTCCTTTTTAAGGTCTGAATCTGGACCACAAAGGATCTCTCCCCATCCTTTGGCATTATCTAAGTCAGGGGTTACAAACTCAAATGACTGGAGGGACCAGCTAGGTATTGTAAATGAGGACCAGAAGAGGACAGTATAAGAGAGAGGTATAGACTATGGCAAACTGAAAAAAGAACAGTTTTGTCTAACAAATGAACATATCTACGAAACAGAAACAGATTCACAGACGTAGAGAACAGACTTGTGGTTGCCAAGGGGGAGGAGGGGTGGGAGAGAGGATTGGGAGTTTGGGATTAGCAGATGCAAACTAGTATATATAGGATGGATAAACAACAAGGTCCTACTGGATAGCACAGGGAACTATATTCAGTATCCTGTGATAAACCGTAATGGAAAAGAATATATATGTATAACTGAGTCAATTTGCTGTACAGCAGAAATTAACACAACACTGTAAATCAACTATACTTCAATAAAATTTTAAATAATAATAATAAAGATTGGCACTGGTACACAGCAAAAAAAAAAAAGCAATCCTGTCTAAAGAAGGAGGCAGCTACCCATCTCTAACCAATTGTTTTCATACGAAATCCTCAGCTTTTTAAATATTGACAATTCAAAGCATTTTCCAGCACAGTGCCAACCAAAACTGTGAGGCTCCACAAAATATACCCACAAGTCCAATTTTGTTCTCAGGCCACAACCTGTAACGAAATCTCTTTTCTATCAGCGGCTACTAACTTGCTGTGAGTCCTTTCATTTGACAAATACGTCAAGACTTGCCATCCAAATTTGTGCTTTTGGAGTGTCCTGGGTCATTCAGAGAAGGAAGCTGATAAAGCCATTAATCAGCAGGTGGTATCGCTACAATTCATGACACTTTTCAGCATTATTTGTGTATCGTCATCAAAAATTCCTCTTTCACAAGCACCCATGTTCAGCATTTTGCAGAACCATGCCCTTCCCCTTCCTTCTTCCTTCTGAATGACTCAAAAGGACAGAAAAGTGTGTAAATATACAAGGCAGAATCTTTTCTGAACTTGTTTAGCGCCATTTTATCAACTGTACTTTTGCAAGCATTGTTTTATTTGTCAAAAAGCATTTCTGGCACATGAGAAGATAAATGTATGCCTCCGCATTTTATAGATGATGAATAGAGGTATACGAGGAATAAGTGACTTATTCTGAATGAGTGTAAGATTTTACATAACTGTGTATTTCAACTGGCTCCAGCCAGGAGGGATTAGGTGAAGCTCACATTCAACTGTGCCTGGTCCTCATGTCTGGGACCCCACATGAGACCAACTAGAAGGACCCCTGAGCATAGCTGGACTTCGCAGGATTTAATCCGCACTCAAACGGAGACTAGAACACTCTTTTTATAGTAAACTTGCACTTACAAAATACTCCAATAGACTTATTATCCCATTTTTACCCCTTTGGCGTGACCTTGGACACTTTGGTGTTTGCTGGAGAGGAGGCCGAGGAGTGTCTGTCTCCACACCATCCACACCTCTGGCCAGAGCCGCAGGGACCTCTCTCCCGACACACACCACCTGCCAAGCCTCCCCTGCCCAACCCCAAGTCTGGTCTCCAGAACTGGGGAATGCCAGTTCTGCCTGATAGATAACTCAACTTTTGTGTTGCTAAACTGGTCCTCCACTTTCTCAAACTCAACAGCCAAGGCCTGAACAAAGGAAAGGTCCCTCTCTAACCACTCTGTTGGGGAGAAGACACTGAGGGTCCAGCTCATTGATTCCTATAGTACAGTAGCATTTCACCACAAACGAGTTCATTCATACAGGAATCAAGGCGTTTCGCCTTCTCAGCAGGAATAATGACATTGTCCAGGAAAGCCTGTTTTCCTCATGGTCCACCAAGGAGAGAGAGAATAATCATAACCAAAACCTGTTGGTTTAGAAAATACCTTGGCTGGGGAGTTCCCCTACAGTCCAGTGGTTAAAATGTGACACTTTCATTGCTGTGGGCCCGGGTTCGATCCCTGGCCAGGGAATTAAGAAAGAAAAAAAAAAAGAAGTAAAGAAAATACCTTGGCTGAAAGTGACTGAAGTATAACTATAGGAAGCCCCTGTCAAACATCATGTCAAGCGCTACACCCTCACTCTCAATGGTACAATATTAATGACTGTCCCAAGCTCTGACCTTGGAACGTTCAACAGTTCCTCCTGAATTCATGAAAAGTTGTGATGAAAGTATTTCACGTTTTCTAACACTTTGAAAATTGAGAAGCTGCGCCTTGTTTATATACTAACACTCTGGGAAACAAGTGAAATATTTGATTAGGGAAATGGAGAATGCCTATTCTGAGATGATCCAAGAAAGTTTGAAAAGAACAAAGGAATTTGCCTTACCAAATGGTAAACTTTACTAGAAAGAGAACAATAAACAAAGTAGGTATCTTGGGCAAGAATGGATAAACTAATTATAATTAACACAACAAAGTATATGACCCAGAAACAGACCCAAGTAAACATAAAAATGTTAGTGCATAATAATGATTAATTATTATGGGTTATAAGGGTTAATATCCTTAACATATGAAGTCCTTTACAAATCAATAGAAAATGAGCAAAAGGACATAAAAAAGCTGACAAAAAATATATAAATGGCCAATAAACATGAAAAAAGTTCAGCCTTCAAAGAAATGCAAATTTTAAAAGTAAGATAAGGCTATCTCTACCCCCCAAAAAATAGAAAGTCCTCAATTATATTAAGAATTTAAAAACTTCTATATCGCAAAAAGAAAGGTTTTTTGTTTTGTTCTGTTTTTTTGCGGTACGCGGGCCTCTCACTGTTGTGGCCTCTCCCGTTGCGTAGCACAGGCTCCGGATGCGCAGGCTCAGCGGCCATGGCTCACGGGCTCAGCCGCTCCGCGGCATGTGGGATCTTCCCGGACCAGGGCATGAACCCGTGTCCCCTGCATCGGCAGGCGGACTCTCAACCACTGTGCCACCAGGGAAGCCCCAAGAAAGTTTTTAATAAAGCTACAAACCAAGAGAAGTTCTTTGTCACACATACAGCCAACAATTAGCATTACAAACTATATAAAGAACTGCAAAATATCAATAAGAACAGGTCAATAGAAAAATGGACAAAAGACATGAAAAGGCACTTCACAGAAAACAGAAAAAATATATATATATTCAATTTTATTAGGAATGAAATGCAAATTAAAAGCATTATGAAATGTCATCATATACCCGTGAGATTGATAAAAATTTAAACTTTAATGATATCAAGCGTCAGTGAGGATGGAGAATGGGAACTCACACACTGCTAATGAGAATGTATATTGGTAAACAACTGTGCATTATCTAGTGAAGTTGATGAAGCTCATACCCCTCGATGTAGCAATTTCACTTCTAGAACATAAACACCTTAGCCTAAACTCTAGAGAAGCTCAAGAAACTCTCACAGATGTCCATGGGACAGGTTCAAGGATGTCCCTCACAGCGCTGCTTTATATAAATTACAGTACTCCGTTTTAGCAGTGAAAAATGAGTGAGCCACGGAGGGCACAGATACGCTTGGATGAATCTCGGAAAACATAACGTTTGGTTAAAATAGCAAGACACCAGAGATTACATACAGTATGATACCCATTGATATGAAGTCCAAAGGCAGTAGAAAACTAAGCATTATAGTCTCTGTGGGTACATAGTATGTGGTAAAAGAGCAAAGCAAAGAAATAATATAAACAAAATTGAGGATTTGTGGTTAAAGGAGGGGAATGTTGTCAGGGAGGGCACACCGGAAGTATCAACTTGATTGCCTTTTTATTTTTTGTCATCCACTCATAAGTTCTGTTTTGTTGAGTACCTTCAGCCTTACCAGATATTGCCAAACTGCTTTCAAAGGTGATTGTTCCAAGTAGCCTGACAACAGTGTGTGGAAGATCCTATTTCCCCCATCACACCCAAAACTCGCCAAGTCAGGCTTGTTAATTTTTACCTCTCTGGTGGAAAGGAAATGGTATTTCATTGCCTTCATTTGCATCCTCCTGACTACTGATGAAGCTGGGCATATTTTCATATCTTTATTGGACAGTCCAGTTTCACTTCCCTGAATTACCTGTTCATTTCCTTCACAAATTGCCTTGTTGCATTTCTTTTCTT
Source organism: Leucopleurus acutus (assembly GCF_964270905.1). NCBI lineage: Eukaryota > Metazoa > Chordata > Mammalia > Artiodactyla > Delphinidae > Leucopleurus > Leucopleurus acutus. The sequence continues at coordinate 65,916,759 of NC_139146.1, forward strand.
TTGTTTTTATTGCTTCTTAAGGATTTTGTAAGTATTCTAGATCCTAAATCCTTTATCAGTCACACACATTGCAAATGTTTCTTCTCAATCTGTGGTTTGTCTTGTAAACTTTATTTGGTCTTTCAACAATTTTAAATTTTAACATAGTAAGTATATGACCATCTGTGTAAGTTTTGTGCTTCCAGAGTCTCATTTAAGAAATCCTTCCCTACTCCAATTCTATAAAGGTATTCTGCTCCATACTCTCTTAAAATTTTTTAAAGTTTTGAAATTCACATTTAGCTCTTTATCAAGTGAACTGCAGATCTAATGTGTTTTTTTCCCTTTGGATAGTCTATTTTCCCAGATCCACTTATTAAATACCTCATCCTTTTCCTGCTGATTTGTAACGTCCCTTCTGTGAGAGACTGTCTTGCAATATCTGAGAGTCTGTTTCTGGGCAATAATTCCATCTCTTTGATCTACTTGTCTATCCCTACACCAGTATCACATTGTTTTAATTACTATATATCAAGCCTTGATATCTGGAAGGGCAAATTTCTTCCTTTCTCAAAATCGTCTTGGCCATTTTTGGACCTTAACCCTTCCATATGGATTTTAGGAATAGCTGTAAAATGCCTGCTGGGATTTTAAGCAAAATTGAACTTACAGACTATAATTTTCTAATTGGTATTGTTACAAGAATACCACTGATTTTTTAAAATGTTAATTTGGGGCACAGCAACTTTGCTGGACACTCTTATTAGTTCTAATAAATACATTGTTTATCATTTCTCTTTGACTTTCTGTGTAGTTAATCATCATCTACAAAAAAAAGTTCGTCTCCTTTCAATTATGTCCTCATTTTCTCATGTCTTATTTGTTAAGATGTCTAGTAAGTGATGATAATGGGCATTCTTATTTCACACTGCTAGTTATATAGGCAAAAAAAATGGAAAACAACCTAGACGTCTAACAATAGGGAAGTAGTTGTGAATATTATGGTACTTCCTTATAATGACATTTCTGCCCTTGAAAAATAGCATTTGCAAAAATTTTAATTTAAATTATTAAAATACCCACAATAAAATGCTACATAAAAAGCCATGTATCAAATTAAATATGATTCAAGTTTTATGAGTAAAATATATAACATATGCTTTGTATTGTGTATGTCACTCAAGTGTCCCCAGTTTTCAAGGCCTACAGGATTGAGCTTCCCCATAATACCCAAATATAAATCCATGCCCCATTCCACAGGACTGTAAGAAGTCTGGTCCTCTCTGCAGTTATTTATGGTGATCTTCAGCATGTCCTGGTTTTTGTTTTCCACCTTCCATGCTTGCCTACTGCCCCAGGCTGCTGCTTCTGTCACTTTTGCCCATTTCATCATTCCTTCTATACTTAAGCCCCAAACATGAGTACAAGCCATCACTCCTTTATTCTTCAGAGACCAGCTAAGAGAGGACTCCTGTGGTTTAATAAACTTAAATAAGGTTAATAAAGTTGACAATAGCACAGCCAAATTACAAGGCAAGAAAGGAAAACATTAGATTGGAATTCACGTACCATTGCACTTAAAATCCATTGGCCACGCCTGTTCACAGGGAGCCATGTCTTCCTTCCTCCCTAGCTTCCGGCCTCTGGCCTGCTGCCGTGTTCAGAGACACATTCCTCTCAACTAGACTTTGCTTTTTCATATTCTCTCACTCTCTCCTCCCCTCACCCACCACCCCTGCCCCTTGGAATGCACCATTGTATTCCAACATGCTAGAGGAATCAGAATCAAGCCAGCTAATATCACGATGATTTCTCAGGGCTACGCTCAGCCCACAGTGAAGGCAGCCTTTACCTCAGTTAACATCTCAGTCTGAAGAAGGAAGACAGACTCTGGAGGTGCAATGTTCAAACCCCAGCTCCACCACTTAATACTTGTGACCTTGGGCACGTTGTTTATCCTCTCTGTGCCTTGGTTTCCTCACGTGCACAATGGGGATAATAATAGAATGTAACACATAGTGTTATTGTAAGGACTAAATAGGATACTGCATTTAAAACAGGACATATTCTAACATATAGGAAATGTTAGCAGTTTCCATCAGTGTTGGGATTACCATGTGTTAGTAGGAATACAGTACAAGTTGTAGGAGTGGAATTACTCTACCGATATTCAGGGCTACAGTAGGAAAAAAAAAACTTTTGCTGAACTTGTTTCTCTATAGCTAGACAGTCTCACCAGTGCAGGTTTTGTGAGAAAAGAAAATCTGCCCCCAAAATAAATTCCAGCATAGGGCATTAGGGCCACAAAGAGTTCAGAGATAGTCTCAAAGCATCCTGCAAAGGAACTATGTAACAACTCAAAAAGAAATAAAATATTGAAATAGATAAACCAGAATATCAATAGCAGTTATTTTTGATTTGTGGGGTTATGAATGATTTTTATCCTAACTGCACACTTTTGTGTGTTTTGCCAACACTGGCCATCTATCGCTTTTATAACATGAAAAACTAAGAACAGTCGAAAATATAGAAAGAAAGCCATCCATACCAGATAAGAGTTTATTAGAATTTATTCAGTTACCAAAATTCTACCATGAAATGTAGTCTAGGCTTGAATAAAGAGAGAATTCATCTGGGTATTGAGTCTCGGCAAAGCCTGGCCATCACCGTGTGACCCTATTGCTGCTCTGGGAGCGGCCTGGGAGCTTTTCAACTGCAGCCCCTTAACTCACATAGAGTTCTGTTCCCCTGCGGCATACTCAGATCTGAACATGAACTTGTAGCTGACACCAGAGCCTCATCCCCATTTGCAGTTTACGTGTGGAGAATTCACCCTATCCTTAAAAGTGGGTTGCAAAAAATGCTTCCATAAAACTTACGTCAGTTGTCTAAAACTGCTGTGTTGGCACTTTCCAAGTTTAGTATGACCTTGTATTTACATAGCAGAACGTACTTTAAGATAGAAAAAAGGATCCTGTTAGAAGTTAATGGCAAATGTCCTCTGCCCTCAGAAATACAACAATTAAGATGAATCAGAGGCTCCTGATTTTGAATCAGATCTGCTCTCCTTGAGAAAATAGATTTTGGGCCTTTTCCCATCCTACTTCTCCTTGAAAAATAATGGCAAAGCTTTCCTTGCTGGATTTTGTCATGGAATAGAATCCTAGGAACATCTAATAATGAAGGGAAAGCAGATAACAGACTCCCAGAAAACATGGTAACTTGACATAAATGAGCATTTTGCAAAGTGTGTTCCTCAGATGTGTTATATGAAATGTTCTTCTGGAAAAGGATTCCATGGTCAAACATGAGTAGAAAGCACCAGATATCCTTTTGCTTGGAGGTAAAGAATGCATATTAAAGGCCTGAACAATTCTGCAGTAGTCCATTTGAATTTGTGAAACCCACATTTTCCTAAATATATTTCATCAAGAAACTATTCCATACTCTTCTCAACATTCTCTGGTGCTTTGGAAAGTATTGATTGAACAATTAATACATTTGGGAAATCACACAAGTATCTTGATAATATACAGACATGTTTTTGTTTTTTTTATTCTTAGACCATTTTAAATTTCATGATGCCCAACTACAAGAATGGCAACATTAAAACCAAATGGGAAACATCTGGAACTATGAAAGTAGGAAGTGGAGGCTCGTGAGAGGTAAGGACCAAGGCAGCTGTGGGAATGGCTGGAATTCATTAGCGCTTTTTAGTCAAGGTTTTCTCCTAAGAAATTTCTAATGGAAAGTAATGCTGTCATTAGGAACCCTGTCGAGAATATGGTTGAGGTACTCATTTCTCAGGGCAGGACAAATAAAACTTTTGTAGGGTGTCAAGAGACTGAACATTAAAGGAAAGTATAATGTCCATATCTAACGTGTCTTTCTCTCTCCTACCTTCTCCCAGCACTCAGGAGGGAAAGCTCTAAAACTAGTATCCAAAGATCTCAAGCATTGCACCACGAGCAAAGATTCCAGAGGGCCGCTGAAATCTTAGAAAGTGTATAAACACCTTAAGCTGAATTCAGGAGACTAGGCAACTAACATGAGTTAGGATTGACCTTTTGTGGTTTTTTGTTTTGTTTTTTTCACTGTGCCACGCAACATGTGGGATCCTAGGTCCCTGACCGGGGATCGAACCTGTGCCCCCTGCAGTGGTCATGCGGAATCCCAACCACTGGACTGCCGGGGAAGTCCCAGTATTGAAAAAGCATATCACTGCTGTATAGCACAAGAACTCTACTTCACTTCTCTGTACGGTAGAAACTAACACAACATTGTAAAAAACTATACCCCAATTAAAAAATAAAAAAGCATATCAGACAATCTATTCTGATAGACTAAGAGTGTACTGCCTTTCAGAAAGCCGGTACAAGGATGCCTGTAGATTCCGATATTGGTTGTCTATTTGACCAGCAACCAGATTCCCTTCTGGACCCAAGGATGATATTGCTTGGTGATTCAAGAGTATGCAACACATACCATCGCTTCTTCTGTTTGGGTAACCTTTTGAATGGGATAAACACGCCCTTGTCTAACTTCTTCGTTTATCTTTGTAAAAAAGGGGGAAAAAATAAGGTAAGGGTATATCTTTTGCTTTAATGAATCATTTAATACAACATTTTTGTAGTTTGGGTAAAACATTTGTGGTAGTTCCCAGCTTCAGTGTCATTGATCTTCATCCTTTGGTGTAGAATTGAAGAATTCTCTGACTCTTTGACTTGAACCAGTATGTGATCAGTATATTTCTATGTGATTCATAGAAAGAAAGCATGAGTAACATAAATGAGAAGACTCTGAGGGGTAACCTCACAATCTTACTTTCTCTAATAGCTCTCAGAAACGGGGCTCAGTAAAAACACCAGGATTTCTGATAGCTTTAAATTTACTATTGTATCCTTTACTGCCTATCATAAAAGACAATTCAAGGATGGGGAACCTTAAATTCACTGTTCCCCGGAGTATATATAATAGAAAATCTGTCACCTTCCCAACATCGATTCTACAGCAGTCATGTTTTTAGGTGGGATGAACCCCTCCATCAGCTTCAGGGGTAAAGTCTTACTGCTATAATCCAGCAGGATAATCCCACCCCTTCACCACAGATATTGGTTAAAGTGACCTAGGTTTAAACCAATTAAAGGTCCAATCAACAGGAATCTCAGAATTTTTGTTAGATAGCTAAGGAAAGACTCTATCTTTCTCTGGATAAAAAAGAGGAGGCATGTGGACTTAATTATACTAACAGCTCTCTTGTAACATCAAAGGGCCCAGCCTCTGGGTGAAGCCCACACTGTAGATGGCAGATATAGAGAAAAAAAAGAAACAGAGTCCACAGTGACATTATTGAGCTCTAGACTAACTGGTTCTGGAACTCACACCACTGCATTTTCATAATACCTGTAAATTCCTTTATTTATTTAAAAAAATTATTTATTTATCTATTTGGCTGCGCAGGGTCTCAGTTGCTGCGTGCAGGATCTTTGTTGTGGTGTGCAGGCTTCTCTCCAGTTGTGGCGTGGGGGTCCAGATTGTGTGGGCTCTGTAGTTTGTGGCATGCAGGCTCTCTAGTTGAGGCGCGCAGGCTCAGTAGTTGTGACGTGTGGGCTTAGTTGCCCCGCGGCATGTGGTTAGTTCCCCAACCAGGGATCGAACCCACGTACCCTGCATTGGAAGGCAGATGCTTAACCACTGGACCCCTAGGGAAGTTCCTCCTTTATTATTTAATCCAGCGTGAGTTGATTTTTCTGTCCCTTGGAATGGAAAACTTCCTAACACAGGCAGACATACTAGGCCATGACATAACAATAAAATCACATTGAAATGAGCATAGGTGCCTATAGTTCTATCCCTGGTAGTACTTCAGGCTTAAAAAATTATTATGATGCTTATTTTAAGGTCAAAATTTAATAGGTTCCATAGTTTTTCCTAGTAACAACTTCCCTGATTTTAATATCATTGATTTGCCTTTCTTATTTACTCTTCTTCAACACCAATCTCCTGACTTTCCCATTTGGGGGGAAAAAAAACAAGTAGAAGAAGTTTGATATCTCTTTTTAAGTCAATGCAGTTACTATCATCTCATAAAAATTCTAGAAAGTTGGCTTAATTCACAGGGTTCAGCAGCTCTCCTGTTTATCAGGGGCCTACATACACAATGAAAGTCCAGTTACTGCTCAGGTTAACCAAGTAAAAGGAAACATACGTGTCCCAGCACAATTCTGTTAAAAAGCAAACAAATAAACAAGAAGTGTCCAGGTACAGTCAAATCCAAATCCATGCTTTTCCCCCACAAATTTAACACTGTATTTCTTTGATTTTCTAAAAACCATATCACCTCATCAGTTGGCCTTTCCTAGATGGAAGACTGATTGCTATCGGAAAAGATTACAATATTTAATATTGAAATCTTGAAGCCTGGGGTTGAGGGGCCACTATAGACAGGGTCCTTTGGAAAGCACACTACAGTTTTCTTTCTTCAAGCCACAAGGCAAACTTCCAGCTGACAGTATTTGAACCAAGCACCAGAAAAATGAATTCTGTGTATAAGAGGACACATAAGTACTTAACCCAGGGGATATTCGTACTATTTATTTCAGAGCCAAGGTGATTCCCTTCAGCAACCTGGGCTGGAGTCGGTGGGTAGGCTAAAGGGCAGAGTTAGCACGAGGTTCAAAGAGTTATTTCTACTTGGTGACTAACCCCATTTGATTGTCTTAAGTGTTTCTGTCTTCTAGGGTGTGCTTTTATTTCAGATGATTATGAACGTTCCAAGAGGACTCACTGCAGCCACCTGGCTTAAGAACTGTAAGGCACTTGGGAAATCAAATTTCAGGAGAGAAGATTGGTTTGACAAACAATGAACAAGGAGAAATCTTCTCTTTGCAGAGCTGCTGTGTGTCAGAGTTTATCCTCATTATATTATGGTAGGAAGAAAAGGACAAATTAAGACATTTAACTGCTTAAAATTTGAGACCCAATTGCATTTAACACAGCAAATCTTGTTACTGGACCTGTGGGTTTACCTTTTGCCTGTGTGAAGTCTGGTATGTGTTAGCAAATAACATTTTTTTTAAACCAGAGAATGGATCTGGGCTAAGTGGATAATCACAGCTACACATTCTCTGCTTTACAAGTGAAGATCCTGTAAGATCCAAAAAGTTTTAAAATTAGATCGGAAGTGCTTAAAAAGAAGAAAACCTCAAAATAACCTTACCTGCCCACCGTTGCTTGCACCAGCATGCTTTAAATTCATAGCAATTAGGTAACTCAAAAGTTTTAATTTTTAATATAGGGAGTCATTCACTTTTATTCAAAAGCTCCAATAGAACCATGAATACTCCAAGTTCAAATACTGATGTCAGACATGTTTATCTTTAGTGATGAGTCAATTTGTCATGTTTGGGGTGGAGGAAAAAGATAAAACAGTATGGCCAGAAAGCCAAAGTTCTCTATTCTTGCGGATAGAGCTATCATTGACATTTAATTGAAAATACTGAACAAAACCTCACTAGTGGCTAATGTTTGCGTATCTCATCAGGAATCAAGTAAATCACGTCTTCTGTGAGTGGCATCTTCCTCAAGTGTATAATGACAGGCTTAGACAAAATTATTAAGTTCTCTTCTACCTCTGTGGCCTATTAAATATTATACTGTCACTTCTTATTGTAAAATAATATTCTCAGTGCAAAAAAATATCAGAAACCTTAAAAGAATAAAGCTCAAACGTATTTCCAGGACCCAGAGAAACCACTCTTTGGAATATAGCCTGCATCTTAATTCAATAAACAACTGATACATGAAATGTTTATTTGCATTCAACATACTTTCAGAAAGGACATGAGGTGGCTTCACATAAATGCCTAATATTCAAAAGGGCTACTGAAATTAGGCTAAAAGTAGAAGGGCTTTGTAATGAACGCAAGGACCTCTTAAACCAGAGACAGTGATGCTAACAAGAACGACCGAGGGTGATCACCACCAATACGTGTTCAAAGATAGCGGGATTTTGCCTGTTTGTGTGCCTCTATATCCTTTGGTGGCTACTCCAGGTTTCTTGCAGAAATTTCCCTAAAATGGGACCAAGAGCCAGAGGCAGTTATTTGAAGACCTCTGAAGATGATAAGCTATTTAAGGAAACTGGTCTACCTAGCATTTTCCATTCTTCCTATGGCAGTCAACCGGGGGCAGTCATTGCTGGGGGTGACCACAATTATCAGGTCTGAGCAGCCTGGAAACCACTCATCTTTGAGGCATATTAGGCCTTCCAGAATAGATGAGGATATTCCTAGCACCACGTCTCTTTGGAGCAAATATATTCAAGCTGTTTTCAGAGTACTCAGACACTACTAGCAACTCTCTGTGAAATAAATGATGTAGTGACTTCTGGGGGTTAGCTTTCCTATTCAGCCTGATGTTTGCAACTGTTCAGAATCAAAGCTGCTGGCTTAATGCTAAATGATTTCTACTATGGCCCTCCAATTTGTGGATAACTATGATTTCAGAAAATCAAACTGGACTTGAATTTTGATCATAATTTGTCATCGCAAATTTTGCTTTGTCTCCAATAAACCATGAACTTTTTGCTCTTGCCAAATATTTACTAAAATGCTAAGTGGTATGTTTATCAGAACTGAGTCTCTAGTGAATAATGATTTCCTTCCACTGGTTATACCACCTATAAAGACTAAGTTTAGTTTCATCCATTCATTACGTATGTATTGAGGATTATGTGCTAAACACTGGAGATACAAAGTGAAATGAGATAAACATGGTCCTTTTCCTTGGAGAGCCTACAGGCTAGAGACAAAGCTAGGCAAACAAATAATCACAGAGGAGTATGATGAGGTTATTATAGTGGAAGGGTGACAGTGTCTGACTCATAATATAAGCTCACTAAAAATTTGATGAATGAAAGAATTAATGAATTGCACAGTAACACTTGGCAAGGATAACTAATCCAGGCATGGAGGATCAGATAAGTTTTCCAGGAGGAAATTATATTTAAACTGAGACCTGAAGGATGAGTAGAAATTTGAAAATGGAGAAAGAGAAGGGATGACCACAGGAAAAAGTATTTTAGGTAGAAAGAAGAACAAAGAAAAAAGCAGGGGGTCAAGAGACAACAGTGGCACCCTGGAGAAATTGAAACAAATCTAGGATGATTGAAATGTAGAGTTGCATAAGTCTAGAAAACAGGCAAGGACCAGAGCCTGCACAGATTTGGAAGCAATGTCAAGAAGATTGAATTTTCTCCTAAAAACAGCAGGGATCCATGGAAGGTTTTAGGTGGCTGGCCAAGATCATAACCAAATTTGCATTTAAATGATCCCTCTTGCTACAGGACGAATCTAATAGTAAAAGGATGATAGTAATCTGGACGGGAAAATGGCATATGGAAAAAAGAGTACTACTCAAAAAACATTTAGGAGGTATAATCAAAGAGGCTGGGAACTAGATGTGGAGGATGAGGGAGAGAAATGAAAGATCATCTCCAGGTTTCTGGGGATCCGGTGTTTCAGTCATCTACACTGTTGTATTCCAAACCACTTAACATTTTTTTTAACATCTTTATTGGAGTATAATTGCTTTACAATGGTGTGTTAGTTTCTGCTTTATAGCAAAGTGAATCAGCTATACATATACATATATCCCCATATCTACTCCCTCTGGTGTCTTCCTCCCACCTTCCCTATCCCACCCCTCTAGGTGGTCACAAAGCACTGAGCTGATCTCCCTGTGCTATGCAGCTGCTTCCCACTAGCTATCTATTTTACATTTGGTAGTGTATATATGTCCATGCCACTCTCTCACTGCAAAAGAACAAAAAATTTCACAATTTGTATGGAAACACAAAAGACCCCAAATAGCCAAAGCAATGTTGAGAAAGAAAAATGGAGCTGGAGGAATCAGGCTTCCAGACTTCAGACTACACTACAAAGCTACTGTAATCAAGACAGTATGGTACTGGCACAAAAACAGAAATATAGATCAATGGAACAGGATAGAAAGCCCAGAGATAAATCCATGCACATATGGTCAGCTTATTTTTGATAAAGGAGGCAAGGATATACAATGGAGAAAAGACAGTCTCTTCAGTAAGTGGTGCTGGGAAAACTGGACAACTACATGTAAAAGAATCAAATTAGAACACTCCATAACACCATACACAAAAATAAACTCAAAATGGACTAAAGACCTAAATGTTAGGCCAGACACTATAAAACTCTTAGAGGAAAACATAGGCAGAGCACTCTATGACATAAATCACAGCAAGATCCTTTTTGACCCACCTCCTAGAGAAATGGAAATAAAAACAAAAGTAAACAAATGGGACCTAATGAAACTTAAAAGCTTTTGCACAGCAAAGGAAACCATAAAGAAGACCAAAAGACAACCCTCAGAATGGGAGAAAATATTTGCAAATGAAGCAACTGACAAAGGATTAATCTCCAAAATTTATAAGCAGCTCATGCAGCTTAATAACAGAAAAACAAACAACCCAATTCAAAAATGGGCAGAAGACCTAAATAGACATTTCTCCAAAGAAGATATACAGAGTGCCAAGAAACACATGAAAGAATGCTCAACATCACTAATCATTAGAGAAATGCAAATCAAAACTACAATGAGATATCATCTCACACCAGTCAGAATGGCCATCATCAAAAAATCTAGAAACAATAAATGCTGGAGAGGGTGTGGAGAAAAGGGAACCCTCTTACACTGTTGGTGGGAATGTAAATTGATACAGCCACTGTGGAGAACAGTATGGAGGTTCCTTAAAAAGCTACAAATAGAACTACCATATGACCCAGCAATCCCACTACTGGGCATATACCCTGAGAAAACCATAATTCAAAAAGAGTCATGTACCAAAATGTTCATTGCAGCTCTATTTACAATAGCCCAGAGATGGAAACAACCTAAGTGTCCATCATCGGATGAATGGATAAAGAAGATGTGGCACATATATACAATGGAATATTACTCAGCCATAAAAAGAGACGAAATTGAGCTATTTGTAATGAGGTGGATAGACCTAGAGTCTGTCATACAAAGTGAAGTAAGTCAGAAAGAGAGAGACAAATACCGTATGCTAACACATATATATGGAATTTAAAAAAAAAATGTCATGAAAAACCTAGGGGTGAAACAGGAATAAAGACACAGACTTACTAGAGAATGGACTTGAGGCTATGGGGAGGGGGAAGGGTAAACGGTGACAAAGCGATAAAGAGGCATGGATATATATACACTACCAAACGTAAGGCAGATAGCTAGTGGGAAGCAGCCGCATAGCACAGGGAGATCAGCTCGGTGCTTTGTGACTGCCTGGAGGGGTGGGATAGGGAGGGTGGGAGGGAGGGAGACGCAAGCGGGAAGAGATATGGGAATATATGTATATATATAACTGATTCATTTTGTTGTGAAGCTGAAACTAACATACCATTGTAAAGCAATTATACTCCAATAAAGATGTTAAAAAAAAAAAAAAAAACTTCCAAGAAAGAGAGAGAAAGGAGGAGGGAGGAGGGGGAGGAGGAGGAAGAAGAAGAAGAAGAAGGAAAAGGACTGGGAGAAGGAGGGGGAGGAGGAGGGGGGAGGGGGAAGAGGGAGGGGAAGAAGGAAGAAGAGAAAGAAAGAGAAGGAAAGAAGGAAGGAGGGGAGGGGGAGGGGAGGGGAGGAAGGAAGGAGAGGGGGAAGGAAGAAGAAGAAATACAGAAAGAAAAACAGAGAGAGAGCCACATGGGTGTCAAACACTATGGAACTGGCTCGATAGATTATGCTACAAATACACAATGGAATATTATACAATCATTTAAAGTTATAGGAAAAAAAAAAAAAAAAAAAGACAGTATGGTACTGGCACAAAAACAGAAATATAGATCAATGGAACAGGATAGAAAGCCCAGAGATAAATCCATGCACATATGGTCAGCTTATTTTTGATAAAGGAGGCAAGGATATACAATGGAGAAAAGACAGTCTCTTCAGTAAGTGGTGCTGGGAAAACTGGACAACTACATGTAAAAGAATCAAATTAGAACACTCCATAACACCATACACAAAAATAAACTCAAAATGGACTAAAGACCTAAATGTTAGGCCAGACACTATAAAACTCTTAGAGGAAAACATAGGCAGAGCACTCTATGACATAAATCACAGCAAGATCCTTTTTGACCCACCTCCTAGAGAAATGGAAATAAAAACAAAAATAAACAAATGGGACCTAATGAAACTTCAAAGCTTTTTCACAGCAAAGGAAACCATAAACAAGATAAAAAGACAACCCTCAGAATGGGAGAAAATATTTGCAAATCAAGCAACTGACAAAGGATTAATCTCCAAAATTTACAAGCAGCTCATGCAGCTCAATATCAAAAAAACAAATAACCCAATCCAAAAATGGGCAGAAGACCTAAATAGACATTTCTCCAAAGAAGATATACAGATTGCCAACAAACACATGAAAGGATGCTCAACATCACTAATCATTAGAGAAATACAAATCAAAACTACAATGAGGGGCTTCCCTGGTGGTGCAGTGGTTGAGAGTCCGCCTGCCGATGCAGGGGATGCGGGTTCGTGCCCCGGTCCGGGAAGATCCCACATGCCGCGGAGCGGCTGGGCCCGTGAGCCATGGCCGCTGAGCCTGCGCATCCGGAGCCTGTGCTCCACAGCGGGAGAGGCCACAACAGTGGGAGGCCCGTATACCCAAAAAAAAATCAACTACAATGAGGTATCACCTCACACCGGTCAGAATGGCCATCATCCAACCACTTAATATTTAATGGCTAAACAAACGACTGCTCTCTTATTTCTCATAATTCTGTCAGTTGATGGTGCTCAGCTGAGCAGTTCTTCTACTGCTGTTGCTTGTGCTCTCTCACATGTTCTCAGTCAGAGGGCAGCTGGGGCTAGAACATCCAAGGTGGCTTCAATCACATGTCTGGGGCCTCGGTGCAGACAGCTGGGAAACTGGCTCAGCTGGAATGTTAGGAGAGTTGGGCCTCTCCCTTCTTTCCATGTAGACTCAGGGCCTCTCTGTCTTCACAGGGACCCTCCAGAAGAGTAGCTGGACATCTTAGGTGGTAGCTCAAGGCTCCCAAAAATGCAAAGGTGGAAGCTGTCATTGCCATGTCTCACTTCTACTGGTTAAAATGGGTCACAGGCAGATTCAATGTGTGAGAGTCTAAATACAAGTATGAATATGGGAAGGTATCGTTCATCGGGGGCCATCTTTGGTAAACAGCTACAACATATGGTGATACCATTCACCATATGTTGGATAGAACATATGCAGGAGGAACATATGTTCTATCCAACATATGGATATAAAAACTGGAGGAGGAACAGCTTTGAGGGAAGGAGAACTTTTAAGTTAAATTTTGGGTAGATTGAGCTTGAGATGCATATAAGACACCCAGTAGGTTGGTAGATATGTATAGGGATCTATAACTTAGGAGGGAAGACTGGGCTAGAGATACAACTTTGAGAGTCCTCATCGTATGGTAATTGAGACAGGAAGACTGCATACATTGAGAGGAGGAGAGACCAGGTTAGAAAACCAAGAAACTCCAACATTTAAAGACTGAGACTGGGAAGAAGAACCTTAAAGGCAATCTGAGATGGTGAAGTCAAAGGAGTAGCAGGAAAATCAGGAGAGCTTTGAGTGGCGTAATCCAAGTAAGGTTGGGGGCGTCAGATGCCTCCGAAGAGGCTGTCAATCAGAATAAGCTAGGTGATGTTGCAGTAACAAACTAACCCTCCAAATCACAGTGGCTTTACACTACACATTTATTTCCTTCTCACACTCAATCTGCTGCAGGACTCGGAGGAAGCCCACCCCAAAGAGTGACCAAGCTGGTTCCACCCTGAGTCTCTGTCACCTGAAGATAAGTCCTCAAAATAGAGTAAGAGAGAACATGGAAGGCTCACACACACTCTTCTGTGTCTTGGCACAGCAGTGACACACATCACTCTCCTGTAGAGGTTTTGGCCAGAAGTAGGTTTCAAACTACAGGGGAGACTAGAAAAAGCAGTCTTCCTGTGCATCCAAGAAGAGGAAAATAAAATAGAACCCAGTGAATACATAATATTGTCTTTGCCACAAAGATCAAGTAGGGTGAGGACTGCAAAGTGTCTTGGATATAGTAACAAAATTATCTTTGTATCCTAAGGAGCTCACCATAATGAGTCCTCCAAAAAGATGTTTATTGACAGGCTTAAGCACCTACTGCATGTTTAAATGTGCCTAAACCCATTCTGAAATAATCCCTAATAACTCTTCTAGACCTAAGGACCTTGGCTTTCAATAATTACCTCTCCCAGTCTATGTAATAACACCCATCAAAAATATAAAACATCTGTAAGATGTCGTCCATCATGGTAAAGGCCAATTTGAATGAGTGTATGGTCCATCTCTCTGACTTTGCCTTTTCAGACAGTCAAAAATATTCTGATTCAAGTGGAGACAGTGGCTGTGTGGAGGCTCTAGTCTAAGCCAGAATCTTTAATTGCATTGTATTCTCTTATGACAAGTAATTAGAAATGACTGTTTCCTACCAGTCTGAATTACAGGATGATTATTTCCCTTTAACATTCACTGGTTGCTTGGCATTGCAAGACGGTGGTATTATTAAAAATACACTAATTATTGGAGAAAGTGGCCTAAAAGGAACAATTTTCCAGATTTCAGGGTAACTTTTTGTCACAAGGAAGGGGCTAAGTGGGAAGGACTAAAGATTCCATGAAAACTCCTCTTCTCGGTTTTTCAGAGGGTAGTCCTGGGAATGTTGGATTGCCACTGACTAAAAAGCTCCTTTTTAAACCAGCTCTCCCCCTTATGACTTAACTAACCAAGAATATAAAACTAATACAAGGTGAGCTAGTGATGAACAAGAAATGATCATCAAGAAGAAATGAACATCAAATGAACAACAAGAAGAAATGATCACTTAGTACCAGCTGAGGGTGGAACCAACCCTTTCGCCAGGGAGGAAGAATTTCGATATTCAGTAAATGATAAGGAAAGAGGCCTGGAGAAAATCAGTCCAAGGAAGTACTTTAAGGTGGTGGGTAAACATCACATTGCCTTGTAGACACCATTTCGAAACCCTAATGACCGGAAAGAATCAATTATTTTAAAAAACATTAATGTAGAGAGCAAAAGATGCCTTCAAATTATAGTTTTGTCTCCCTCTGGCGAAAATCAATCTAAGTTAGAGAAACAGTAATGTCCAAGTCATAGGAGCACACGATGCAGAGAAACTTTTCACAGGACAAATTCTTCACTGTTGCAACTAGGAATGATTGCCAGTAACAATATAATCCCTTCTGCTGCCTTTGTTACACATCTTCAAAGAAGAAACTTGAGTTAAAATTCCAACATTTTTGTTTAACGCCCTGTAAAATATATTCAAGTTTCAAAAGACAGTGTGGTTCCACAAACATGGAAATTTCTTTTCTTTTTTTTTTTGGCAATTTCTTTGATATAAGTATCTGAGCAGGCGAGGACTAAGAGAGGTGGGTCCGCACAGTAAAAGTGGTTGATCTCATTGGGTCACAGAAAGACAGATGTTGCAAAGCTCTCTCTCCCTCTCCCTCTCTCCCTCTCTCTCTCTCTCTCTCTCTCTCTCTATATATATATATATATATATATGTATATATATATATATATATATATACATATATATACATATATATATATGGAAGACCAACCAGGGAGAGACAGGCACATCTGGACCCTTTGTTACCATATAACAAGGGCTTGCAGGTGGCCATGCAGTGGTAATAAACATCACAGTAAGCATATAATAATTTGTGATTACCAGAACTATGAAAAAGTGGAATTGTAAAAAGCAGCCCATGATGGAAATGGTCTTTCTCTTGGGTACGAGATGAGCCAGCATCTTAGGAGTGGCCTCGGTGGTAAAACAGAGATCTACAGAGGCAGGGTGACTGAGGAAGAAGTTCATTGCAGACTTGAGTCACTTCTGATTAACAAAATCATGCTCACATTGTCGGTTTCTGTAATAAGGTAGATGACTAAGAATACAACAAAAAAGTCGGGTCACAACTCAGCTCCCTCTGTCAGTCCCAGGAAAATAAACTCAGTCACGGCTGTGTAGTTTTTCTTTAACGTTGTATTTTCTTGGCTTCCAACGAGGTCTAAGAAAAAAGAAAAGAAAAATGCATTTGTCTTTGTCATTTATGCATAAAATGAGTGTATAGCTAACTTTAGTTATCTATAGTCTCAATTGTTTCTAGACCCCATGAATGAGATAACATTTAATATAAAGAGGTGTCAAAATAAAATCTGGAGAGCTCTACTCGATATCAATATTTTACTGTGCAAGAAACAAACTATGATCAAGGAGACTTCAAAAGCAAAAGTGGTAAGAAGCTGGCTCTCAGCAGTGGCAGCTCAGTTTATAAACATGAATGAGGAAGAGCCTTTTAAAAAAAAATTGTGATTGGTTACTAGAAACTCACCATCCTTGTGGGGTAGTAGCACTACACGAGCTTACCTGTTTGAGCTGATTGAATAGGAATCTGCAAGATCACACTAACAGAAAGAAAACTTAAGTTTTATTTGTAGGTCAGAATCAGCATTTGAGGGAAATCAGGAGAGTTTCCATTTTGGTTATGTGGCTATGGGTGTTTGGCTTAGGGACATACTCAAACTGTGACCTCTACTTTGGTCTTTCTCTAAGAGAAGTACAAACATGTGGGCTTGCAAAGTGTGAAAATACATTCTGAGGATGCAGAAGGATAAGCCACAGTACACATGAAAATGTGTATTTATAACTTAGTTTCTAATCATGGTTGACTATATTCTTTACACTACCAAACGTAAAATAGATAGCTAGTGGGAAGCAGCCGCATAGCACAGGGAGATCGGCTTGGTGCTTTGTGACCAGCTAGAGGGGTGGGATAGGGAGGGTGGGAGGGAGGGAGACGCAAGAGGGAAGAGATATGGGAACATATGTATATGTATAACTGATTCACTTTGTTATAAAGCAGAAACTAACACACCATTGTAAAGCAATTATACTCCAATAAAGATGTAAAAAAAAAGGAAGTACTTTATAAAATTTTATTTTATTGACATATAGTTGATTTACAATGCTGTGTTAATTTCTACCATACAGCAAAGTGATTCAGTTATATATATATATATATATATATATATATATATATATATATATATATATATATATATATATATACACATTCTTTTTCATATTCTTTTCCATTATGGTTTATCACAGGATGTTGAATATAGTTCCCTGTGCTATACAGTAGAACCTTGTTTTTTTTGTTTTTGTTTTTGTTTTTCGGTATACGGGCCTCTCACTGTTGTGGCCTCTCCCATTGCAGAGCACAGGCTCCCGACGCGCAGGCTCAGCAGCCATGGCTCACGGGCCCAGCCGCTCCGCGGCATGTGGGATCTTCCCGGACTGAGGCACGAACCCGTGTCCCCTGCATCGGCAGGCGGACTCTCAACCACTGAGCCACCAGGGAAGCCCAGACCTTGTTTTTTATCCATTCTATATATAATAGTTCGCATCTGATAATCCCAAACTCCCAATCCGTTCCTCCCCCAAACCCCCTCCCCCTTGGCAACCACAAGTCTGTTGTCTGTGAGTCTGTTTCTATTAAAAGGAAGTACTTTTTAAAAGAAGATGTTACTCCTTTAAAGTTTAGTGAAAACTACCTTCCAATTTCACAGTATGCTTTGAAGAATGAATGAAAATAATTTCTTCTGTTTCTTTCTTCTGCTCTAGACAAGTGAATTCTTGCCTGCAGAGGTAAACAACCTTTCCTTTCATCCACCCTCCTGCTTTCTGATCTCAGAGGGACTGGTATCATATGTATCTTCTTTTTTTTTTTTAGCAGAAATAATTGTTTAAGTAGTTAACATGAAGGAAAGGTTTCAATTTTTTTCATTGTGTCTATACACCAAAAGATGGCCATAATGAGTAGAAAAAAAGTTACTAGATAGATAATTGATGGATAGAGAGATAAAAGATAGATAGATTCCCTCTCTCCGAAAAAGAAAATTATGCTTGTGGCTGCATAGAAAAAAAATTTCTAAAGGAAATACTTCAAACTCTTGACTCTTTCTGATGAGAGATGGAGAAGGGTACAAGGGATGGGACGTTCATTTTTTATTTTATTCATTTTGTTTTGCCTTTTCCTTATGAATACTTACTACTTTGATAATTGCTTAAGCACAACTTAATTTTTTAAAATACAAACACTTAACCATGGTAGTTGAGGCCAAGGGAATCGTGAAGAAGTATCTCTAAAAGACAAACTAAACTTGCAACCAGTAGATGAAAAGTCCTGGAGATCTAATACACAGCATAGTCATTATAGTCAACAATACTGTATTATAAACTTCAAAGTTGCTAAGAGCTTAGATCTTAATTGTTCCCACCACAAAAAAGAAATGATAATTATGTGACATGATAGAGGTGTTAGTTAGAACTCTGATGGTAGTTATATTGCAATGTATAAATGTATCAAATCAACATGTTGTACACCTTAACCTTACACAATGTTATATGTCAATTGTGTCTCAATATAAATAGATAAATAAATAAATAAGAAAAACGAATTTTTTCAATAGATGTCTTTAACTTCCAGAATGTTGTGACTAAAAAGTTAGTTCTCTGTAACCTACGGCACACATAGAAGTAATGTTAACCTATTTAATGTAGCTGAGCTACCATATATTGGGGAATAAATAGAGAAGAAATTATTCATTTTAAAATTAATGAGCCAACAGGAAAAAATACTGAATGTGAAGTAACTATAACTTTAAATGGCATACTTAGAAGCAGGTAAGCCTAGGATTTATTGTAGCGATTCTGAAGGAAACAGTGCAAAGCGCCTGGTGACACTGATTCCTTATTGTGTTATCTACAGTTCCAGTGTTTGACTTTTGTGCTCCTTATTACCACCAGCACTATTCTTACATATATTAGACAGGATAAAGTTGTTTGGTTTTTTGATTTGTTTTGTTTTTTGCCACGTGATGAGAAAAAGAGAGAAGAGGTAGAGAAAGTTATGTGGAAGGGCAGGTGGGAATCGCTCAGGAAAGAAAAAGATTCCTGAGGTAACTGACAACAAAGAGGAATGTGTGTAAGGAACATCTTTGTATAGCTCTGAGGGGGGAAATTATCTCAGTAGAAATAACTGAGCTACAGCTATAGAAAAACAAGCATCAGGAGGCAGTGTACGCCCACTATGTTTACTCTTCAAGAAACATAGTTGGGTGAGACATGGGTTCAAACAATTCCATAGTTTTGCCAGAAGGTGGAGCAATTGTCTTATTGTGGCTTGGTTGCTGTCCTTCGTGAACCTTTGAGTGGGTAGGGGAATTTAAAAACGAAAACACAAAAGTGCATCCATCTGTTTGTCTTATACAATTCTGTAAGTAAGGATTTGGTACTCTGAGAAGTCCTTGTAGCTGATTCTTTAATAGTGTCAACCATTTTGGATATGACTATAGAAAATCTCTATTAATCATCTCAAATTGAAAAGATGTCAGAGAAAAAAAAAAAAAAAGATGTCAGAGAAGAAGTTGACTTATCCTAAAATCAGAAAGAAAAGCCTCTCAACACACCCAAAAGTTGTAACAGGGAAAAACATTTCGCCCAGTAATTAAAATCACTTTGGACAGTGCCTGTTGCTTCAAGAATCTTCAAATACGACCTGTGGTTGGTTATTCATCCGGTAGGTTTAGCTTCTAATATGACTTTAAAACTTTACAGACCATAGCCTTTAAAATTCATCCTAACTGATGGATACCCAACATTGATTCTACCATATTAGACTGAGTGGCTTATTTTAAACTACAGTGCAGAGAGCAGTAGTTGGCTTGAAAACAATAAAATAATAATCATTTTTCCTCTCCCCTTCTTTTAGACTTTGACCAAGAGAGAATAACTACAAGAAACTACTAATTTACAAAACGTGCAGATGACCTAGTTTATTCATAACCATAGGAGTTTTAATTTATTAAGGAGCAATTTAATATAAGCAGTGCCTAGTAATTCTAGTGCACTATGTGTTTTGTAGGAGAATAATGTATTACTTAATGGGGAAGATAAATCTATCATTGGAAAATTTTAATAATGAGCAAAATTATGTTTGGGTATTTTCATGGGAAGTAATTAGTTGCAAAGTGTCCTTCCTTGAAGGGTGGCGGTATTGGTTGCAGTTGTTATTTAGTGGTGAATGACCTACCAGACAACCGACCCATGTCTTACTGCAGAGGAGTGGAGGGGGGACCAGCATGGGAGGACCAGGACCTGGAAGAGAGCTCATCAAAATAAACTCCTGACATCTATTAGCTCCAACCCCTGCCCCCAGCTACCTCAGAGAGGATGTAGAGATGGAGTAGAGGCTGCAGGTGAAGGACTCTCTGCTTCATGGCCTCAGATGACTTGAGCGTCTGCAGACAGCCCAGGTGCCCCCAGCAAATCTCTCTCCCTTTGGCTTGCTAACCTGCCTAAAACCTGTTCCCTCCTTGGGTGAAACATAATTGGGCGAGACATGGGTTCAAACATGCATCAAAGCATCAAAGCATTCGTCCTAATGCAAATGTTAAACCAGATGAGGAACATAATTCACGTGGATCTGTGAGTGCTTGGGCCTTAAGTAGTAATTTTGTTATAAATAAGCTTTGGGAACTGACCGTGTATTATTAGGACACTGCAAGTATCAAAAGCTCAATTCAAACCAGCTTAAGCAAGTAAAGAACTCATTGGTTCATAGAGCTGAGAAGGAACCTAAAGTGGCTCATGTGATTAAGGGGAGAGCTTCAGGAATAAGGCCACGTGGTCTGGAACCAACAACTCCGACAGCACCAGAATTTGCTCAGCTCATCTCGCAGCTCGGTTTCTCTCTGGGTGTTGACACAATATTCGATTACTGAAGATGAGTTTTCTCCATACAGCCGAGGAAGGTTAATATGGACAGATCTACATTTATGTTATCCTAGCTTAGCAACACCAACAAAAGAGAGATTCCTTCTTTCTTCTAGCATCCATGTATCAATCCCAGGAAAGTCCATGAGTGGCCCAAAGAGTCACATGCCCACCTCTTGGACCAACCACGATTGTTGGGAGGCGGTGGCACTAGGATTGGTTCAATCTGGGACATGTGTCTGTCCCTGTGGCTAGAGAAGGACGCCACGATTAAAACTCAAGTAGAGGGCTTCCCTGATGACGCAGTGGTTGAGAATCCACCTGCCAATGCAGGGGACATGGGTTCGAGCCCTGGTCTGGGAAGATCCCACATGCCACGGGGCAACTGGGCCCGTGAGCCACAACTACTGAGCCTGCGCGTCTAGAGCCCCTGCTCCGCAGCAAGAGAGGCCGCGACAGTGAGAGGCCCCGCACCACGATGAAGAGTGGCCCCCGCTCGCCGCAGCTAGAGAAAGCCCTCGCACAGAAATGAAGACCCAACACAGCCAAAAATAAATTAATTAATTAATTAATTAATTTTTAAAAAAACCAAGTAGAGTCCCACAAGGTGGAATAAGAATGCTTGCACTGGAAAGGGGAACCATTACTAGACATAGAAGAGACCTAAAACTCTTATTCTTTACTGTGGAGGAAAAAAGTCTAGAATCCATGGCAACCCAGAGCCCTAGGAATAAAAAGGTTAGTAATGAACACTCTCCAAGGTTCAGTATTTCAAAACATTTAGCAGGATCCCGCATGCACCTGACTTCCAGCAACACAGACTCTCTAAAATGTCCCATTCCCCCCTTCTTACTTGAATGACTTCAACTGTGGTGATGATATTGTGAATCCAAAGCTCTGATTGGCTTTTGAGCAATTCCAAGGCATTTTTGAAGTGGGTGGGCGGTACCAGCAGCCTCATCTGATAGCTGTGGTTTCTGATGTGAACGGTGGTGTCTGGTTTACAATTGGCCTTGGAAATGGGCCAAGGCCATTTTAAAGTGATGGACACGGGTAACGTGTGGGAAAAAAATGTTTCAAAATTTGGGGTACATACGGGATTGACTCAAAGGAGTCCTTAGTGAAAAGACTGGGAAACCACTTCTGAAAGGCATGTCTGGAAAAGGGCAGAAATAGGATCCACAGCCAGGACCATGGGGAAGAAATGAGTGAAGGAGAGAGGGTATAAGATGAATGAGAGACAGTGGGAAACACTGCGGACTAGCTTTATCCATTTCTATTGTTTGCCAGGACGCCCTCTTCAGAACACTGCAAACCACCACACAAACTGGAAACCTGGCATCATCCTAAACTCCTTCTCTCCTCTACCAACCCACCCCAATCATTTACCTCCGATCTCAAGGATTCCACTTCCTAATGTCTCTCCTTTTGCCTACTTTTCTCTTGTTTAGTTTAGCCCGTCATTATTTCTCACCCAGTTTACCACCACAGCCTCATACCTGGTGTCCCGGTCTCTAATTTTGCCTCCCCACCGCCAACCTCACAACCTCAATCCATTCTCCATGCTCCAGGGCGGTCTTTCTAAAATAGACATTGGATCGTGTTACTTTCTTACTCAAAACTTCAGTGAGTCTGCCTGGACTCAAAATAAAGTCACCGAACACGGCCTCTAAGTCTAATCTCTGCAACCTCTTCTCTCGACAGTTTCCCCATATGATCCATCCTTTGTCCACAGAATGTCTTTCAGTTCTCTTAAGGCAATTTGCATTTTTTTTTTACCTTACAGCCTTAATATCAGTATAATGTCGTGCCTTTTTTACCCACTCTCCCCCTCCTCTGTTTTCAAAGGTAGTAAGTTATGGAAACCCAACCAACTAATGATACAACCAATGAGCAGTATTTGTTAGGGTAGAGTCTGAGCTGCTAAAACAAAGGTCCCCCAATATAGTGTAGCTTAAACAAGAAGAGCTTAATATTTCTTGCCCATGTAATGGTCCAGAGCCAAGGAGTCCTGGCTAGCAGAGCAGATCTGTCGTCCTCAAGTGCAGCTCCTCTCTGGCTACCTTCTCTTTTGCATGCATCCCAGCCATTAGAAAGAACAAAGGGAAAAGAAGAGTTCACTCATTTCTTTTATTTTTTTTTAACTTATTTATTTATTTTTGGCTGTGTTGGGTCTTCGTTGCTGCGTGCGGGCTTTCTCTAGTTGTGGCAAGCAGGGGCTACTCTTCATTGCAGTGCACAGGCTTCTCATTTCAGTGAGAAGCCTGTGCACTGTGAGAAGTGCACAGTGAGAAGCCTTCTCTTGCTGCGGAGCACAGGCTCTAGGCACGCGGGCTTCGGTGGTTGTGGCATGTGGGCTCAGTAGTTGTGGCACATGGGCTCAGTAGGTGTGGCTCGCGGGCTCTAGAGCTCAGGCTCAGTAGTTGTGACGCACGGGCTTAGCTGTTCCGCGGCATGTGGGACCTTCCTGGACCAGGGATCAAACTCGTGTCCCCTGCGTTGGCAGGTGGGTTCTTAACCACTGTGCCAGCAGGGAAGCCCTCACTCATTTCTTTTAAAGGCATATTTTGAAAGTAGTACAATTCTATTGGCTACAACAGACAAATGATCACACTGAGATTCAAGGAATTGTGGGAAATGTAGTGTGAAGCCAGGCAGACATGTACCCAGCTAAAACCCAAGTTGGGTTATTGTAGGAAGAGAAGAATGAATATTGGCAAATGGCAGCAGTCACTGCTGTAAACCATTATTCCCCAAGGCATGCAGATGATCTAGGAGGCCAAAAAAAGACTGAACAACTTTTCAAGTTGTAACCCCTTTTCTCCCCACCTCTTTAGAAGCAACACCAGCCCAGTATAGGGAAGTCATCTGCTGAGGACAGTGGGATCAGGAGCTCTGAGGTTGGGAAGAGGGCCAGAAGCAGGGCCAATGGTCAGTAAGCACCAATATGGCTGCACTGGTTGTTAAAATACTAAAATATAGCTGCACCGCTTGGGAAAGAATCCCTCCTCTAAGATCTCTTAAATGCCTGCCTGCAAGCCTGGCCATCCCAACTCCTCTCCTGGGATCCTCAGACTTCTTCCATGATCCAGCAGCTAAAGGATTAATGCCTGGCACAGAGAGACACCCAAGAGATTGAACCCTCTCTGCTGGATAACCCATTTAATTGATGCTGATTGTTGATAATTTGGATATCACCCCTGGCCAGAAGTCTAACATCCAGTGGCCTTCCTCAGCCACTGAATCCACTCCAAAATAAAGACAGAAGTGCAATGGACAGAAGTTACTGAACCTCATCTTTATTTTCCTTTTGAAATCTTGCTTGTGATGAATTGGGAGATTGGGATTGACATATATACACTAATATGTATAAAATTGATAACTAATAAGAACCTGCTGTATAAAAAAATAAATTAAATAAAATTTTTTTAAAAAAAGAAATCTTGCTTTAGATACAGAAAACTTGAGATTGAGTCAGATTTCTAAGACCTCTAACATCAGTGAATATGACCTGTGTGGGAGATGTTTATTTTGCTAGAGGAGAAGAAGGCTGAGCTCATGAGGAAGAGAGGCTCAAGTTATGTGTCCAAAACAATGCAAACAAGACTTTAGGAAATCAACATGTGGGAAAGCCGTAATTCATCTAATAGATAGCCACCCAAGGGCATCTTCAGACCACCGAATCCTTCTTCCAGCTGGGATACGAGTGTGATAGGTGGGAAGAACACTGAATTTGGGACCAGAAGGCCCTGGTACTAGCTTGGAAAAGTGGAAACACCAGGTTTGTAGACTGGTTCCCTGATTACAATCTGTACAACCAGTCTCTACAGCTGTAAAACGAGAGAGAATAGTATCTACCACAAAGCCCTATGAGGGCCGAATGAACTAGGGTGTGCCGGGTGCCGGGCATGCAGTAGGCACTCAATCAAAGTAAGTCCATGTTTCTTGTCACTTCATTCTCCTCTCTTGTTCTCCATCTTCACCCTGTTCTACTCCTACCCATCCTCATGCCCCACCCTGAGCTCACACTTGCACAGGAATTTGTAGTCGGACCACAAACAGGTCACTTAATACATATGTCTGAGTTTTCCCACATGAAAAGTAGGGATTATGCAGGATTTCTTGTGTGATGAAATTATTAATGTGAAGCAGGATACAGATGTGGAGGGCTGCTCTTTGTGGTCAAGAGGAGCAAAAGGAGGTGACAGATTTACATAATTTACCATGCATATTGCCATCGTTTCTATAACAGAACTTGCAAAACTACCTACACTAAACATTTCAGATTACCTCTGGATTAAAGCAAAGATCTGTGATACTAGATATGCCAACCATTTGTGTCAAGTGATCCCATCTTTCGGAATGTGCCTGGCCCAGAGTAGACACTCAGTGTTTGCTGAGTAGAAGAATGGATTTATAATGAATCCACTGACTCTGTAAGGCAAGGCAGCATAAAGTAGAATGTACTTAAGGTACGTGTGGGCTGATTGCATACCAAACCCAGACTGATGCTTGAAGAAAGAAAAATGGACCAGCTCGTGAATTAGGCTGAAGTTTATACTTCTCCTCAAACTGGTAATTGCTTCTGCTTCAGTCATTCTCAGTTAATAGATGAAAATGTATGCTTTCCTAAATATATATTTGAATTTCTAAAGTCTTGCATTTCATACCAAGAACGAAATTTCACTCAACATTTTCACTTACTAAAAGGAAGTAACCGATGAATAAACTTTGTTTTTAAAGAATTACTAATTCATGAATCTGCAAATGATTTTTCTGTGTTTCTTTAGCATTGCTCACACTAAAACACCTGGCCCAGAGGTGCAAACTACTCCTCTTCTCTACAGATCCGTCAGCAAGTTACTTGTTGAGTGTCTTCTGGACTCTGTCAGAGAAGTTTAAGGAGGTGGCAAAAAAACATTAGAGAAAAGGGAGGGATGTAATCAAGCATTAAGTTCTAATGTTACAAATAAACCATATCCCTTTAAATTAGATACTTCGAGGGGCAATGCTTAGAAGGTTAGGCAAAAAAGAGATGTATGTTAGTATTGCCTCAAGAAGGGCCTTGTGGGATTTAGGAATTTAGACTTGCTTCTATAGCAACAGGGAGCCACTAAATACGTTCAGTGCCGTGTGGGGTGACGGAGATCTATATCTTGGAAAGATGATGCAGGCAACTTGTGGAGGATGAATTGGAAGGGATTAGCCTGGAAGGGAGGTACCGAATGAGGAGGCCATTACAGTAGCACGGGTCAACAATGGGGGATGAGGATGAGGTGGGCTGCTGAGCTCAGACCACTTCAGTGAGGATGCTAATTAAAGGCAGGTCCAGGTAAAGCGAGGGGAGGGCATTGATACATTTTGAGGACAGGCAGTGGAGAGCACTTAGGAGTCGGGACTGACAATAGGATGTAAATGGGTCTTAAACAAATTTAAAAGCTAAGTTAATCTCCGGGGTGAAGTTAGACATTTTTCCATTTAATCCTTGCTTCTTCTCCTGATATTTTAATTAGAAGGGTAGTTAATTCCTGTTCCGTACGCATAGGGCACCGATCTGATTTTTATTTGTTTAAATAGTAAAATTTGGAATTTTTCACCTCTTTTCTACAGGTTTCAGGAAACTCATCTTGATTTACCCTTTCCAACACCTCCATTCCCCTGGGCCGGTACCAGGGGTGAGGCCTCTGGAAGCGAGAGGGGAGACAAAACTTCTTTTATCTGCCCTAAAACCCTAAATCCTTTATTATTGTTGAGATAAAGTGAATCTTGTTCTATCGATTTTGGCAAAAAAATAACACAGCTCACTTAAACAGAGTTCACGTTTTAGGACCTCAAAACTTAAAATGACTACATTCTTATTGCTCATAAAGTTCTGCAGTATAATATTGTGTTCACAGAGTGTGGTCTGTGAAGGTTAAGACACAGGCAGACATGTTTTTTTCCTTTCAAAGATCATGCAATTTTTTATGATGTCTAGTTACAGTTAATCATACTGTTTTCATTTATAATAGTAACAAGAAATTTCCTTTTAACATCAATTTATTTAGGTAAAGAAAACTAGGTTAATGAAAAGAAAAAGAAAAATTACACAGGAGGTTCTCTGATGTATGCAAAATTGTGAAGGTGGTAAAAAGTGAATGAAGTTTGGGGAACACTAGGCAAGGAGGCAGAACATGGGGTTCCAAGGCAGAAGATTCAAGTCTCAGCTTGGTTATAAATAATCATGGCTTTAAACCAGTTGGGCAGTTCAGTTTTACTGAATCTCATCCATGAAATGGGGACAGTAACATCCCCCTTGTAGGGTCTTAATCCAAAGAGACAAAGTATGTGACGGCACCTCGAAACCTGCCAAGTGCATTGAGAACGTCAGCTTGTATTGTTGTGACAGGGGTGGCAGGCACTGATGTTCGGCCGCTGATTTACAATTGCTTTTCCAGAGGCAGAACCGTAGCACAGGGACCTCACCTCCCTGGCACTGTGTATGGTGCCCTAAAATGCATCTGTTGCTTGCTGATGATGTTATCAATCTTTAGGGGAAGGAACTTATTGATTTGTTTCTCTTAGAAGTGCTTCTGCGAATTGATCTGGCCGATTTGATGTTGCAGGCTTGCTAATGCCTCGGCCGTCCCTGGCTGTGGTTGGAAATGATCCTGCTGCAGGGAAAAGAACGGATCATTCTGACACTCTGGGGTCTGGCCTGGCTCCTCCACGTCTGAGTGGGCTCAGAGCTGATGTTTAACTCCCGCAGGGCTCTTGTTCAATAACAACCAGTGGTCTCAGAACGCGCTTCTGCACCCAGCTGTAGTTGGAGCTGGGGGACATGGGTATTTTCATGTGTATTTTCCTTGTTTAAAATAGCCAAAGGGACTGCGGCAAAGAAGGTCATGTGTTCCCTGAATGTGTAACTTTTCCTATACTTTTTTCCATTCCAAACATAGGTTCAATGGAGGCAGCAGAAACATTGAATAAAGTGCATGGGGTTTTAAATGCAAGTTTCCACAGCAGCAATCTCTTGAAAGTTTTGCATCCCCCTCTAAGCCTCAGTTTATACATCTGGAAAATGGGAGTAATAATACCTATCTATAAGATTGCTGTGAGAACTAAATGAAATAGCTCATTCTCTGATTCAATTGGGCCGCACAGCAGGTTGTGGACCTATCAGTTAGTTTCTTGGGACATTGTTGGGCTTTGGTTAAGTACAATCCATTTATCACCTGCAACAGATGTCTCCAGGCTCAGATTGGAAAGTGTTAGCAGCCCTGAATCAGCCTACTGTAATGTTTACCAAAATGAGATGGTGACGTGGGCACTGAGCTGGGGAAGAGGCATTGACCCTCTGCTCCTAGGAGAAGGTCATAAAGAGGGAAGACCTAATGATGTAGTCCTTGTCATTTGGGGGCCACCTCCTAACCTCAAGCCCTTATGGCTGCTTCTGGTGATGTTCCTGTGAATTGGGCTCTGAAGAAGGCTACCTGAAAGAGAAGTGATGGACAGGGAGAGGAGCGCCCAAAGTAGACCCCATGGGATCTCACCCACTTCCAGAGCACCATGGAATCCTTCCTGTTCCAACTCCTCAGGTCCGGTAGGCACCTGGCACAGGTAAACACTAAGTAAGCATTCGCTGGCAGAAGGATGTGGTTTAGAATGCACACAGCAACAAAATGCTCTTGAATATTTAATCACACACAGAACTGTGCACAAATACTGCCTTGTGCCCCATCATGATCCTTACAGGGAGAGGGTCCTTCATGAGGAAGCTTTTATGCTCTAAAAGCATGAGTAAGCACAAGAGTGCTGTGTATAACCAGGTACAGTAGAGCAGAGTGGTCTCTGGAATCAGGCTGACTTGAGTTCAAATCAAATTCCAGTTCTGCTGCTTACCAACTGTGGGAACTTGAATAAGCTATTTAATCTCTTTTAAATCCTGGTTTCCTTATCTCTAAAATGGAATAATCATAATACCCATGTCATAAGGTAGCCGCCAAGATAAAATGAGATAACACATGTAAAGTGCTTAGCACGGTTTCTAGCACATGATAAATCCTGCATAGAAGTTAAGTGTTATTATTATTATTGGCCGTTAGTAGTGGGTTTCCTTTGTCATGAAGTAAAACATGTTTCTAGACCTGCTGCAAGGAGGTTATTTACTGGGCACTTAATCAAGTCTTTGGGAAGGCTGCTTCATGTTTCCTTGTAAGGTGTTTTGAGAAGTATAGATGATGCTTGTATATATGTTTTTGCAAGAAGACACAAGTTGCATTTTGAGGAATTGATTTTTTGGCCTTAAGACAATTGGGTCTTTTTGTTAACCAGGATTCTCCTGCTCAGAATGTTTCTACATAGGAGGAGAGAACCACATCTAGATGATAACCCGGTGGTTACTTTCTCTTTGAGGGACTGTCCTTCAGCACTGTTAGCACTAAGATTGGTTAGGACTGGTTTTCACGTCATTCTACTGGAAAAACCTGTTCTGGGATTTCCCAGTGAATCACAGACAAATTAGGCAATTCATATGGGTAATACCCAAGTCCATCAATATATTCCAGGGGAAAATAAAAACCTTAAATGGATATCATACTAATGGTGCTGTGAAATGATTATGGACTTTGATGACAACAGACCTGAATTATCTAATCCATCTGCCACTTACTGGCTCTTTTAAAAAAGGATTTAAGTCATCCAACCTTGTACATGTAACAGCCTGGAATGTCATTCTCACACCCCCATCCATCTGGTGAGTCCTACTCTACGTTCAGCACAAATATCAAGGGCAACTCTTATTTATCAAGATAGTGGTTCAGTTGTTTAACACAGACCAAACAATTGCTGGTGTAATACTTTATTTATTTCTCTGTAAAAATTGATAGAGGATAATAGGGTGGGTTCTACTCTAAGAACTGCTCCATGGGCTCAGGAACCTTCTATTTCACCACCACATCTACATTCTATCACATAGCAAAAGGAAAAGAGGTTGACAGCAAGCAGCTTTCTTTAAAGGGCATGACTAGAAGCGGCACAGATCCCTTCAGCTCTCATCCCGTTGGCTAGAACCTAGGCATATGGCCATGTCTAGGTTCAAGGGAGGCTGGGAAATGTAACCTCTATCTGGATGCCCATGTCGCAGCCAGTCAAAAAGTCAAGGGGTTCTTTCACTAACTGGAAGAAGAGGAGAATACTTATTAGCAAGAATTAGCAGTCTCTTGTCACGTTCTTCCTTTCTATTCAAGGAGCCATTAGGAGCGTAGGAACTGCATTGCATTCCTTTTTGGAAACCAAATACTACAAAGCCATTAAAAATAAGGCAGATCAACAGATTTTGATAGGGAGTGACCTTTGGGATATATGTTGACTCTTTTTAAAAAGTACAGAAATTAGGTAAGCCGTTCCATTATACTTAAGAAAGATACAAAAGAAACTACTAAGTCTGGTTACTTTGAGGGGGCAGAGGTAGGAAGAAGATATACTTTTCATTGACCCTTATAACTCATTTGAACTTCTACCTTGTGCGTGTATTACCTATTTTTTAAAACTTTGAAATCACTGAATTTTTAAAAACTTTGAAATCACTGAATTATTCAGATATGGTTCTATTACTGATCACAAACTACTTTTTCAGCAAGTAGGTGTGAATGACATGGAAACTAGTCCTAACCAATCTTAGTGCTAACAGTGCTGAAGGACGTCCCACCAAAAAGAAAGTAACTACAGGGTTATCATCTAGATGTGGTTCTCTCCTTCTAAGTAGAAACTTTCTAAGCAGGAGAATCCTGGGTTAACAAAAAGGCCCAATTGTCTTAAGGCCAGAAAATCAACTCCTAAAATGCAACTTTTGTCTTCTTGCAAACTCATATCCTAACATCATCTATACGTCTCAAAAGACCTTACAGCAAAACATGAAATAACCTTTCAGGTGGGATACCCTAATTTCTGCTAATAAACGTGTACTGAAATTTTAGCCTTTTGTGAATTTTCAAGAAATGACTTGTTTAAAATGTTTCAATGAACTTGAAGAAAATCTCAGCATAAGTGAATGAATGCCCACAGACATTTTCAAATATCCTTTAAATTTGACTTATTTTCCTTCAATAGAAGGCAAGAGTGCCCCTAGAAAGAAGTTTCCATGCATGACTTTTTGAATATATGGTCAGGTATAGGGATGGTTAAATATCTGATTATTTTAACATCTCTCTGGACTTTCAGTGATTTGATTGAAAAAATTACTACAGTGTAAGGTTTCAGCTTAAGAATTTTTTGCCTATTTTGTTTTAAAATCAATACTAGAGAACATACATTCACTAGACTTTAAAAAAAAAGCATAATTGCTTAAGAAAATGGTCATATTTTTCACTCTCTCTCCCCTTTGTTAATTTATGTTGCTCTGACTTAAGACTAAGATGAAGGTGTATATGAATTATACCTGCAAGAAATCAAGGATATCACAGAGGAAGACAAGACATGGGTTTCCTGTATTAGTCTCTGCTTTAAAAAAAAATTTTTTTTTTTTTTTTGGCTGCTTTGAGTCTTCGTTGCTACACGTGGGCTTTCTCTAGTTGCGGTGAGCGGGGGCTACTCTTGGTTGTGGTGTGCGGGCTTCTCATTGCGGGGGCTTCTCTTGTTGCAGAGCACGGGCTCCAGTAGTTGTGGCTCGAGGGCTCAGTAGTTGTGGCTCACGGGTTCTAGAGCGCAGGCTCTGTAGTTGTGGCGCACGGGCTTAGTTGCCCCGCGGCATGTGGGATCTTCCCTAATCAGGGCTTGAACCCTTGTCCCCTGCATTGGCAGGCGGATTCTTAACCACTGTGCCACCAGGGAAGCCCTGCAATGGAATATTATTCAGCCATGAGAAAGCAGGGCATCCTGCCATTTCTGACAACATGGTTGGACCTTGAACACGTTAAGCTAAGCAAGATGTCAGACAGAGAAAGGCAAGTACCATATGATATGACTTAATGTGGAATTTAAAAAAGTAAAACCTTAAAAACAGAGTAAAATGGTGGTTACCAGGGAATCGGCGGGGAGGAGGTTAAGAGCAATGGTGTTTAAGGGTACAAACTTGTAAAGAAAATGAACCATAGAGATCTAATGCACAGTGTAATGAATATTGACAATAATACTGTACTATATATAATGTGATAAATATCACTATATCAGCAATCATATTACAATATATAAATGTATCAAAGTAACACAGCTATACACCTTAAATTTATACATTACGTGTCAAATTTGTTCAATTAAAAAATCGAGATATGATTCACATAACATAAAATTCACTCTTTTAACATGTACAATTAGGTGGGTTTTAGTATATTCACAAAGTTGTATAGCCATCATCACTATAAATTCCAGAACATTTTCATAATGCTCTCTATCCTTTTTAACATTGGCTTAAGGTGTCAGCAGGCAGGCTAAGGGCAGTGCTGGGTTCTAGGCTATTGCCTCAGTGATTCCTCTGGACTCTGGGACCTCTCGGAGATTGATCAGGGCTTTGGAATCAAAGGGACATTGATTTGGAGCTCAGCTCTTGCGCTTACCAGCTCTGGGGTCTTAAGCAATTTGCTCGGCCTCTCTGTTACTTGGATTTTTAAAAATGAGAACAATATTATCTACCTTAGGAATTTTGAAAGGTCATAATGCATAACAAATGCTAAACAGTTAGCCAAGTACCTAACACATAGTAAATACTCCAAAAGCACAATATCTTATGCCTCAGACAAAGCAGGTTTACACTTCACTTTTGTCCGAGGTAGCCATGCCTCTAGGGCCTTAAAGAAATTAAATTTTACACTCAGACTCTTCCTGTTCTGAAAATCGCCCCTTAAATCATTGGATAGCAAATAGCAAACAGTCATCCACTTGGTTCCCTAATGAAATTATGTCCAGGTAAGAAGACTTTATTTCCCCCTTGATGTCTGACTCTCCCCAGAGGGAGGTCTTTGACATCAAATGCAAGGCTAAAGTAACATCGTTGTTCAATCACTTGGCCTCGGGGTATTTTAACAAACTAAATAGCTTCAGGTTCAGACAAAAGATAAAGTGAGTGACAGCCCAGAAGATGAAGAATTCCTTTTCTCATTTTTTTTTAAGCTTTTTAGCCTATTGGCTAAGACTCAGGGCTGTGGGTTACATTCTGGCTCTACCATTATTAGTGGTGTGACTTGGACATGTGACTCAATGGCTTTGGATTTCAGTAGTGTAATAGAAGGAAAGCACCACCTTCATCGTAGGGGCTGCTCCGTGGTGCACCCAGCACAGTGCCCGGCCCATGCAGATACTCAACAAATATGATGAGGATGTTCAAATCCTGTTGAAACCTTTTAATCACCTCCTGCTCTCCTGTGTTGTCTGTCACCTCCACGCAGCAGTGGTCTTTAAAATCCTGGAATTTTCTTTGTCCAGCTTTGGGGGCTTGTTTTATTTTATTTTGTCCTTTAAAGGAGCAGGTTATAGGACTTGGCTAATATTTCTTCCACCTGTAGAGTAAAATGATTACATGCTCTGGTCTTGATGAGAGATTCTTATAGTCAGAGCTTTGCAGCGGGGTGGAATACCCTGCTCTCATCAATTAGCCAGGAGCTCCTAGCTTGTGTGTGTGTGTGTGTGTGTGTGTGTGTGTGTGTGTGTGTGCGCGCGCGAGCACACGTGTGCACGCACCACAGAACCCTTGGCAGCCTGTGATGCCCATGAACCCCTCTCAAGATAACGTTTTTAAATGTAAAAAAATAAAATGCATAGGATTACAAAAGAAGCCAATTAAAATAAAATTACGAAAAACGTTTTAAAACAAATTGGTGCTATAATCATGTATGTGCGTCTTTATTAATGTATTAAGTAACAAGATCTAGTAGCTGGTTTAATAATTACCATAATTTCAAATTAATGATGAATGCAAATGACCTATTGAGATAATTTCAAAACCTCTAACATGAAATGAAAGTATCTGTGATTTCACTGGTGACAGTCATAGGTACTAATACTACTACTGTGGCTTCGTTGCCTACATTCATCATTGAAAAAATGCCAAATTTCAGGTAGAGATTAATGAAAAAATATATATATATATGTATTTTTTTCTCTCCTCCTTGAATTCAATCCATGAGCCCAAGGTTAAGAACTCCTGAGTTAAGCCAAGTCTAGCGCTACCCAAGATGTCTACTGTGGTGATGGGGACATAGTCATGGACCATCTTCAGACAACCTGCCTATTGGTCTGACCTCTGTACTTGGCTTTCCAATATGGAAGTACTAGTGAGTGAAGGCATTTGGTTTTATTGTCTACAGAGAGTTGTGAGCGGCCACTCTGAAATTAAGGCTGAACAATGAAGGATTCAGGTGGGCTTTGTCATTTGCGCCATTTGGTTTGTCTGTCATGGTGGTGATAAATGAGCCTAGAGGTTGACATCTATTCCTGACATCCATTCCTGTCTACCTACCAACACTCCACGGTTCATCAGCGTTAACCGTTCTTTCCCCTTTCATGTGCCATGCCTCCGGCCACTCCTTGCCTTGTTCACTTACCAGAGAGAGACTATGAACCGTAGATGTGTTGCCTTGCAGAAAACATTCTCCCTCCTTGTTGGGATCCCAAAGCCCGCCCCCTTTCAGGCCCTGGACTTCATTCTGAATCTGGTTGGGATTCCCATCCCAGTCCTGCTCTTTCTGATGCCCTTTCTAACTCTCACCTACCTTTCAGAGTCCTTTTTGCAAGGGGAGATCTCTTCCCAGGTCTGGCAGTATAGGACCTCATGGGCTAAAATGAATTCATCCCTTTGCAGAGACTGTAAAGAACAGTTGTTAAGGTGCATGGGCTTGGGAGACAAACCAGTTGGGATTGGATCCCTGCTGCATTACTACCAGCTGTGTGACCTGGGCATGTTACCTTACCCCTCTATGCCTCAGTTTCCTCCTAAGAAAAAAAAAAAAGTGGGAATAGCACTTTTCCAGTAGGGTAGTTGTGAGGATTGAATGCTTTAAAGCTTGTCAGCTTAAAAGTGCCTGGCATATAATAAGCACTCAATAAATATTAGTAGTTATTACTTGTCAGCCTTTGGCTGATTCTAGGCTGTTAACTGTCACCCTCAGCAAAGTTCTCCAATTCCACTTTGCATATTCTCTCACACTCTGTTCCTGGGCCATTGACATAAGTGACAACTGAGGGATCTTTTTAATCTTCTGAGGCTTGAGCTAGGGAGATTAAGACAGAATCCAGGAGTTACATAATAAAATAATGTTAAAATAATATTTGACATTTGCTGAAAACTCCCTGCTCTGCCAGGTACTTACTGGACATCTTATGTAATCCCCCCAACAACCTCACAAGTCTGTACTATTATTCACATTCATGGTTAATGAATCAGGCTCAGAAGGATTAATTATTTGCTGTCCAAGGTCACAGAGTTCCTTTCCCTGGATTGAGGGCCATCTCTATCTAGTCAGAGGCCGTCTTTCTAAGGACATGAGGTGAGTAGCAGACAGCTACTGTTTGCTGGGTTATGGGCTCCCCTCTGAAACCACTCTCTGGTTCCCTGTACTCGGCCATGGTGAAGGAGACTTGGCCTAGAGAGGGCTGTCTGGCAGTAACTCATGCAGGTTTTGTGAAGTCACATGTGGTCCCGGAGTTGCCAGGAAAAGGGATGCCTTGATGAGCCAAAATGCAAATTCCTTAGGAGAGGAAAAGTGAAAGTGAGCTTGTTCACACTGTGCAGGGCTCCAAGGAAATGACACAACACAAGAGACATAGTGTCCTGCCACTAGATTCCATCATATTTCAGGAGCATTATTCTGCATTTGATCATAAGCTTGCCTCCCGACAGTTCGCTTTTTGACCAGAGGCAGAGGTGACCCAAAGTAAAAAGAAGTTGATATTTGAAATACTAGAGCTGGATGCTTCCAGATATTTAAAATACAGTCTTCTGGGAAGCTGGTGGGGAGGGGGGGTGGAGAGAGGGAAGCATGTTTTCCTCACCATATTCCAAAGTTTCCCTTGTCCTGGAGATAAGTTGCTCAAAGCAGGTCACGGCCAGCAGAAGGGAATTTGGGGAAGCTTATCGAGTTTAGCCAAATCTGAAAGGATTGCTAGGGCCCTCCCTGGGGTTTCCAAAAACTCTTCGTTGGCTATTTGTTTTTCCTCTTCTTTCTCCACTTCTCTTCTTCCCTCTCTCTCCTTATTGTTTTCTTTCTCACTCCTGGTCTTGCCTTCTCCAGAATGCCCATCCCACTGTCCTGATAGCAGCTCACAGAGGCTTACCTGGCGGCCCTCAATGCCTAGAGGAAGGCTAATTTTCCTCCAGCCAAGCCCAGGACTGGGTTACCTGGGCCTTGAATGCCCTTTTTGTCAATAGGGTCCTGCCCTTCTTTTTGCCTCTTCCAGACCTTCTAAGTTATATTTACAACTGAAGACTGGGGTCTCAGGGATCTGGAAACTGCTGGCATTTTAGACCAGCACAATTAATGCCATTGTTTATGGAATGCTGTCTTGGAGAATTTACTGAAGGCCATTTAGAGACAGATTTTTTAAAGACTATTTAAAAGCTTTTTAGAAAAACGATTGGAAGTTTGATAAGACCCAAAGGTTTCAAATTTTTTGGTGAACCCTGCCTAATCTGATGCACACTGTATTTGGATTCTTAAAGTGAGAAGCTCTGATAAATTCAAACCAGATCAGCTGCTAATCCTTAGACCAGAGTTGGCAGACTGTGGCCTCCACTCAAATGAGGGAAGCTGGCTCCTCCTTTGATAGAGCCCAACCAGAAAGGTACCAAGGTAAGTACCAAAAGTCCACACGGGCAACTGCTTGAAGAAGTTGACCCAGCCGAACAGTCCAAGGAAGAGGCAGAATTCCATCTTGGGTCTGTGGTGATGATTCCTTCCTTCCCAAAGGGTGTCACTGAAGCTTCCAGAACTGCTCTCATCCCCACCATGCACAAACACACCTGTTCCCAATGCAGTTCCAATGCTGGAACCTTCCCATTTGGGTTTATTATAGTGTAGTTCAGTGGTTCTCATAACCTCTATAGGGCTTGTGAAACACAGATGGCTGGGCCTCACTCCCAGAGTTTCTGATTCAGTAGGTCTCAGATGGGGTCTAAGAATTCGTGGGTCTAACAAGTTCCCAGGTGATGCTGAGGCCGCTGGTCCAGGGACCCCACACTTTGGGAACCACCGGTATAGTTAAAGGGCAGGCTCTGGAATCAGATTTCTTGGGCTCAAAGACTGGCCCCATCCCTCATACACGAGAACCTCTTGGGCAAGTTAACCTCTCTGTTGCCTCAGCTTCCTCATCTGTTTAAAAGAAAATAGGGATAGGAATTGCACCTGCTTCCTGAGGTTGTTTTGAGGGGTAGATGAGATAATGTATGGAGAACACAACCTAGTACAGGCAAGTGCTCGCTAATTCCAGTTGTTGTAGATGTTATTTCTCCAAACATACCAACATGGCAGAGCTGCTCTCCGGCTGGTGCCTTCCAGATGCACCCGTCCACGCAAAGACCCCACCCACCCACCCTGGTGTCTCTGGGTGCCAGCAGTTTTGGGGGCTTAAGGAGGCTGGACCGCCTGGCCCTCCCCGGACGCCATCGGTCCCCAAGGCGCCTGCACGCTGCACTTTCGAGTGCTTGTCAAAGCTGGGAATTAGAAGGCTGCCTAACCCTGCTTCCTCGGTTACGGAGTCCTCGGAGCCGGAGCCGCAGCCTAGGCACGGATCTGAGCACTTTTATCAACGCCCTCGTCTTCTTTTGTGCTCTGTGACTGGGAAAGAAATAAAAATGGACCAGAAGAATCCCGCCTGCTGTCCCAAGCACTAAATTTTATATTGGCTGGAGTTAGCCGCATGAACTTAGATTCCCCAACCCACCTAGGTTTCCAGAGCCGCAGCGGCTTCTAGATATTCTGTACAATTTCCTCTGTCCTCCATTATCGTTTTTAAATTAACTTTTTTAAAAAAGTCAAGCAAAAATGAGTCAAGAAAAAGTCGGAATAGTTCAGTTGCTAGACTTGCTTTTTGTTTTTATTATCAACAATCAAGTTAATGGTACACTCTTGGAAAACTATATGCACATGTAGAAATATTTCCCTTTTAAATAGAAGCATTCATTTAACACATATAAATAAATTCGAAAATCTGAAACATAACTTATGATGCTTATGTTCACAAACATAGTCCAACAAGAAGGAAAAAATAAAAAAGAAATCAGACAGACATGCACCTGATAACAAAAATATATACCATTGTCTGAACCGTGGTCTCTCTAAACACAAAGGAATTGAACCCGTGAGAACCTTATTATTCCATAAAGACACACCATAGAGACTACAAGAAGAGAAAAACATTATACGGTCACGTAGAGGAGACGGTCTGTACTGATATTAACACGATACAATTGAGTCACAGAACACAGTTGTAGAAAGACACCAAAAAAGTTAAAGCCTCAACATTCAACTAATATCTATAGTTTGTGCCTTTTAAAATAAAAAACAAATAAACAAAAAATCCCAACAGAGATGTCTAAACTGCGAGAAGAATGGAATCATCAATATACAGTCCATCCACCATACAGGATGTGCGTCCATTTCGGATCAAACAGAAATGCAGAGACACTTCTGCAAACTTGTGTGCGCCTCCTTTCCTTGCTGGGTAGATCTCTCTGCAGCCATTTGCGTGGACTGCAATTGACTCCAATCCAAAGCAGTGCCAAAAAGTTCAGTAAAAGCTGGTGGAAGAAAATGCCGGTTGGGGTGTCAGGAGAGAAAAAAAGGGAAGAGTTGCGAGTTATGTGACATCGTTTGCAGAGTTTGAGGATGAAAAGGCATTTCATGTATAGGGCATCTTTCAGGGCCGAGTGGCTGCACAGATTCAGGTTGCGAGCTGCAACTGTGCGCGGTTCGGATGCGCAGATGGCGGGATGCTGTTCGACGAGGTGGGGCTGGCAAGCGGGCGCGAGGAAGTCACCTTGGCCGCGGGGACCATCTGCACGAATCGTCGCCGCAGCGGCCCGAATCCAAGGACAAGAGGGGAAGCGGGGCGTCTGGAAGGCCTTCCTACTCTCCCTGAAGAGGAGCCCCAAGGGAGTCTGTGCTGTCCGGGGTGGAGGTGGGGTGGGGGCGCGGATGAATTTAGGGATTCGCAACATGGATCCCTCAGACAGTGCCAGCCGCAGCTTCCCTCTTCCCCCCCTTACTTTGTTTTATTTTTTTTCTTAGATTTTAAAAACTTTCGGTTTTTAAAAAAATTGTTACTTCCTTTTCTTTTTTTAATGTGGGGGAGTTTTGATTACTTTTTTCTTTTTCTAAGCAAGTCACTGAGTTGGTTGTGGCCTCCCACCCCTCTCTCCCTGTCACCCTTCTCGGGCCACAGACACACATTCCCCGAGACAGACATACACCGACACGCAGACACAGCCCCCTGAGATTCCCCCCGAGTCCAGGCCGCGCCGCTCACACCTCCCCGGCGGCAAGCGGGGCCCTGGCCCGTCTGCGCGGCCCTGAGGCAGGTGCGAAGCCAGGGAGGTGTGTTGTTTAGTTTGGTTTGGTTTGGGGTTAAGGAAGGGGGTAGGAGTGGGGTTGAAATGGAGGCGACGCCGTTTTCTCTTTATTCTTATCGCGATTACTTTAGGCTCTCAAGGAAAAAGCCACGGCAGCAGCGACAACAGCCTTGGGCCTACCCGCTCGCCCACTCGCCCGCCAGGCCCCGGCTCGCCCGCTGCCGCCGCCGCCGCCGCCGCAGGATCCCAGATCAGAACATACTGCTCTTCACTAAGGCGGCTTTGGCACCGTTGGGTCTTTGGAGCGAAGATAGGACGCTGGCGAACGGGCCCCCGAGCGAATCCGGAATGGAGGTGATGGGCCCGGGGCCGGGAGCCCAGCCTTGTCCAGGGCCCCCGGCCGCAGCCAGGCCTCCGGCCGCCGCCGCCGCCGCCGCCGCTGCCGCCGCTGCAGCCGCCGCCGCCGCCGCCGCAGCGCCGCTCTTGCCGGGTTCGCCTCCCGGCCCCCCCGGCCCCGCCGCCCCTGGGGCTCCTGCGGGGCTGGGCCCGCCGCCGCCGCCGCCGCCAGTCGCCCCGCAGCTGGGAGTGGGGTTGGGGTTGGGGCCCGGGCCCCCAGTGCTGTCCGGATCGGTGCTCTTGGCCTCTTTGCTCTCGTCGTCCCGGGAGGAGTCGGACTTCTTTCCCGAAGAGCCGTTCTTGGCCGCGGCCGCTGCAGCCGCGGCCGCGCGCTCCTGCTTGCGGAACTTGGCGCGGCGGTTCTGGAACCACACCTGGCCCGAGAGGAGAAGAGAGGCGGCGAAGCAGCAAGAGAAAGAAGCAAACGGGAGAGAAAAGCGGTTAGGGCGGCCCACGTTCCATTTCAGCTTGTTTTAAACTCCACGGGCCGCGGATACTCCCGCGCCTGTGGCTGGTGCATCTTTTGAGAAACTTTCTTAGGGCGACTTGAGCATGTCCCGGAAATGGTGGCTTGCAGGAGAGGTGAAAAGGCTGCAGCTCCCAGAAAGGCCCTAAAATGGAAGCCCTTATTTGGACGGACCTTTGCTCAGTCTACTTCCTGAGCCACTCCAAACTCGCCGTCGCCTCTAGGCCTCAGGTCTCAAGTTAAACTCTGAGTGGTAGACAGAAGGCGGGGTGGGGGGGTGGGGGTGCTCTGGGCTTGGGACCTACTGCCCATCTTGGCCTTTGGGCCTGGAAGAGCTAGCGTTGGTGCGTACCGCCCCTCCATTGGGGGGCTCACGGGCAGAGCCGTCACGGCCAGCTCTTGAGCGCACCTGTGTCCCTAAAAGGTTAGAGTACCGCGCGGATCTTGACCTACATAGAATCCCAGACCCTTTGCAAATCTGCTGCAAGTCACAGTTCCCGGGAAAATGCACCTGTACCTCTACGCCATTAGCTCCGAGTTAAAAGCTCTTGAGTTAGGAGGGATTTGGCAAAACTACTTATACTACGGAGGCAAAGTCTGCACTCCTCCCCCAGGGCACTCCTTGTCCCCGAAATGGCTCTCCCATGGCCCCTGAATGCCTCTGCGGTGCTAGCTGGGGTGGGAGCACTTTGCAGCTGCGAATTTATAGCCAAGAACGCGCTTCCTAACCCTTCCTCGCGCGCACGGCCCCTCCGGACCTGGCCTCTCAGGAGAGGCCGGAGAGCTCGGACCTTCAGTAGAATCACCCGCACTGCACCCCTGCCCCGCGCGATGCTGCAAAGCCGGATCGGCTTCCGGGCGCGCGTACCTGGACTCGCGCCTCGGTGAGGTCGATCTTCAGGGCCAGCTCCTCCCGGGTGTAGATGTCGGGGTAGTGCGTCTCCGCGAAGACCCTCTCCAGCTCTTTCAGCTGCGCACTAGTGAAAGTGGTGCGGATGCGCCGCTGCTTGCGCTTCTCGTTGAGGCCGCCGTGATCCGTGAAGAGCTTGTAAGGAACTGGAAGACAACAGAGGGGACAGAGTATGAGCAAAATGGTCTGGAGCGCGCGAGCCGCAGAGCCGGAATGTGGGGACTCCAGAGGTCAGGTGGTGCTGGAGCCGCCGCCGCCGACACCGGCGCGGGAGAGTGGCCGCGAGGAGCTGGCGAGAAAACCCCGAGCAAATTAGCTATACACGGAAACAGGGGCGCAGACTTCGGGCTGTGGTGGGGTCCCTCCGGGCACAAGCGCCTTTGGATGGGTTGAAATAGCGCGCTGGAGACGGCTGAAGGCCGGGGACACGGGAATGCTTTGATGAGGAAGAACGAGAGAGGAAAAGGTTCCGAAAACCTCAGTCGGAATATCAGGAAGCCAGGGATGAAGTTAGCAAACCCTCCCACAGTTGAAACTTTTTATTTCTCAAAAGTTGACCCGGCCCAAAAGTTGGGGGATAGCGCTGCAAAAAGAAAAGAAAAGAAAAGAAAAGAAAGAAAGAATCAGAAAAATGACCCGCCAAAGAGGTGTGAGCCGCTGTCGGATCTTAAAAAAAGAGACACTGCCAGTAATGAGCTTTACTCTTTGTTATTTAATTATTTTCTAAGCTTTACGTCTCATCGCAAAGTAAATAAATTATGCCTATCATTTTGGCAGCTTAAGATAATTTTGTTGGCGGTTCGGGTGTGACTAGGATAGTGTAACCCTGTAAGTGAATTACCCCTCCCTGCAATCGCTTCTAACGTGATAAATTCTTTCATTTGTGTAAGCAAATTTCGTTTGGTAAATACTAAACACATTTCCATTTTCAAATGCAATCAAGGCTTCCTATATACGAGCGGAAAGGCGGCTTCCTCAGCTGAGAAAGCTGGCGGTCCTTACCTGCGGCGTACGGACTGCTCTGGTGGTCCCTGAGGGTGCCGAGGCTGCAGGATCCTGGCGTGAGGGACGGGCAGCCGGACGTGGCCCCAAAAGTGGTCCTTATCGGGTTATACTGGAAGCCACTGGCCTGGCTGCAGGAACTGAAGTCAGCATAGGCTGAAGCCAGGCTCGAGGTGTCCATCCCGGCCATACAGGACTCGTAGGCAGAGGAATTGAGGTAAGAATATTCCATTTTATACATTGAAAAGGCTCTGGATGGCTCAGCCAAGTGGAAAAATGAAATAAAAGATGAGGATGGAGAAGGTGGCTGGAGTGGGGAGATGTGCACAGCTCAACGCCTGCCTCCAAACTGGCCTCCTTACTACCAGCAGAGCCTAGTTTTATGAAAAAGCCTCCTATGAGATGCCTTGTCTGAGGTCTCTAGAGCATATAGTCCTCATAATAAACTTGGCTCTTTCCACTTGGACAATAGCAAAGCGGTTGGTCTTATTGCTGGCGCTTTTTACATGACAATAACTCATCCGTCTATTGGGCTGGCACTGGGGAACTGAGCTGTCCAACCTCCCTATCATTGATTCCTGCATCTCTAATTAGAATTTAATACCACACCATTACGCACTGAGCCCCTGATCCTCCCTTCTAACCAGCTCCCTGCCCTTTAATTCAATCACACTACTTGGAAATAATGAAAGTTGGGTGACGATTCTCCCTGATCCAATTTCCCTGAGCTTTTAAGCCTTTTTAACTGATCATATACCTTAGGCATAAATTGAGATAGTGTGTGTGTTTTCCCCCTTCTTCTCTCTCTCTCTCTCTCTCTCTCTTTCTCTCTCTTTTTCTCAGTTAGGGAGAACAAACCTTGATGTCATAGAAAACCTGTTTTGTAAGAGCGTTACACGCTCAATTTAACAACAAGCCTACCCCCTGAAGTGCATGAAATGTTATAAAGCACTAGGACATTGGCAAGACTCAGGCGCCCTGTAACATAGAGTAAGTGGGCCAAGTATGTGAACGATAAGTGGATTTCTTTAAAATACACCTGGTAGAGGGTTTTTTTTTTTTTTTAAAAAAAGCATCTTATAAATTGCATTTCTTGTCTTGCCTTAATGTGCTTTTCTAGAGACCCCGCTTACCCAGCCATTTAAAAAATAAAAGAACATCCAGGTAAAGCTCTTGAATATAAAACATCTGGACTCTCAACCAATGGCTTCTTTGCGCTCAGTTCTGGGTTTTTCTCCATTAGCGTGAGGTTTGCATTTTGTTGGTTTGTGTGGCTGTTGCTTTTAATTACTCTGTTTAACCGGCAAGCGGGCATGAAGTGTCCCCAAATGTGCCTCCTCTTCCATTCCTCTCGGGTGCTCTCCTTTCTTTTTCTTTTTTTTTTTTCCGCCTCCAGTTTTTCAGGTATCCACAATTCTCCAAAGACCTGAACCTTCAAAAGAGGATTGCTGTCTGCTTGCCCTTTAGGTTTGCTGACTGCAGTGAACGAAATCCTTGCTCTTTAAATGCCCAGGCTCCAGGTCGGGGACTTTTCTTGTCCAACACCCCAGGCTCTTGGGTGCTGGCAGCGAGGCACAGACAAAGAAACGAGCTGTGATTTGTGGACCTCGGTGGCCCCATGATTTAAGCGGAGGGTAATTTTCATTTGGTTCGTTAGGCTGTAGCAGAATAAGGGAAACTATTTCATTAAATCCTTCCTCTCGGTGGACAAGAGGAGGAATGCTTAGTTGAATCGCCGTGTGGTGTAAACAAACCCTGGATATTTTATATGAATTAAATGTGCACATAATTAGTTTTATTGCATTCATTACCCCCTTTATGTGCTCTGTAACAAGTCAGTAATTAAAGTAACAAACTCATAAAGTCTTTATAGGGGCATTTAGGCGTTCAGTGTTTGCCAAACTAAGTGGTTTAATTCGATGCTAGTGCCGG
Organism: Leucopleurus acutus; assembly: GCF_964270905.1. Classification (NCBI taxonomy): domain Eukaryota; kingdom Metazoa; phylum Chordata; class Mammalia; order Artiodactyla; family Delphinidae; genus Leucopleurus; species Leucopleurus acutus. The sequence continues at coordinate 65,960,870 of NC_139146.1, forward strand.
GGAGTGGATGGGCGCCCGCTCTCCACTGCCACCGTGTTTTATTGCGCACTAAACTGCAGCGGACGCCGTAATGGATTAAAGAGGGACAGCGGCCCCCCAACCTCGTGCTTCTCCGCTGGGTGAGTTTCAGGCTGATTTCAGGTGATGGCTCGTCCTCTGGACATGAGGAAGCACTGAAGTCGGGAGTGCAGGCGGTGGGACCCACCGAGGAGCTTGGTGATAGTTTTATGGGGAGGGCTGATAGTTTTATTGCAGTTGTATGTTGTACAATGCGTATTTGATAAAGAAGGGCCCTTGGTGACCACTGTGCACTTTTTTGTGCACGGGGTGAAATGAAAATAAATGTGTACAAGGTTGTACTGCGGCGGGAAACAAATTGCAGCGCTCTAAATGGTTCTTCTTTATGGTCACCAGACAAGAGGAGAAAAGAGATGCAAACATCTGTCTTCAGTCCCCTAAACCTAAAGGCCAGCAAAGACGGATGCGAATCCAAGTGTTATTACTGTGGGGATTTGTCTTTATTTATCCCGCTCTCATGAATATGAATCTGCCTTTGGATCGGGAGGCGGCTGTGCCCCTTCGGACGCTGCACATAGACTTTCCCCACCCTGACTTACCCCCCCCCCCGCCCCCCCGCCCTGGGAGGTGGGGGATAGGTTGTCAAGCACAAGGCTGCAATTGTCCAGGTTTCTCTTGGACTTTTCAGGGGAGCTTCCTGGCTCTCCCAACGCGACACCGCCGCCCCAGGCGCACACTCGGGGGATGTGGATGCTGGGAGCACAGGCCTGCGTGGCACCCCGCTAGCCCGCTCCTCCCGCTTATATGGGGTTTAAGCGCTTCTGCGGAGAAGAGAAAGACATGAGGTGTCCTGGAGGGGATGCATTTTGGCTCCAAGGCCCACGCCTGCCAATAACCAGGCTCACACCGCTCTTGGCGCCCGCGCCTGGGCGCACCCGGGGTTGTGTCTCAACTGGGTATAGAGCGCACGCGCCCCGCGCCGCTGCACCGAGCCCGGGGCCGGCCCTACACCCGAAATGAGTGCCGGCCAATCCCCCTTCGGGTCCTAATTTGCAGACAGTCCCCAGACCCCATTGGGGCGGAGGCGAACCGCGAACCTGGAGTGTGCGGGGAGCTGGGAGGAGCGGGGTTTATTTCGGCCTCTTTTGAGGATGAGTCTTCGGTGAAGATGTAGAACTTTGGGGTTTAGTCGGTGCCTGGAGGCAGTTCCTGTGCGCAGGGGAGGTTGTCGTGGGGAGTGAGGTGTGCAGCTCAGGGGAGCTGGGTGTTGAAGAGGCGTCCAGGTGAACTCCTGGAGAAGACGAGGACCGGGGGGAGGAGCCCGCCAAGGGGCGAGGGCGAGGAAAGTGCGAGGCCGCGGGGGCGCCCGGGGGAGCCGCCGAGGGGCAGGCCCAGCAGCTGCCAGTGCAGGGCACCGGCTCGCGCTCTCCGCTGCCCCCGGGCCCGCCCGGCGCCGGGTCTCTCCCCGCCCTGAGGTCCGAGGCTCCCACCGGCCTCGAATCCCAGCCTCCTCCGACCCACCGCGCCCACCCTCTCCCAGGTGCCGGGCCCGGCCCCGGCCTGTCTGCAGGCGCCCCCTGGTGCCTGGCCTCTCTGGCTCAGGATGCTGTGCGCCTCCTTCTCTTTGTACCAGGAGACCTTTCGGCACCGGCACCGCACGGTCCGATGAACGAATGCGCTTGACTTCATTTTCGCCTTTGTAGGCCTTGTAGGTTTAGTTTGTTCCGTGTTACTGTCCCTCTCTTCGCCCCACCCCCCCCATCACCCCTGGCCCATCGTCCCCTGTGCGGGTCTTTTGTGCCCCGTGATCCTGATTCTGACCCGAAGATGAAAGGCGTGAGGGGCTGGGCCAGGCCGGAGCCCCAGCCCCAGCGCCCTGTTTTGTTCCGAGTTGTGCTTTCTACACGCGAGCTCTCCCCTAAAAGTTGTACCAAATGGTTAATTTAATTATTCCAACTATAGACCAACTGCTTCAGCAGCCTCCACCACGCGTCTGGGAGGAAAAAAGAAACCATCTATAAGAAATAATCTAATAAAAGTGAAGTGTAGAAAAACCCCTCGTGATTTTCAACCGGCACAAATAGAATTAGAGCTTCAGCATCCTTTTCCCAAACAGACCTTTTGTCCAGATCACAACTTCAGCCAACCAGCAATGTGTACAGTGCCCGCTATTTATTTTAATAGAGGCGGTGGGTAGCGAGATGGATTGATAGATAAATGGCCACATGGATAGATGGATGGTTTGATCTATCTTCCTGTGACTTCTCTTTCTTAATATGTGTACACGGTTGATTTTTTTCCCCCTGCTGATTTTCTGAATCAATAATGGAAAGGCAATGCTATGTGGTAAAAAGGGGGGGGGAGGCCATTTAGAGCACAAAAAAGGGAAGAGACTACCAGCATATATACCATGAGAAAAAAAATGTTTACATGCTACCAAGTACCAAATGAAAAAGGTTGAAAGTTTAAAAGAAACTTTTCTTTCCTTTTCTTTGCCATTCATAGGAGGGTTTCTTTTTCTTCTTCTTTTTTTCCTTGAAAGTCAGAAAGAATGTTAGAAGACAAGGAAACAAAACAGCAAACAAAATGCCATTGTATTGTAGTAGCAATTCATGGGAAAACGCTTGTCAGCCTCCTAATGCCTCACTCCTTGGAGGCTGTTTTACCACAGGCAAAGCACAATAACATGGGAATGAATAAAATATTAAATACCAGTGAGAGTTTCAGAGGAATTTTCTTTTTGATTGCTTTATTTAATGCTGCGTCCAAATTATCCCAGCACAGTAAAGCCACTGTCCACCAGAGGCTCAACTCAGAACCAACAGTTCTCTCAACCAGAGAATTAAAAAATAAATGTGTCCTTGGGTTTCTCCAAAAGATTGCTGCAGGCAGCAGTCTTTCCCACTCACCTGCACTAAGAAAATAACATAGACAGGATTTACTTCCCCAGAACATAAAAGGAAACCAGCCACAGCATCCCCAAGTGTGAAGATCCACTGATATAGACATTCTCCTAGCATTTTAGAATTTTAACATATTTTCCATATTTTAATACACATGTTTCATAATAGAAACTCTTTGTATTTCTGGCACCGTGAGACAATTATTAACTAATAAACAATAGCATATGCAAAGCGATTAACACAGTGCTTGGCACCTGGAAAGAATCCACTGAATGTTAGCCACCAGTACTGTGATGATGATGACGATTATGATGTTGATGATGATGGTGATGATGATGATAATGATGTTGGTAGAGTCTCCTTGAGTTGCATACTAAGTACTTGGCTTTGCGATTTAGATGGTGTATGGACAACGTCTTTTCTATTGTATATTTATAATGCATGTGGAAGAGGGTGGACGAATCATAGAGCATGTTCCAGGACATCAGATGGGAGAAAATAAGGCAACCAGGCAGAAAACTTCCATCTTTTAGGAATTCACCAGAAAGCATGTATGTATACAAATGAATTCTATGTTTTGTCTTACATCATGCACAGCATTTATGCATGATTAAGGTGGTGCTTTACTCCCATATGTAAATATTGTGTGTTCAGGGTCATGTCACTTTAAAAGGCACTTGCCCTGGGTGAGCTGTGTGAGTTTGGGTTAAAGCTTGATGAGTAAGTCATAGATGGTGTCTCTGTATTTGAATGAACTTCGGAGGCACTCCATGTGTAAGTGCTATTCTCTAAATAGGCGGTGGGGTACAGATCCCCAGTATCCACCCTTTAAAGGACATCATCATGGAAGAGGCCAGCGCTGCTCCTCTCCTCTCCTCCACACCTCCCGCATGCTATGATTAGCAGAAGCGACTGCCTGTTACCTTTTTTGCTGGAGTTTAGCTAATAGTAGTAACATCTGCTGGGCTGGTGGTGGAGGAGACATGGGGTATTTGATCGGAGTCACAGATGTAAAAGTGACATCTGCTTGCAACAAAGAAAGGAGAGACAAAATTAAATTAAGCAGGGAGGCCTCTCTGAACCCCCCCAAAAAATCTATTTGAAAAAGGAGGGAAAAAAATAATCACGAGCCCTGACCAAGCTCGCAGAAGAGCACTTGCAGAGAGGATCATGAGTTTCTGGCCCAGCAGCTGCCAGAATAACTGGAGTAGCAACGTCCAAACGTAGCAGGTCCTGAAACCTTAAAGGCATCTTTTCATGCTCCAAAGAATAGAGTCAGGTAAGATCGTCCTTCTCGGCTGAGAATGTCTTGACCTGTGTCAGTATCGTAGGGGTTGAGAAATCATTTTCAGGTTGAAGACAGGAAGAAGGTAAAGACAAAGCCTCTTGGGTGGATAATAGCACAGAATGTTTTGAGATGAGTTTGGACAGAAACAGATTTTTATTTCATAGCTATGTTAAAACTCCTACTGCCAACAACTAAGAATGAGCCACTTCTTACTGGGCTTAGAGGATTGTATTTGGCAGTTAAAACCTCCATGCCTGAAATAAGGCTCAGTTAGAAGAGGAGGATGGTATAGAAAGAGAATGTTCAACACCCTCCCAACCATTGTGCTAGTAGTAAACCACAGCGATACAAAGGGGCATCCCTCCTCCCACCATAATGACCTCCTAAATTTCTCCAAGCGGAACAGATTATGATAGCTTTATATAAATGAATTTCACAGTGGAAACCGCTGGACAAGATTCCCTCAACTTTCTACTTCCCAATCCGTAACCAGTTGACATCTGCAGCCACTTGCTCCTTTCTTGTCCCTGCTGCGTGCAGGAGGAAAGCCTATTCCAAAGCCAATCCCTCCACGGTGCTTTGGAGTCCAATGTCTTCCACTGGCTCAGGACCTTACCCAGTTCTTCCTTTCATGGATCTTCACACTCTCATGCTCATCTGGATGTATCCTGTTGTCATCTAACCATGCTCAAACTACACTCCTACTGGGGCTTCCCTGGTGGCGCAGTGGTTGAGAGTCCGCCTGCCGATGCAGGGGACAGGAGTTCGTGCCCCGGTCTGGGAAGATCCCACATGCCGCGGAGCGGCTGGGCCCGTGAGCCATGGCCGCTGAGCCTGCGCTTCCCGGAGCCTGTGCTCCGCAGCGGGAGAGGCCACAACAGTGAGAGGCCTGCATACCGCAAAAAAAAAAAAAAAAAAAAAAAAAAAAACTACACTCCTACTAATAACCAAACAATGAACACCACTTTCTTCCTTGGCTACACTCCCCCACCCCACCACTTATCTCCCTTCTCCCCTTGACCGCCAAACATCTTGAAGGAGTTGTCTCTTCTCATTGTCTCTATTTCTTTACTTCTCAATCGCTCCATAGCCTCCTGTAATATGGCTTCCACCACCCTCACACAAATTAAACATTTCTCATTAAGGTCACCAAATCCATTGGGGATTTGCTGGGCTTTAACTTCCTTGAATGTTTAAGTTGCTAGCACTGATGAACAAATACTTCCAGTTCTCCCCATTTCTGGGCACACAGTAGGACTTGACTTCCCTGTCCCCTAGAAGTTAGATATGGCCATGTGACTTTGACCAATGAAGACTGAATGCAAGTTTAAAGTGTGACTTCCAGGTGAGCCTTAAGGGCTGGTGTCCAAGTCTCTACCCTCTCCCTTTTGCCCTGTTTAATAGTAGCTGACAGAGCTCCAGATGTGGCTGCTTTGTCAGCCTGAGTTCTTATGTGAGGATGACCTGCAGAAGAGGTCCCAGAAGACCCATAATGGACATGTAGTTTCTTAGAGCATCAGAGAAGGATTCCGGAAGAGGCGGCATCCTCTATCCTCCCCTAGGAGGTGACTCATCCTCCTACTAAAGGGTGAATAGGAGGGAGCAAAGAAAATGGTGGTGGTGTGGAACAGGAGGAAGTTGCAGGTAGAGGAAGCAGGGCTGGTCAGACTCCAAAGCCAGAGAGAGCATGGAGTGTTTGGGAATCTAGAGATATTTCACTTCAGTTTTCTGTTAGAACAGGAGAGATGGGGGAGGGGTGCACAAAGAAGGGCGTGATGAGAGAAGATAAGAGAGATAGACTGGAATCAGGTCCTACAGGACTGGGGATGCAGTGAAGTATGATTTGTGGGGGAGGGAGGGAATGTGGGAGCAGGGGAGCCAGGAGACAAATTAGGAGGCTGTTGCCCTACTCTAGGCAAGAAATGATGGGTATCTAAGCCAAGAGAATAGCAACGTAGGACAAAGAGAAGTAAGGGAATTCAAGAGAGGTTACAGAAGTGGAGTCTTAGGGCAGGCAGAGGACGTTATTCTGCCCTGTGCTAGGATCTCAGAGAGTCCAAGAGGACACCTCAGAACAAAAACTCTCCCCCATAACTGCTAGCAAGATCTTCACTTCTGTAACTTGGGCCTAGAGATCCTCATTAGCACACTTACTTCTCTGGGTTTGGTAGCTCGTGGTACTGTCAACCATTCATTCATTCACTCATTCAACCCGTATTTGTCAAATACCTACTATATTCTAGAAATCAGCACTTTAGAGTAGAAGTGGTTCAGATAGTGTCTGATAAGCTAACTTTTGAGATGGAGCAAACCCGAGGTCTGCAGGTTTCTGAGTGGAGGTGGGAGTCAGTGGGCTGAAGGTGGAGACCCCCACGCATGGTGCAGTGTGGCAAAACACGGGCTCTGAGTTTGCAGGGTCGAGACTGCACGCTGGACTGTCACTGCTCAATCCGGAGAAAGACCTTAGTTACCTCAGGAATTGGGATAAGAATTTGTGTGGTCCTTTTAAGTCCTAACATTCTGTTTTTGTTCTGGTTTGGTTTGGTTCTTTTGCCTGAGAACCTCCCCCTCGAGTATTTCTCTATGAAAGAGAGAACACAAGGGGCAGTGTGTTTAGTGGGAAATGAAAGGAGTTCAGGGAAGAGCACGACGTGGAAACCAGGAGAGAGGAGGGTGATTGTCCTGCATCCCTCATCCTTTTTATTAAGGTCTTAGGATTTTGTGTGTATTTCCCTTCTGGGAGTATTTTCAAATGAAGATGCCAAGAGCCAAGTATCACAGAGGAAAGAATCACGGATGGTGGAATAACAGGCATTCTAGAAGTGGAGGTAGCTCTTTTAGGGGGCGCCTCCCAGTGTGACTCCCGTTGCACCTAGTAGGTGTCCATATCCTCCACCCACAAGGAAAGCTTGCCTAGCTCCTGGCAGCTGAGGGCTCTATGCTGCCTCTGGCATACACAGAACTCGTGTCCATAACACCATCTTATATCTGAGTCAGCCCAGGGAGCCAAGTGAGAGACATGTCAGGAGCTCTGGAGTCATTCACTAACTTAAACTGCTGAGCCTTGAAATACATATAAAAATGCTTGAGAATCCTGAAACTTCTAAAACATATTCTTCTTTCTGGGTTTTCAAAAGATCCTATTGTTTGTTTATATTACTTTGTTTTATTTAGGAAGTTTGCGGAGTTTGCCAGTAATATGCTGCAGCTTCATGCATTTTAATGTGAATTTCAGCTGATTCAGAATTTAGAAGCAAATGTAATCCAGTACTCAGGGACAGGCACCACGTGTCCTAGACCTCAGGAGCCAGAAGACAGTAAAGTGCTTACAGTGATGCATGTTTGTAGTATTTCCCCAGTTAGATATAATGGAGAATATTAATTTTCTTTTTAAACACAAAACATTTCTCTCTCTCTCTCTCTCTCTCTCTCTCTCTCTCTCTCTCTCTCTCCCCCGTGTTTGCTGGGGTAAGTTCAACTACTGCCTAGAGAATTCTGAGTTGAGGGTTACAATCACAAGCTCACTGCTAACTCTGTTGCTTGTGTTAAACCTTCACCATCTGAGATTGGACTTGGGGGGAAAAGAGGAGGAAGAGAGATTTTTCAAGAAGAGGCAGGGAGGCTGCTAGCAGGGAAATGGGACATAATAATGGACAAAACAGCACAGTGAGTCACACAAGAGACTACAGAGCAGAGGCCAACTGCTTTAACCCAAACCCCAGGGAAACCTCTTGAATGAACAGTGCTAACCGCTGAGAGGTGAGCTACAAAGCAGCAAACAACCCCAGGGTGGAGCCAGACCGTGCCCTTCCGGAGACTGAGCTGAAGCCAGAAGGGGTTTCTCGGGCTTGCCTTGGCCAGGCCTGTGTTCCTGGCAGACGCCTTATTTAGCAGCCATTGCGCAGGAAGCCTCGCACCAGCTGCTGAAGCTCCCTTATAACCGAGGGAGTAATTGATTCTGCCCCCTCTTCTCTGCGCACCAGGAGGGGACAGCAAAAACCCTTCAAGGGAGGTTCACGACTGTTCTTGGGGGATGGTCAGGCCAGAGCAGACCGCACCCCACAAAGGAAGCACTGCATAGTGGTCAGAGCTGGCCCTGGGTGCCCTCTTCCTATTTTTATTGTAAATTACTTTTTTCTTATTTCAAAGTACTTAGTATCCATTATAGAAAACGTTATGGAATGTATTCCTTAAAAAGTGATAAATATCAATACTTTAACTTTTTAATATAACTTTTCAGTCTTTTTGTTCCATGTGTAAACATAATTTTTTTAAATGGGAAGCATTCTTTACACACTGCTTTGTAATCTCCTTTCCCCCCTAAATCATGTGTCATGAACATCTTCCCATTTCATGAAATATTCTTCTAACACACTTTTATGGCTATGTGGTATTACACTGCATGATAAACCATAGTTTATTTAGTCGACTCTGTTCTGTTGGACATTTAGTTTACTTCTAATTATTAAACTATATTAAAAGCACGGCTCTGGACACCCTGTTAGCTAAATCTCTGTGCATATCTACATGATATTCTTGCTTAGAATTAAACCCTAAAAGTGGAATTCCTGGATCAAAGAGTATACACTGTTTAAAAAGCTTTGGACACATGTTGCAAAACTGCCTTCCAGGAAGGTGGCACTGGTTTCTATTTGCAGAGCAGAATATGATAGTATCTGCCTTCCAATACTCACCAGCATTGTATAGTATCTGTAAAAGAAGTTTTGCCCACCCTCTTCTTACTCTGCTATTTTCTACGGAAAAGAAGGAAGGCAGAAATAGGTAAATTCCAAGGATAACAGAGACCTGTAAGAATAGAGTCAAAATGCCAAAGTCCAGCTTTATTAAAAAAATAAATATCTAATGATGGACAAAGGGGTCTTCTTCTTATCTTTAGAACTAGATGATAAAAAAAGATAAATTCATTACTTGGGACTGGTTTTATTTTAACGCTGAGACCAAATTATAAAGAAAACTCCAATTTTAATTGTCTTTTCTGTCAAAGAGAATAAGCTTCGGAATGGAAAGGATTAGTGTGAACACTAGTGACAGGGACCAGAGCCCCATTGGTGATTGTGAAGGGTCCTGCCCCCTTTAATGCCTTCTGCAAGGTCTCTGTCCCAGGGGCCAGAGAGAACACACCAGTGAGATCACCAAACGATGGTTGGTGGTTTCCATGGAATCGTGAAGGATGAAAGAGAAACGAAAAGACTGCTCTTCTGGCAAATCCGTAAACTTTCAGAAAAGGAAAGAACATGGGTTCTGAAGATGACAGACTGATGAACTCAACAACAAATTCAGGTAAAATGCTAGAATGAATTTTAAAAGTATTATGAAAATTTCCCACATATGAAGGAAAGAGAACAATGTAAAGAAAGCATCATGAACCTTCATCCAGACACAACAATTACCCACTCATGGCCAACCTTGTCTCTCCATCCCCACCCCGCCTCCACCCTGCCATTCTGACTCCCACTGTCTCCCTGACTTGGTGGTTTTGAGCCACTTCTATGACATCATATGATTTCCTCCTTAAATATTTCAGTATTATCCCTAAAAGATAAGGAATGTTTTCCCCTAAAAATAAATCATCACAGTGCCATCATCACACCAAAAGTATCAACTATAATTTCTTAATATCTGGTGTTCCATTTTCCTGATGGTGTCACAAAAAAAGTATTTTTTGAGTTGTTTTGTTTGAATTGGAATCCAATCAAGTCCTGCCCATTGCATTTGTTTTCACATCTCCAAGTCTCTTCTGATCTTCAGGTCCTCCCCCCTCCCCTTTTTTTCCTCCTCACAATTTATTTTAAAGGAAAATGGGTCATAGGTGCTGTGGAATTACCCACATTCTGGATTTGGCTGATAGCCTCCCCGTGGCGTTGTTTAATCCTAACCCTTTTCATTTCTGTAAACTGGGAGTTGAATTTAGAGGCTTCATCAGGTTCAGGTTCGATTTTTCAACGAGGATGCTTCACAGGTGGTGCTGTGTACTTCCTCTTGCACCGTATCCTTATCTCTCTCTTTACGATGTCAGGTTTGATCTGCAAGGTTGGGGTATCATCAGCTGGAACTATCCATTATAAAGTTCCCCATGAGCTTTTTACCTAATGATTTTAGGAGTTATTGATTAGCATTGCCTAGATTAAATGATTTTATTCGTTTAGGGTATGCAAATGGTAATATTCTAATTATATCATTTTTGTTATTTTATTAGCTAGAATACTTCTATAAAGAGAAAAAAACCCTTCCCTTATCAATTACTGGATATCTGAGATATGGTAAGGTATGACAAGTTAAGGAAAATGCTGAAATCTTTCTCTTTATGTGCCAGTTTTCAGAATAGTGAGTTTGTTCCCTGGTGTCCTTCGAGGACCATCAGTGGATTTTTTGTGTTTTGTTTTGTTTTGCAGCGTTATGTACTCATGGGTCTAAATATACTTTATGTATTTTCTTTTATTGCAATATTTATTCTTATTTATGCTCAAATTATCCAAACTGTGACCAGTGGAAGCCTCTTCCATTTGGCTTCTCAGTTCTTTTGACAGGACACTAATTGTCTTTGATAGCATCCTTGTAGCTGGTACAAGATGGCCCGGGCTCCTCTTTTATACTTTTTGCCTAGACCTGGAATCAACCATTTCTCCAAGGAGCCCTGGTTCTTTTTAGTGGGAATTGGTATTTAGAGACCACATTGCAGGTCTTAGACTGGATTTTGGCATGAGTGATATTCAAGTATTTTGGAAAGGAAGTGATGGTCACTAGACACCAGGGACTAGTTAAAGTCATCATACATTTATTAAATAAGACATAGCTCATTCTAGATGAGAGAGAAGAGAATAGGCATAAACAAACAACTTGTCCTAGTTGTTTGGACAACTAGGACATGGTACTGTGTATAAAGAGCTTTGGGGAAATAATTATGCCCGGAGTTAAGGAATAAAGCTACAGCAAGGAGGTGATATCTGAGCAATGGAAATAGGCAGGCAGGTGAGGTGGAACGGAAGAAAATCTGGACAGAGAAAAGAACACGAGCAAAGCCCTGGAATCATCAAAGTGCGTGGTGTGTTTGAAGAAGAGTCGGATTTGCTTCATTTCCTCTGACAGGGATAGTGGATGTAGAGAACAGCCAATTGCAGTGGACATAATGTATGTGGACTTCAGCAGGGCATTTGTCCAGGCCTATCATGGTATTATTTTGGACAAGATGGAGAAATATGGACTAAACGATAGGACGATTAGATGAATTAACAACAGTTATAGGTGAACAAATGAACCCAAAGGATGCTGATCAGTAGATTGACATCAGCACAGAGAATGGTCTCTAGTGGAGTGACACAGGGCTCTGTCTAGTTCAACATTTTAATCAATGATTTAGATAAAAGTATAGAAAAAAGACTTAACAAATCTGCAGATTATATGAAGCTAAATGAGACAATGAGTAGTCTTAGTGATAAGAGTCTGGATCCAAAAAGATGCTGTCACGTTGGACTTATTGAGATAAAATTTTCTAGGGATAAATGTAAATTTCCACAGCTGAGTAAAACAAAAACAAGCACACACAGACACACACAGCCACCTGGGAGAAGCACACATGAAAAAATATAGGCGTTTCGCTGTGCATCACGTATTATTAATGCGCACGGACAATGGCAGGCGGCACAGTGTGTGATGGCGGTGCTTGTCGACAGTGGGCTGTTCAGCTCCCTCTTGGAGAATACTTTGAAAGAGCAATTGGCAAACTGGGGTAGGTTAGAGGAGAGTGTCCTGACTGGTAGGGGAATTTTTAAATTTATAAGGAAGAGTCAGAAACCTGGAATCAAAGCATTCACAGGGACTATAAGAGCTACAGTAGCTATAGAGCTGCATGTAGAAGACTTTCGCAATATGACCCTAAGCCAATGTAAGCATACAACTGGAACCGCTGGGTAGAAGTTAGGGGGAAACAGATTTCTGCTCTGTGGGAAAGCGTTGTGATAATCAAAGCTTCCCAGAGGCAGAGTAGGTGGCCCTGCAAATCAAACCGACCATTAAAAACACAGAGACAACTAGCAGGGAAGTCGTTGAGGAGAGTCAGCCATCATAAGAAAGAATTCAGTTCTCTTCTGTACCAGAGAGTCCATGACCCCTGTTCTCCTTAGCAGCCTCCCTTTCAGGCTCCCAAATGCACATGCTGCTCACATAACTGCTTAGACTCCACCCTGAAACGTTCTTCATTCACACAGTGCCCTCACGCTTTGGTCTTTTCTTTTCATCCTCCTATGCATCACTGTCAACGTTGCCATACTGCACAAAGACTCAAGAGAGATGGATTCTAGTTTTAGTTCTTCTAATAGTATTTCTAGGACCTCAGGTGTGGTAGGTTAAAGATGGCCGAAAAGTCTTTGCTGTTCCTCCCGCTGAGAGATGGAGTCTAACTTTCCTCCCCTTGAATCTGGGCTGGTCTCAGTGACTTGCTTAACCAATACAATGTGGTAGGAGCTATGGGGCTTCCGAGGCTAGGTCACAGGAAGCCTTGCTGTTGTCACCCCAGCTTCTTGGAATGCTCACTGTGTGAGGAAGCCCCAGTAGCCACTAACGAAGACCAGGGAGAGAGAGAGAGATGCCTAGTGAGCCCCAGTCTCTGCACCCCAGCTGAAGCCCCAGACATCACGTGGGGCAGAGACGTCATCCCTCCAAGCCCAGTCCAAATTTCATATTGGAGAGAAAAAGGAATGATTATTGTATTTTCAAACACTAAGTTTTGGCGTGGTGTATAGCACAGCGATAGGTAACCAGAATATCAGGTAAGTCATCCTAACTCTTTGGGACTCAATTTTCAATGTGTAAATGGGGTGAAAGAATCTGATACTTTCTAAGGTCCTCTTCCACTTTGACACTCTCTATGGCTAACATTTGTGGTCCCAGCATTCCTTTACACACCTTTTTAATAACCACTTATTTATTTTTCTTCCAGTTTTATTGAGATATAATTGACATACCCTTTGTACTCTTTAAAATCATTGAGGATCTCAAAGAACTTTTGTGTATGTGGGTTAAATCTGTTGATATTTGCCACATTGGAAATTAAAACTAAGAAAAATACAAAATATTTGCTCATTATTTTACACAAAAATAATAAAAACCTATTAAATATTAACACAAACAAAATACTTTTGATGAAAATATTATCCAAAACAAAAAAATTATTAGAAGAGTGGCATGGTTTAACATTTTTGCGATTTATTTTTTAAATACCTAGCTTGATAGAAGACAACTGGGTTCTCATATCTGCTTCTGCACTGAGATGTTTCAGTATCACATGCTATGTAACCTCTAGAAAACTTCACTGCACACTTGAGGGAGAATGAGCCTGCTCGAGGTAAACAATGTATTTATATGTCTATGAGAAGAGTTTTGACCTCATAGACACTCCCCTGAATGAATGTTGGGGATTTCCAGGGGTCACCAGACCATACTTTGAGACACACTGCTCTAAAGAAATGATGTGGAAAATTAATCCTTATTCATTCACTTGTGGCTGATAACACTTAACAATTTCAAATTTTAGAGGAATTTGTGTTTTAACAAGGAATGAAGTCTTCCTCAGAAGGATCAATCTCTAATGGCTGCCTTTCAAAAACACAGAGAGGTCTTTGGTTAAGGGTCCCCTGTTCCAGTCCACTTCACAGGTCTCTGCCCTCTCAGCCTCCACTGAGTCTGGCCCTGGCCAGAAGCTGTGGCCACAAGACTAGACCCATCAGAGACAAGAAGAGAGCAAACATGCAGTCATGTTCAGGTCATCCATGGCTTCTTCACTTTTAGATACTATCTTTCTTGTTTTATAGACAGAGAGGGGTTAATGAGTGATTAGCAAAGAATTGAAGATGACTAACTCTTATTGCCCTCACTTTAAGCAATTAGACTGAGTTCTTCATCACGTTGGAAACTATGCTGAGAGACAGTGGTAACATGGAGGTAATATGCTTGTTTATTTAATGAAATTATTGAAAATCAGAAATGATATCATATCTAGACTTTCCTAGCAATGTAGACGTTTCCCAGAACTTTTAGCTGCAGATTTTTAGTAATTGCATTGTGCTAATCAACTAAAATGGGCCAGTATAAATGTTAATAAGTAAACATAATCATAATCATAATCCTGGACATATTCAGTTGCCAGGGACTTCAAGGAGTCACCCAACCCATCCCTCTGCCTTCAGGCATGGGTTAGCACCCCATGGATTCTCAGCAGAAATAATGTCAAAAAAATATGTTCTGCATTGGACTACTTCTTCCCACCTTCTTTATATCTTTTCAGATATCCTAGTCCAGAAAACAAAGGTAATTAATTCAAGTTATTTTAGAAAACATTCAAAAAGATCAAGATACTGAGAAACTTGTTCGAAGGAAGATAGTTCATGGATCTCTTTTTTCTATAAATGAGGCAATGAGTATACTTTACATGTAAGACCTGCTGAGTCTACACGTATTGAATATGATTTAAGTTGTTTGAGGGCTGGGTTAAAGGATTTTTTTTTTTTATGTTGGTAACAACCAAATTGTAATACATGATTAATTGGGCATTTTCCTCCTAGTTCCACTAGGAGTTAAATATGTTTTGATGCATTTAACAGTTTGGGGATTTGAAAAGACTGTATAAGCTAGCTAATACTTATCTGGGAAATTACTAGAATGATCAAAGATTTATGTAGGGTTGAAGAATATCTTGTTATGCTTAGGATTAAATGATTTATGAGAAAAAGTCAAATGATAGCATGTCAGATGTTGTCCTTGAGTTTTGGTTTTATGAGATTTTTCTTAAAACGTAGTTCCTGTGTTATCAAGGACTCTCAAAATAATAAAATAATCCTTTGGTGAGCTCTCCACCTGCCCTGAAACCTACAGAATAATTCCTTCTTTGATAGTCTATAAATTAAGCTCTGGCCCAAAAGCCACAAACAAAGGCAAAGTGTTTCTGTTTTCAGAGCTCTGCCACCAACAAATATGGAAATATATACCTTCTCTCCCTTAGCATGACAAAGATCTTTGTTCAGGCCCTGGGTATTCAGGGACGATCTCCTTCCAGCCAGCATTCCCCCTCACTATGGTCAATTTTGAATGTTGCAGCTAAACTTTCACTGTCTGGACATTAGCCCTCAAACCCAGCATCAACTATCATGTTCAATACGAACAGTACACTTTTGAGGCCTTATTCTTCAGTCTTGATTACTGAGAGAGAATTCTATGACAGGGCTGGAACAGAAGAGCATGCTAATTTAAAGCACCAATTTTTTTTTTTTTTTTTTTCGGTACGCGGGCCTCTCACTGTTGTGGCCCCTCCCGTTGCGGAGCACAGGCTCCGGACGCGCAGGCTCAGCGGCCATGGCTCACGGGCCCAGCCGCTCCGCGGCATGTGGGATCTTCCCGGACCGGGGCACGAACCCGTGTCCCCTGCATCAGCAGGCAGACTCTCAACCACTGCGCTACCAGGGAAGCCCCCTCATTGGGTTTTTATGAGAATTAAATAATAATGCAAGGAGAGCACTTGGAGCAGTGCCTGGCACATTGCAAGCAGTCCATAGCATTAACTATTATATTAGCTATTATATTCCTCAATACATCTTTGTGGAATGAATGTTGAATATTAGCAAAGGTTCAATAGTAGCCACTCTAAGTGATGGCATTTCACATATTCAGTGAAAAACCTTAGAAGAGGGGTGGCAGCTCACATGCCAAGTCCAGTTGTGACTGCTTGGAGTGCTGTGTTGAGAAGGATTCTGAGGCTAAGTCTCAGCCCATCAGGAGTTAGTGACATGCTTATTAGAAATGCCGTTAGGCCCTCGAGTTCTCTCTTCTATAATAAAACCTGGTACATAAGGTTACTTAGAAAGCTCTTTTACTTAACTTTGGGTTGGAGAGTTATTAAAATATAAAATTACATATGGGTTTTCAATCCGTATTAGAGAGGTTTATAAGGACTCTATCATGTGTAGTTTGAGAAAAGAGAGGGCAGGCGTCAGCCTTCTGCACACTTGTAGTTTCAGTGCCGAGCACATAGTCGAAGCTCAGCCACTATTTTTTTGCATCAAACTGAAAATAATCATGTTATGCTGAAATTCTTCCCATGGAACCCAGAGGATATTGGTAAAATTAAACTTGAGTAGTGTTAATGTTTTGTTCATAGGTTTCGTGTAGTTTTGCATATATTTCATGGCATTTATATTAAATTCACAAATAAAATATTCCTCTGTTGGTATGAACTCAATAAAGCATTTAAAAATAACAATAAAAATGTCTTCCTGCCCTCTTCTATATTTATCGGTAATTTCCCTGATTTCTCAGCTCTTTAAGACTTAATGAAAGAACTATGCAGGGTGGTAAGTTGGTGACAGCAGATGTGGTCTGGCCAGTCAGAAGCAGAAAAGGCCTTAGGTGACCCGTGTGCAAGGATCACATAGCTTCAAACAAAACTGCTCTTCTGACATGGGCCATGGAACACTTCCTATCTGACAGGATGCTCCATCACGACGTCATGAAACGCATGCTGTGTTTTCACTACACACTTTGGGAAATGTATATTAGAAATGCCTGAACATTGAATGACTCAGGTACAGCTAACAGAGGGAGTTGAGGACACTGGTTATGGGGTCACAGGAGGATAATGTCCTGAGCAGTGTCAAGAACATGGTTTTAAAACCAGACTCAGGTTCAGACTCCAGTCCCGCCAGGAATTTTAGTAAGTTACTATCCCTCTAAGCCTCAGTTTCTTCACCCGCAAAATGGAGCTAAAAATATCTTAAAAATAAAGAAATGGCCTCATAGATTACTGTGAGAATAAACAAGATACAAGTCATCAAGGCCTTAGCATATGGTCAGTGCTTAATAAATTGTAGCTATTTGTTATTGTCGTTGTTTTGATTTTAAGCCCCTGCTCAGAGGATGTTAGTGGGTAAAACTATAAATGGAATTTAATCTTGTAGATTAAATTAAATGTATGCACAAGCATGTTTGCACACATAATACTGTGGACTACTTAATGGCTACATTTTATTGTTGTAATATTCTCCAAAATCTCATGCCAAGAATTTCTGAAATTTTACACCCAGTAGGCATGATATAAAAATAGTCCACTTAGGAGTCCTCTTATATGCACTGGGTCAGGATTGAGCAAAAATTCAACCCCGTAACAGTATTTTGTAAAAGGAGATAAAAACATCTAATCACACCACATGGACTACTCTGTACAAACAATGTTACTAAACCCAAGAGATGTCAATATAATTAAACTACTAAAACCCTGCTTTGTTCCCACTTTCCCTCTTTTATATATTAGGTGTATGATGACATAGTGTAAGGAGAATTCATGCTCCCATTACCTGACTGCTGAGGCCATAGCATATCTCACCCATGGCCAGCAGCTGACAAAGAAAGATGATATATAAGAACAAAAAAAGAAAAGAAAGTATTAGAAGCAGCTCCCCAGAGAGTAGAATATGCCCTATCCTGGAAGTGAACAAAAGCAGGGTACCCCCAACACGCTGCATGCCCTGGACCAGTCATTTCTAATAGCTCTCCATTGTAAGACGTGAATTGGTTCAGGAAGCCTTACAATGGGAAACTTACAACATCTACACACTAATGAATCCCTGAGACTTCTTGTTGCAATATTTAGCGATCTGATTTTGAATTGACCAATTATTTCATCATCAGGTGCATGCAGAAGTCAATTACAGAGCACAGCATTCAACTGATGTCCACTTTGCTGTAAGAATTGAGATCATACTCAGGCTCCCTAAGGGTTTGAGGCTGAAATAGTTCACATAAATAGGAAGCTGCACTTCCACTCCTGAAAGCTCAGCAGTCCTCAAGCAAATGAAAAACAGGATCTGAGATTTTAACTCTGGAAGAAACTTGGTCAAACTGAGATAAAAAGTGAGGTCAGTGTAGATGCAAACTGAAATGATTTATGTAAAATCAGCTGACATTTATGTCTTCTAATACATCCTCATAGTGACACAGGGAAAAAGTGAGAGAGATTGGGCCAGATTTTTGCTTGCACATTTATTTTTGGAATCGATAAGACCTGCCATTTAGAGAGTATTTCCTCTGTGCCAGGCTTATTTCATTTAATCCTCGTGACAACCCTATGCCTATGGTTGTCCCCAGGTAACAAAAAAAGAAACTGAGGCTCAGAAGACTATATAATATGCCCAAAGTCATATGAGCGAGCATTTAATACCCTTGTACTTCACTACTACATCTTACTCTACAAAGCAGAATAAAATATTTTCCATTTTAATTAACCTATTAATCACCTTTTGAGATAAACAAAAAAAAGAAATTCTAAATATATTTTGAACTATATTTTTAATATTGTACCACTAATATGTATTTTTACCAGACTCCTAATTCTGATTTTTAAAAATTCAAGAATGACTAATAATTATCACAATAATAGACAATTTATTAAATATACACTATGTACTGTGATTGGCTAAAAAAAATGGCCTTTGCTCTATGGGAAAAGAATCTAAGAAAGAGTGGATAAATATATATGTATAACTGATTCACTTTGCTGTACTCCTGAAACTAACACAACATTGTAAATCAACTATACTCCAATAAAAACTATTAAAAAATAGGGGCTTCCCTGGTGGCGCAGTGGTTGAGAGTCCGCCGGCCAGTGCAGGGGACGCGGGTTCGTGCCCCAGTCCCGGAAGATCCCACATGCTGCGGAGCGGCTGGGCTTGTGAGCCATGGCCGCTGAGCCTGCACGTCCGGAGCCTGTGCTCCGCAACGGGAGAGGCCGCAACAGTGAGAGGCCCGCATACCACAAAAAAAAAAAAAAAAAACTATTAAAAAATAAATTAAAATAAATAAAATAATGGCCTTTTGAAGATAACAGATCTTAATCCCTGCAACCTGTAAATTTTAATTTATATGGAAAAAGGATCTTTGAAGATATGATTAAGATAAGAATCTTGGGATGGGGAAATTATATTGAATTATCCAGACAGGCCCTAAATTCAATCACATGGATTCTTTTTTTTATTAAAGTATAGCTGATGTACAATATTATATAAGTTACACGAGTACAATATAGTGATTCACAATTTTTAAAGGTTATACTCCATTTATAGTTATTGTAAAATATTTATTATATCCCCCATGTTATACAATACATCCATGTAGCTTATTTTATACCTAATAGTTTGTGCTGTTTAAGTCTCTACCCCTATATAGCCTCTCCCCCCTGCCCTCTTCCCACTGGTAACCACTAGTTTGCTCTCTATGTCTGAATCACACGGATTCTCATAAGAGGGAGGCAGAGGAGATTAGGCAGAAGAGAAGGGGACATGATTGTGTAGGGAGAGATTAGGGTGATGTGGCCACAAGCCAGTGAGAATGCTGGCAGCCACAAGGAGCTGGAAAAGGCAAGGAACTGATTCTCCTCCAGAGCCTCTAGAAATAGTGCAACCCTGCTGCAACCTTGATTTTGACCCAGTGTTAATGTTTTTCAACTTCTGGCCTCCAGAACCGAGAGAGAATGAATTTCTGTTGTTTTAAGTCACCAAGTTTGTGATAGTTTGTTACAGCAGCCCTGAGAAACTAACTCACGTGTCATGCCCTGTGCATAGTGTGTACGTGTGTGTGTATTCTCTGGTCCTCACACTAATGCTATGAAATAAGTGTTTTATGTTTACAGATGAAGGAAGAGAAGCTTAAAGAGGTTGCCTACGGAGATTAAAATCACACAGCAATTATATGGCAGAACTGGGGTTTGAGTCCTGCTCTATGCTCCTTCCCCCTCCCTGATTAGTCATTAATACACTTAAAGTGAGTTTGGGTAAGCATCTCGGAATAAGTACAGGAGGACTGTTGGAGTTTTATTTATAAAAGGAATTTCAAAACACTAGTAAGTATATTCTTTAAGATCCCAAATTATCTGAGAAGTTAGTCTACAGTGTATCACATACACCTACACTCCTACAGCAAAGGCCATGGTAAGAAATGCTCTATAACAATTAGCCCTCCTGACCAAGTAAAATCCACCCCTGATGGTGGGAAATTTCTACAACCTCCTAAAGGAAATGAACACGAAAGCTCAGGCTATATCCATCAGCAGTGTTACTCAACATAGAATTTTTTGAAAAATCGTCACTTGGCATAGCCTAAATTGTAAAACAGCCCCAAATGAAGAAAGAAAGAATAATATTAACATTGAACAGCGTTGGTTTCAGGTGAATATTAAAAGCTTATATGCTAAAAAAAAAAAAAAAAGCTTATATGCTAGTGGTCCTTGTTAAATGCTGTTTCAGCCTGAACCCTCCTTGCAGACAGTTTCTTTCAGTCAGTAAGAAATCAAAGCACAGAAAAGAAGATACCAAATAAAGAATCTATGCCTCAATTATAAACATCTCATCACTGGTGTTTATAAAAAATTTATCAGTCTTTCACATATGACTAGATTCAATACATATATTTTGAGAGCCTATTATTTGCGAAGCA
This sequence comes from Leucopleurus acutus, assembly GCF_964270905.1. NCBI lineage: Eukaryota > Metazoa > Chordata > Mammalia > Artiodactyla > Delphinidae > Leucopleurus > Leucopleurus acutus. The sequence continues at coordinate 65,981,570 of NC_139146.1, forward strand.
GTGTGCAAGTTGCTGCTTTAATGCAAAAACAAGAACTCTTAAAGGATCTTACAGGCTAGTTATGATAATCACAAGAACTAGCCCCTACACGACACTTGCTCTGTACTGGTGTTGTTCTAAATGCTTTCCATGGATGCATCATTTAATCCTCACCACAACCCTATAAGGTATGTTCTGTTATTACCACTCCCATTTTACAACTCAAGGAAAAAGTGTTTAGAGTTATTACAACTTGTCCATGGTCTTCCAGCTAATAAGCAATTGAGTCAGGATTTCAGCCAGACAATCTAGTTAAGAAACCCAAGCTCTTAACTTTCTCCAATACTGGAACCAGAGGAGGGTACAGTTGACCAGAACACAAAGTGGGGAGAGATAATAGTCATAAGAAATATACAAGAAAGTTACCCGAATGTTCATAGAGAACTGCATCTTGCCATCTTCCTTCAGCTTGGATTAGCCTTCTTCCAGTTCTTCAAGCACCCTGAACACAAAAACCGACCTCTGTAGCTCAGGACCTTTGCATTACTGTCTCCTCTGCCTGGAATTAATTTTAAGTATATTAGAATTAATTTAATTACTTTAATTTAATTAAAAATATAATCATATTGATTTTGTTAATCATAATACTTAAAACATTTATTAATTAAAGTCATTTTACGTGCTTGTTTAGTAGTTTATTTGTTCATTTTCGCCGTTAGATTCCAGATCCATGAAGGTGGGGCTCACCTCTGTCATGTACAGCACTGAGTCCTGATGACTGACACGCTGCAGACCCTCAATTCGTGTTTGTTATTGTTGCATGGTTGCAGGAAACTTAGAAAGCATTCCTGCCAGTGGTCATTTTGAGGCTGGCTTTGAAAGTTGGCTACTTTTATTTATTTATTTTTTGCTGTACGCGGGCCTCTCACTGTTGTGGCCTCTCCCGTTGCGGAGCACAGGCTCCGGACGCGCAGGCTCAGCGGCCATGGCTCACGGGCTCAGCCGCTCCGCGGCATGTGGGATCTTCCCGGACCAGGGCATGAACCCGTGTCCCCTGCATCGGCAGGCGGGCCCTCCACCACTGCACCACCGACGAAGCCCCGAAAGTTGGCTACTTTTAAACTGCGGAGTTGAGGGGGAAGGAGATTCAGGTTGGAGGAAGCAGCATCACATCTCCCTAACACGGTTATCATCACGCTTAAATCACGTATATGAAACACTTTGTAAAGAGTTGTGCGTTTTTGTAACAGTGGACTGGTAAGACTGGAAAAATAGGATGATGCCTTCTGTAAACATTATTTAATCCTCATTTACAGATGAGGAAACTAAGAGGCAAAGGGTGAAGTCACTTACCCAAGCTGGCCACAGCTGGAGAGCAGCAGAGCCAGGTTTTGTACTTAGCACTGGCTAGCTCAAAGCCCACCAAGTTCATCAGAAAACCATACTACCTCCCCACCAAAGTCAAACATCCTAAAATGCCAGGCCGAGGAATTTGTACTTGATTTGATGAACCACAGAGCAAGGCTGAGACTAGGGTGAGGCTAGCAGAGCACTCACTTTGGGCTCAAAATTTAAGGGGTTGCCAAAGAACTTAGTAATCAAGATAAATAATATTATAATGCGATATTTATAAAACATAAAATCAGCAAACTTGGCGCCCAGCTCCTTTTATTGCTCTTTTTGTAAGTAAAGTTTGATTGAAACCAGGGACAGGATTAGGGGGAGGCAGGGTTATGCCAGCACAGGGTTGAATCCTGTTTTTTATTTTAAATTTTGATATTTTGTTCCTCACGGATATATTTGGGATTAATTTTGATTTTTTAAAAAATATTGCATTAAAATAATATTTATCTTAATTACTGAGTGTTTTGGCATCCCCTTAAATTTTATACCCGAAGTGAGCACTTTGCTTGTCTTACCCTAGTCCCAGCCCAGCCTGACTTTGCTTTCATTAAGAGTCATCTGGCCCTAACGCATAATGATTCAGAGTGGGGTGCTGAGAAGAGCAGGCTAGAGCAAAAATATAGACAAGAATGAATCGAAAGCTGTCAAATTACTGTTTTAAAGTTTTATGAAACAGTTCCCTTCTGTGTGCTTATGTCATCAAACCAGTACGTACTTAGATCCATTTGGTTAATTTTGCTTTTGAATCTTAGTTTTCTTTTTAAACTTGTTTTATAATTATGTAAAATATTTATATGGTTTCAAAGTCAAATCTATATGACAATATATAGTTGGAGAAATCTAGCTTCTAATTCTGTATCTTCCACCCTGGTCTTTACCCACTGCTATAAGTAACCATGAAGAAAATTATTTGAATTATCCCCTCCCCCAACAACAACAACAAAAATCAAGACCCAAATGAGGGAACTGGGAGTGAAGATAGAAAACATGGTGAGAATTTTCAGAGTTAGTCTATATGACTTGGCAACTGACTGCATGGTGAGAAGAAGAACAACGGCCAGGACCTCAAGACAGTGCCACAATTTAGAGGAGTTGTAGATAACTCTGAATTAGCAGAACTGTGCCTCTTTAGTCAGCACTGGGAGGTCTAGAGAAAATCCTGGTTTGGGAGGGATGATGGCAATCTCAGGTTAGGGGTATGTGACAGACAACGAGCCTTGGAGTTTTTTGTCCTATTGTTAGGCTATTGACACTGTTGTGTAACAGCGTTAGAGTATAAAACATTTGAAATAATCGGGCAGATGATTGGAACTTGAAAATAGTTTTGTTTTAGATTTTTCATGACATATTTTTGTTATTTTGGTAATAAGGCTTTGGCTTTTTGAAGATAAAATGGCCATAATTTCAGTCTCTCCTCCCTTCTGTTGAGGAAAATAAAGACAGGATTTATTTATTTGCTTAATATCTAGATTTTCCTCTTTGGATCTCACATCAGGCATATTAAATGCTAAATATCTTTTCTCTCTCTGGGGGATTTTCTGCCTTCATAAACACTCGCCCAGCTACTATATTAGCTAATTTTTCTTTCTTGAAATCCACTCTTACCTGAATTATTTAAACGGATCTCTTCTGAACTCATTCTAAGTATTCTGCTATTTCATAAAGCAAAGCATTTTAGAATGTGTCCATTTACTAGAAATGTCTTTGGAAGCCCTTTCAACCCATTGTGTGATACAATACCCTATTGTGTGTGTGTAACCCAAACTAGTTTCAGGCTATTTTTACCACACACGCTCACACTGGTTTGAGCATTTTAATTAAATCAGACAAACAACCAATCACTAAGTTAGTCGGTAACCATTCCCTGAAAACAGTCAGACAGATTGTGTCTGTAGATATAGCCTCAGTCTTTTTGTTAACACAGCCATTTTGGTTTTCTTCACTTAATCTCATTAAGGGCATCTGCCTCCCTCCACCTGACTTACGACTTTCTAAATTTCCTGAGCCAATGGATGTTTAGGTTTCCAGTTATGTGTCTCCAGATGCATTTGTTCTGCCTTCATTCTTTTTGTTCTTTCCTTTCCAGGTATTTAATATATTTTGATACACTGCATTTTTCATTTGTTAAAACTAGTTTTTATACTGGTTTCCAGTTTAGGGTCTTATCCTTTTAGTATTAGTGTGTCAACGTGTGTGTGTGTGTGTGTGTGTGTGTGTGTGTGTATTTGTGTGTGTAGTATCTGTGTGTGTTAGGGCATTATAACATCCTTATTTTGGCTTCCTTTCATCTTTCCCTGATCCCGGGGCTGGACGAAGGCCTTGTGTCTAATAAGTCATTTGCATCAGCATGTCCCAAATGACCAAGAGAGGAGGATAGGAGAGATTAGCATGGTAATCTCATTCTGATGGATAAAATTAGCAAAGATATTCCCCACAAATGGAGAGCTGCCATTGGCGAACTGCTGTGCTTAGAATCAATTACTAAATTACTTTGAGCTCTAAGTTGACATTAACAGAAAAAAATTGCCATCGACCGAAGGGAAATAAGATAAAAAATATGCGATCATTAAATCTCTCGCTACTATTCACGAATGTGACTCACAAGAATGGTACACAAAATAGGGCAGAATTTAATTTCTAACAGTGCCCCCTGTCAACATTTCATCCTCAGCTTCTCCGTGGCCTGTGAGTCGGCAGTGGCCTTTCCCACTCAGTCTTTGCAGAGGAAAGAGAAGCAGGAAGGGAAAGAGAGAACAGGTGAGGAAAAGAGGTCTGGTTCAGCTCTTTCACTTTCCTCTAAGGCTCAGCAGCGAGCTGAGGAGACCCAACCAAGGGCAATTTCTGATTCCTCAGCCACCCGATCACACCAAGCAGGGATTGACAGGCTGCCCCTTCACGTCCAAAGGGGAGCCACACCAGACAAGGCCTGTTGACATTCGGAATGCTCTCTGATCCGCGTCAACAGTAACAATGTGAAGCTAGCTCTCTCCCCAGTCCTGCTAGCCCAGCCTGCCAGGGAAACAGTGACTAGAAACACTTTCTCACACCATCACCTATACTATCAGTTTGTCCAGACGTTGTTTAACTCCCACAGAATTTCTTAGAAATATAAGACACCTACATTAAGAAAAGCCTTTCCCCATTCAGAAACACATCCTTGTCTTAATGGGGAGACGGTGCTGAGGTTGGGTATAAACAAGGAAATCAGTTCGTATTAGGGAAGAAGCTTTAAAATCGCTTAAGTCAGAGCCTGGGGAATCCCAGTGGCAGAGTAATGGTTAATATTATTAGCACAGTATACATATCAGCTGTCGAGATATTATGAGGATTTGAATTCAATCTCTGTTGGGGGAGTCAGGGTCAACATCATTAACTATAGATCTTGTCTCGGTTTCCATATAGACGCCTCAGGGCAAGTGTCTGCCAGATACATCTCTATAGATGGGCAGAACCATAGGACATACAAGGGGCCCATCACACACATCAGTAATAGACAACAAGCTTTTGTTTATCTGAAGGTTTACTGGAATTAACTGATTAGTGTCAACTTGACACAATAACTTTTGTCTACAATGCAGTAGATCATTTTGATGGTTTTATTGATGGAGTGTGTTGTCTAATGTAAATTATAGGGGGAAGTCGAATTTAGATAAAGTCTGCCACATTTTTCTTAAGAGGAAACTGGACAAGCTGTTTGTAAAGGCACCCATGACAGGACACCTTCTGCAGTCTTATGGATATTATGATGGTAATTGTGATATTAATAATAATAATTACGAGGGAGAGTTGTAATTGAAATGTATGCAATTCAGGGGTTGGCAAATGCATCTTTAAGAGGACACATTTTGTGCTCTTACAGATATTATAACAAAGTTGTGATATTAATAACCATGATTAGAAGGGAGATTTGTAAGTGAAATGTAAGCAATCCATTCTTAAATGAAACTCGGAACACAAAACCATTAAAGGGAAATGAGGAAATAAGTCTAGGTTGTTAAGGGTGACATGATTTTCATGCAAAAATTGCCTGTGAAAATGGCAGAGAAATTAAATGAGAACAAGTTGGAGTTTATATATTTACATGGAATTTTAAGTAACTGTACACAAGTTTTGTTCAAAAGCTAAATTCTAATTTGGGGTAAAAATTAAAAACGGATCCTGAGCTTTGAGGGATTATTTGTGGTAAACAGCATCAATATGTCAATCCAAGCAAATATTCATGATTAATTTTGAGATCTGGGTAAATGCAATCGTTTCTAGAATAATCAACCGTGACTATTCCTGGTGATTTAAAATCCCGTAAATCGAGTAGTTTCTAGAAACAATCCAGCACTTAATTTTTTCCCTCAGTTTTGTCCTAAGATTCAATGCTAAAATTGTTAACAATTGCAGTTTTCTGAACCCACGTTGTAGAAAGAGAAATGATGACTTGCTACAGTCACAGGAGAAATGACAATGTTTACCCTTGAAATACCCAGAAATAGGGTGACTGCCTAGGAACTGAAGAACTGCTTAGAGGAATATAAAGAAGAAGCAGACTCTTAGCAAACTGGCACCATTTAACCCTAAAATCCCTTCCTACTATCGGGACATAAGTTTCCTTCTTCTTGTTTTACTAAAATATGACACTCTTCCTTCCTTTCTTTCTCTCTTTCCCCCTTTCTTTCTTTCCTCCTTTCTTTCTTTCTTCCTTCCTCCCTCCCTCCCTCCCTCCCTTTCTTTCTTTCTTTCTTTCTTTCTTTCTTTCTTTCTTTCTTTCTTTCTTTCTTTCTTCTCATTGTTCTAAACCCCCTGCAACCTCACTGTATTACTAATGACAACCACACCGATCACAGAGTAGTGTTAATTCCCATCAGCAATTATTGGTCACACTTTTCTCTCAGGCCACACTTTCCTCTCAGGGTCACACACTTTCTTCTTCTGGGTTCCCAAGACTTAAAGAAAAAAACAGATAATGCCAACAGAATGTCTTGTCCTGAGAAAGGAATATTTCACTCTCTCACCTGCAAATGTTAGGATAGCTTCTGTACACGACCTACAAAGAAAAACACATGCCTTTAAATACTTCCGAACAAAAAAACCACAGATGGTTCCTGTGCCTCCTGCACACTTCTCTCCAGCTAGATTCTCTGACAAGAACAGAAGGTCACCTGAGGGTCGCCTCGGGCCCCAGTATCCTTCAAAGGAAAAGAACCTACCCTCCTTTCTCCAAGCCATGAACCTAGAAGAACAAAAACTTTGGGGGAGGGAAGGGAAGGTTAGTAAATTAATTCGCCCAGGCATAAATGAACCAGTTTAACTAAGTAGAAGAAGATTACACCAAAATAGGACTGTTTTCAAAATAGAAGAAAGTAGTTCCTCAGGCTGTTAAGGCTGACATCATGAGTATCAGTGAACATGTACGGAACAGCAAGCACAATCCTTGAATTTTATTTAATCCTTTCAGCAATTCTGTAAGTTAGGAACTACCATCACCATTTTATAGATGGAAAAACTGAGGTTCTGCCAGGTGAGGTAACACAAATCAAAGTTACATAGATAAATGGCAGAGGTGGGATTTTAACCCGGCGTTCAAGAAATCTCTGATCTTAACCGTGCCCTTCTACCTCCCTCTCTTTTGCCCGCCTGCACTGGGGTCCACTCAATCGCCCACCCCCATCCTACCAGGGGTGGTCCCAAGACAGCTGGGGGAGAAGCTGAAGGGGCTTCATTGTGTGGAAGGCAGGGCTGGGCTGGGGGTCCAGCAATCTGCCCCCGGGCAGTGTCTGAAGCAGCAGCAGCCCTCACAGCCTTGTTGACCATCACTGACAGAGCCAAGGTTTCTGAGGACAGAAAGACTCAGCCCCCAGAGGGGGGAGGACGGAGGAGAGGAAGAAGAGCCTCTTTTACCCCTTGCTAGTCACCCTCCAGATTCTTCAGATGAGAGAGAGCGAGATCGTAGCAGCAGATCTGCATTGGACGGTATTTCTCACCTATGCCCCCCAGACCTCCGATGGTCAAACCCTCGTAATATGCCATGTAATCTGGGTAATAAGAAGAGTTCAGCCCAATGAAAACTAGGGCTGATAAGCAAAAAACAGATATAGGAAAATGTAAAAATCTAGAATCTCCCTTTCCCCCTTCTGTAGCCCCTTTGTTCAGTGTTCCTCTCATTTCCCGAGAGCCAAATGTTGAGTCTGCCAAGCTGCAGGTCTCCTAGCACCTGGTCCCTTTATGCTGGTAGGCTTTTAGTTTGTCCCCATCTCACTCCCGGGGCTCCACAACAGGATGCTCTTCTTGACTCTCTGAATTTCCTGTGTTGGTCATTTCTGCTCTGACATTCTACTCAGAAGACTATTTCTACATTTCGAATGATGCTGCTGAAGGTAATAGAATAGTTTGGGTAAATGCTCATCAAATAAAGCTAAATATAAAGAACAATACGCACAATTACACATAAACTCTGATGACAGCAGTCAAGGGGGTTGAAGCATGGAATTCAGAGTCAGGCAGACCTTGACTAGAATCTCCCACTTACAAGCTGTGTGACTTTGGGAAAGTCATTTCACCTTCCTACGTCTCTAATTCTTTCAGCTATAAAATAAAAGTGGTGAGGACCAACACAAAGAGTTGTTATGAGAATCAAATGAGATAATACCTGTTTGAGGCTTAGCATAGGACCATGCCTATTGTAAGTATTTAATAAGTGGTATCTATCATAATTAGAAGGAATGCTGAATTGGGATGGGGGAGGAAATCCTCTAAAATGTTTGCAAAACTCCTCCAAATAATCAAAAGTGCAATTTAAAAACTCTCAGGAGGAAAGAGTTCTGGGTGAGGCCAGGCTAAAGAACCAACTGACCCCTGGAGCCTAGAGAAGAGAAGCCAAGGCAGGGTCCATTCACTTAAGATCAGCAAACTCAGCCGTCAGGATCCATTCATACGAGCACTTCCTGGGTTGCGGATCAACAGATGGGCAAAACAGGAGCCTGTGATGCTTGACTCATTTAGGATCTACTTATACTCACTGCTGGCTTTAAATTCAATATTTCAGAGGGCCCAATTAAGTGAAAGAAACATGAAAAGAAATCTACCTGACAATTATGACCCTCAGCGGGGACAGAAATATATTTATACACCTGATTATATGTCATTCATCCAAAAACTTATTACCCAGGACTCTTCTGTACCAGGAGCTGTACCTGCGAGGGTCTTGGAAGTGGACCAGACAGACTCACCCTGCCTTATGCTGCTTACCCACCTGGTGTGCTGTGCAGAAAACTTCTGAGCAGTAGAAATAAACATGGTTTGCTTCTCTGGGTTATTCTATACTTTCCTATATTTCTACTACAAAAACGTATTCTTTTTGTTTTCAGGAAAAAAAATGTTGTTAAAAAATCTACATGCCCAATATAAAAAATAAAACAAACTAGCAAATACAACAAAAAAGAAACGGACTCAGATATAGAGAACGAACTAGTTGTTACCAGAGGGGGGAAGGAAAGGGGGAGGGGCAAGATAGGGGCAGGGGATTAAGAGATACAAACTACTATGTATAAAGTAAATAAACTGCAAGGATATATTGGCAAGCATAGGGAATATAGCCGATAGTTTATAATAACTATAAATGGAGTATAATCTACACAGATTTTGAATCTCTATGTTGCACACTTAAAATTAATATAATATTGTAAATCAATGATACCTCAACTATATATATATGTATCTCCCACCCCCCAAAAAACTACCTGCTACCAAATAACCAGTTCAAGCAAATTTCTAATTTTCAGTTGCTGGGTAGGTATCAGTCAGGTAAGCTGACTTCAGAGTCTCCTGCAGTTCTTTGATGGTGAGGCCAGCTCCACGAGGTTCCAATCATGAGCTCCGTGAGCCCTGGGAGCCTACACTTGGCAGGAAGGTAGCAGCAGCAAGTCTTGATTTTCCTGTCTTCCTCTCTACATAAAATGCCCTAAGAAGCCCAGAGAATGTAGTTTTTGTTCCTTTCAAACACGGTCATTTTTAAGAATTGACTTCATCTTAGAAATTTATTTCTAGAACTTAAAATTATTGATAGTATTTCTGGATCAGCTAGATTGTGCTAAGCACTTTATATGCATTGTCTCCTTTACTCTTCACAACAAACCTAAGGAATATGTAGCGTTACTGTAATTACCACTAAATAAGTTGCCCATGATTATAGCATAAGAAATGCTGGGGCCAGATTCAAATGCCCAAAATCAGAGTCTAAAACCTAGTCTAACACCATTTCACTGCATCCTGAAAAACTGCTTCCTAAGTGAAATGGGGTTTGGGAATCAATATTTGAGATGGAGTCAACCTCTAAATGCTGGAGACCCAACAGCATGTTTCTTGTTACTTGAACCTCAGACCAGTAAAGAGTAAATCCCCTTTCCTTGCTGCCCCCCAAGGCAAACCCAGGTGCTTTGCTTTTGTAAGATTTCATTGACAGTTGCTATCAGGAATCATGTGGGGTTACACAACTTAATGAGAATTGGTAAAGGACAGGGAAAGTATAGCTTCTTGAGATCTGTGTTCACACATGGAACCGGTTCTCACATTCATATCAATATGCAGGATAAATCATTATAGTTACCGTTTTTGGGTACTTAATCTGTATCGTGTCCTCTTATAAGCGCTTTAGATTTGCTACCTTGTTGATGAGGAAACTGAGACACAGACGAGTTAGGTAACTTGCTCAAGTTCACAAAGAAATTGAATTCTGACCTAGACCGTCTGGCTCCAGAGCCCATGCTCTTAACCAATACAGCTGTATTGTCTCTCCTTGGCCAGCATAGCTCAGAGGGCAGAGGGTAGAAAAGAGAAGGCTTTCAATCCTGTCCAAGAAGAAACTTCCAGAAGCTTGGAAGTGTCCAAGAGAATGGTGAATGCCCTTGAAATAATGAGAACTCTGCCAGGACGTGTAGTCACAGTCAGGTTTACATGCTCTGGGATGCTGGGCCAGGACCCCCTGCATTGTGTGAGAGGTTAGAATAGACCCTCTCAGAGGAGAATTTGGTGAGACTGGGAGCTTTCAGATCTTGTGCTTTCTTACAATAGGATCCAGCCTCCACCTTTAGTTTACTAGTGTGGGACCACTGTGAATTTCAGATAAACCAACGTTTATTATGAGGCATCAATCTCATTCTTACCCACCTCCATCAAAATCCAAGACTCCACAACGTGAAGACCAAACCAAGTATCTCTGTTCTCACTCTTTTTCCACTAGATGTCCTGCCTCTAAGAGCCCTTCCAATGCTGAGGTTCCGCCATACCTTCTGCAGGATATTGATTGGTGAAATAGACCTGGTGTGCAAGAAAGGGCCTCTCGGCACTTTGCGCAAGAAGCCAGTGGATCTCAGGAATCACATGAAAGGCTTCTCCCAAAAACATATCCAGAATTAATATTCTCTACTACTTCCACTGTCACCACCTTGGGCCACACCATTGTCTTCTTTCACCTGGAGAATTGCAATAACCTCATTATTATCTTCTGGTACTCTTGTCCCCAGTATCAGATCTCCATATTTCCGAGTGATTCATAAAATATGTAAATCAGGTCACAGCCCTCCTTAGTTCAGAGCTCTCCAGCTACTTTCTGTTCCCATTAAAATGAAAGACAAAGGCCCTCCAGTGGTTCCCAAGCCCTCTGTGATCTGCCCTCCTCCACCCCAGCCTCACCTCCTACCACCTGCCCATTACTCCCTCTGTTCCAGCCGCTGGCCTTGTGACCCTGACCCACCAAGAAGCCCCTTCTTCAGGGCCTCACCTTTGCTGTTCATCTGCCTGACACCTGTGTGACTCCCTCCCTCCCTTCCTCCAGGTCTCTGCTAAAATGTCACCTTATCAATCCCCAGCATTAGTCCAAACGGACAAATCAGAAGAAAGTTCCTCTCTTTCTCAATTTGATCCCATCTGCCGGAATATTTTCATAACCACGTGGATGTATAATAGCCATGAGGAGAAAGGCACCGCCTGGAGTTGTATGAAACCCACCCCTCAGGAGTAGCCCCGGATGTGGTGTCCGCCATCCATTCCTTGCACAAGAACACCACCCCACGTCCCCTGCTGTACTCCCATCCTCCTGACCTTATACATTCTCCTCCCTAGTACTCATTACCATCTAATGTAGCGCTTACCTATTTGGTTCTGTGTTTGTTGACTGGCTCTCCGCCCCGCCACTAGAATGAAAGGAACCAGGGCTTTGTTTTGGTCAGTGTGGTACCCCAGTACCTACAACTGTGACTGCCTCATTGGAGGCACTCCAAAGATATTTGTTCCATGACTGAAAGACTGAACGACCTGATGCCCTCAGGAGCAGAAAGTGCAGAGTCAGATGTAACATGGCAGTTGTAGAGAATAGAAAGAAGCAGGGGTGGGTGGGGGAGTGGAGGGGGAAATTATGACTTTAAATAGAGAACTAAGATCTCGCGAGCCACCCGCAGCTCGGCCAGATACGCATACTGGGCTGGCCAAAATTTCGTTCAGGTTTTTCCATAAGCTGTTACAGAACACATATAACTATACACACGTATATGAGAGAGAGAGGAAGACAGTTATAAGGTTAAATGCCCAAACTGTATATAAAAGGAATGAGTGTGTAAATCTGTGCAAGTGACTGAGCAAATTAAAGGAAAGGAGGCAAGGAGGGACATTTTAAACAGACCGTTGCCTGTGAGCTGTGGCTCGCCACCAGCAGCAAAGTCCAAGGTGTGGACACCTGAGGAGCCGGGATGGTGTCTAGACGTGTGTGTATGGTCCCCACTGGAGGTTGTGAACACGGGGGCTGCAGAGGCAGAAGAATACAACCAGCCCTCTTTCGCTGTCCCTCCCTCCACCAGCCCCCACATACCCATATCGAGGAAAGAGAGAGGGAAGCACACCTAAGATGTAACGGGGCAATTTTCATCCATGTGAAGACAAAGGAGCAAGACCACTGTTCTCTAAAGAACTGGAGCGCTGTGTGCTGGGCCGAGCAACCACCTGTGCTGGCGATGAGTCAAGCAACAGCTCCACTCACCAGCCTGGCACAGTCTGAAAGGGCACCTGAGGACATCCGATCAACAGGAACATTTATGAGCAGCTGGCTGTTCAAAACAAAAACATGACAGACAATTGAATAGAGGCAGACTCCTAGGTAAGGGAAAACTGTGAAATCTGTTTATTCCAATTCCGTATCCGTGGAAATGCAAAGAAATCTGGAGCATAGTTTGGGCTACTTCTGTGTTGATGACCTGTCAGGAAAAAAGTGTTTTCTTTTTTTTCTTTTTTTTTTTTTTTCACGGTACGCGGGCCTCTCACTGCTGTGGCCTCTCCCGTTGCGGAGCACAGGCTCCGGACGCGCAGGCTCAGTGGCCATGGCTCACGGTCCCAGGCGCTCCGCGGCATGTGGGATCTTCCCGGACCGGGGCACGAACCCGCGTCCCCTGCATCGGCAGGCGGACTCTCAACCACTGCGCCACCAGGGAAGCCCAAAAGTGTTTTCTATTTGCGTCCAAAGCCCCTGAAAGAGCAGTAAGTAAAAGTCATACTGGGGAGAGCACATTTTTCATGGAACATAGACATACATTGGAGGGTGTCTTTGATGCTTAGTGAAAATTTAATCATCCACGTTTGATGCTTCTCTTCAGGGAAAGGGATGTGAACTCTCCCAGGGTCACAACTGATGCAATCTAGGGAACAACAACATCTTATCCATTTCTGAGGCACGTATATTTTGTTCTTAAATAATTAAAACATTTCATCCCAGAATTCCTCTTCTGCCCCTAAATGTGTCATCTCATTAACCAGGGCTGTGTGAACAATAGTGGTTCACTGAATTGTGTTAACAACCGTTAATGTAAAACAATATCAGATGGTGGGAATGTGAATTGGTACAGCCACTATGGAGAACAGTATGGAGGTTCCTTAAAAAATTACAAATAGAACTACAATATGGCCCAGCAATCCCACTACTGGGTGAGAAAACCATAATTCAAAAAGAGTCATGTACCACAGTGTTCATTGCAGCTCTATTTACAATAGCCCGGAGAAGGAAACAACCTAAGTGTCCATCATCGGATGAATGGATAAAGAAGATGTGGCACATATATACAATGGAATATTACTCAGCCATAAAAAGAAACAAAATTGAGCTATTTGTAATGAGGTGGATGGACCTAGAGTCTGTCATACAGAGAGAAGTAAGTCAGAAAGAGAAAGACAAATACCGTATGCTAACACATATATATGGAATCTAAGGAAAAAAAAAAGTCACGAAGAACCTAGAGGCAAGATGGGAATAAAGACACAGACCTACTAGAGAATGGACTTGAGGATATGGGGAGCGGGAAGGGTAAGCTGTGACAAAGTGAGAGAGTGGCATGGACATATATACACTAACAAACGTAAGGTAGATAGCTAGTGGGAAGCAGCCGCATAGCACAGGGAGATCAGCTCTGTGCTTTGTGACCAGCTAGAGGGGTGGGATAGGGAGGGTGGGAGGGAGGGAGACGCAACAGGGAAGACATATGGGAACATATGTTTATGTATGACTGATTCACTTTGTTATAAAGCAGAAACTAACACACCATTGTAAAGCAATTATACCCCAATAAAGATGTTAAAAAAAAAAAGGAAAAAAAAAAAAAAAAAAAAAAGAGGGAAGAGATATGGGAACATATGTATATGTATAACTGATTCACTTTGTTATAAAGCAGAAACTAACACACCATTGTAAAGCCATTGTACTCCAATAAAGATGTAAAAAGAAAATTAAATAAATAAACCAATAATCACAATAAAAACAAACAAACAAAACAAAAAAAACAATATCAGAACTGTATGTGATTTAGCATAATCCATTTCCTGTCAGGCATTTGACTTAATGATATTTCCTCTTCTACTTATGTACTTCATTATCTGTTTTTGTGTCTTCAGAAACACCATAAACGACAACCAACAGGAAAAGACTGGTACATTTTTCAGAGCATATTTCATTTTTCATCTTTAATGGGTCTTTTTGTAGGATTCTTGCAACCAGTTGAAGGAGAATGAAACATTTCCCTGCCTCGCACCAAAAGTACCGCTTACACTTGGAGCAACCTTTGGAAGGGAAACGCCTGACTGCTATAAAGTTCCGTAGAGAGAGTGATGGAAGAAAAGGCAAGCGCTGGTACTTTGAAGAAGAGTGGCTCCCCTCCAGCCACAGACACTGTAATTGCCACCCCGCTCCTTATTTCCTTTACTTCCTCCCATCTGCCTTCCTTTCCTAGGTACGCTGATGTTTTGGTTCAATTCTAATCGCATTTGTGTTGCACACTAAAGCTCACAGGATTCTTTCTCAACAGACATTATTTTTGAGGGTATAAAGTGCAATTTTCTTCCTCTACTCCCTTTAAAATATTTTTTTCCTCTGTCTCTTTTTAGAAATGTCCTACAGGTAAAGAAAACTTAGGTACAGTCACCTGGGACCTTGCTACTTAAAATGTGGGCCTCCGGGCTTCCCTGGTGGCACAGTGGTTGAGAGTCTGCCTGCCGATGCAGGGGACACGGGTTCATGCCCCGGTCCGGGAGGATCCCACATGCCGCGGAGCGGCTGGGCCCGTGAGCCATCGCCGCTGAGCCTGCCTGTCCGGACAGAGCCTGTGCTCCGCAACAGGAGAGGCCACAACAGTGAGAGGCCCACAATGTACTGCAAAAAAAAAAAAAAAAATGTGGGCCTCGGACCACCAGCAGCACCCGGAGCTTGTTAGAAATGCAGAATCTCAGGCTTCACCCCAGATCTACTGAACCAGAACCTGCATTTTTAACAAGATCCCCAAGGTGATTCGTTGACACATTCAAGTTTAAAAAGCACTGACTTAGAAAAAAGACAAATACTGGATGATATCACTTACATGCGGAATCTAAAAAATACAACAAACTAGTGAATATAACAAAAAAGAAGCAGACTCACAGATATAGAGAACAAACTAGTGGTTACCAGTTGGGGGGAAGCATATAGAGATGGGGGAGTGGGAGGTCAAACTATTGGGTATAAGACATGCTCGAGGATGTATTGTATAACACAGGGAATACAGCCAGTATTTTGCAGTAACCGTAAATGTAAAGTAACCTTTTAAAATTGTCCCATGTCAGAAAGGGTCCCCTTACTCTTGGATAATTACAAAATAAACAGATCTCCAGGAGAGAAGCCCCTCCCCACTTTCAGATGACCCCCTTTCAATCTGTACCCCGCTAAGATTTTAAATGCAGAAACTCAGAATTTATTACGTTGCTACACTTTCAAACTCAGCAGGACATCCTGACTCGTTGGAAGGCAAAGGACTTGGTATAGTGACAAGCCATCCCAGTTTGTCCAGGAATGAGGGATTTTCCCAGGATGTGGGGTTTTCAGTTTTAAAACAAGGACAGTCTCAGGATAACTGGGATGGTGGGTCATCTTATTCTAACATCATTTATGAAACCCAGTTGGCCTAATGAAATTGGCACACGAAAACTAACTTGTTAGAAGCAAACAACTTTCATAGAAATAATTTACTGTAACTGCAAGCTAATTCTCTGAGCCCTCACACTTGAAAGCCACAGAATCGAATAGATCATCAGAGCAGATTTCTTTAAATTGGCTGGAAGTGCACAGCTCTCGTTTCAGCATCAATAGATGCGTTCAGTTCCAACTAAGCTGTTCACTAACTGCATTGATTTTTAAGGCTAAGCTAAAGGTATTGAGAAAATATCCAGCGGACACAGAAACTGGGGTGTTGGGAGGCTGACCGGCAGAGCAGAAATTTTCCTCTTGTAGCTCCTTCCTGGGAGCGCCACTGGCTGGGTGCAGATACCCCAGGGGCCATTAGTAGTTTTAACCTTTGGCCGCTTGATGATTGAACCGTTCTAGTCCATCCCTGCGCCTGGGGCTCTCAGAAGACTCCACGGGTACAAGTTCTTGCTCAAGGTCCAACAGCTGTCAGAGCAGATGGCTGGGGATTTGCTTACCGTGGTCCTAAGTATCACGCTTTGGCTCTAAGGCACTGGGAACAATTTGACAAATTTGATTAACTGAGAACAATATGACGCTGGTCTGGGAAGCTCACTCTACACTTTCACGGAGTTCCTTATGTTCTTTTCATGGTCTGAGGATACAGAGTGATATTAGCTATCTCCTCAGTCCAATGAGACTCTCGGAGAAAACAAAGAGAGTCACCCTTGGCTACCCCTTTCGTCTTACAGCTGAAGGTTTCTGTCCGTGGGGTCTGTGATTCACACATGCAGCCAGCTGTGCTATCGGAGAGAGGCTGGACACATCCCTAGTGCCGCCTCCAATAGATGGAAATGTGGCTTCTTGTCCTAAACCATTCCATCGCTTCCTCATCATTTACAAACTGTATCTGCTTTGAGAAACTAACAAGAAGCAGTCGATCTGATGGAAAATCTTATCCACCCTCTACCCTCCCAACTTGCCTCTGCTTCCTCTCAACCTCCCAGAGTTTCCTTGATGAACCCCCAATGGATGGTCTGCAAAGCATTTTGTGCTTTGAGATGGCGTGTGTCCTTGGGTCTGTGAGAGGCCCCACTGCTGCTGGGTGGCGGGACAATAGTCAGCTCTGGGCAGTCAGTCTGTGGGAATTCCTGAGGGAGCTGCAAGCTGCTATGAATAGCCTGGCATTTGGAAGAGAAGATTCGCAGAGGAGTCTCCTGCTGTGCCCTCTAGCTCTCAACTTGATGAAGGAGGCAAACCCAGAGCCCAAGAGGGTAGGAAGGGCTCACGGAGGAGGCCCATTAGGGGACAGGCTCTCTTGTGTCCAGATTCCACTTGGGTGACCCTGGGGAGAGAGACTCTTTTCCAGGGCCACAATGCTCCATTTATGAGCTGCAATTAGTCGCAAACAAAATTTGTGCATCCACCACTAACTGTCAGCTCAAGAGGTTGAAAGTTCAGTCCTGGGGAGGTCAGGACGTCTTCTCAGGGGCTGATGACTTTGTTCACAACCTCCCCTCCTCCACATGGTGCCTGGGGACCCTTCCCTGGGGAGAGAACCACATTCCAGATCAGGCTGCCTGCAAAGCTGACCGAGCAGCGTCAGAGGGCCTCCGGCTCTGGAAGTATTAGTGCAGCAGACTGACGGCCCCGTTGGACTGACCTTTCTGTGGCAGAATGTTGACTTGGTTTATAATAAACACAGCCGTTTGAGAATAGCAAGGTAAGGAACACTGTAGTGATTATTAGGATTTAGCTGATGTTTGAAAGTTCAGCCAGTTTTGCTTGCATGTTCCATATGGAATAAAAAAGCCAGAAGGGCCCAGAAAAAAAATGAGCAGTTCTTTACCAAATCAAAATGTGTAAATAGTTCTTCTGAGAGCATAACAAAGGGCCTATTTTGCCTTTAAACACCAGAGCCAAAAACAGGAAAAGGCTACAATTAACTACCAGCACCACAATGTGAAGTTAATCAATAATGGAATGATTATTACGAAGCTGTCATGCACGAACCATACCTAGTGCGTGAGTGCTCCTTTCAGAGTATGAACATCCTTTCCAATTCCAGATATATCTTTTTTTCCTTTGTGATGACACATTTTCATTTTCCATTGTGTCCTTAATTCTCATCTGCAGTCCTCTGACCCTCAGTGCGAACTGTGACTAAATTCCTCCTTCCCCCACGTGTGGGGTGTGACTTTGGAATCCCAGGATGGCAGAGAAATGGGAGACTCTTGCATCTGGAGCCTGGGCTGGCAAAGACTGCAGCCTTTATTTCCTTAATGAGCTCAGAGCGGCTGCTCGCTAGATGATGTTGAATTCCTCAGATGAAAGTAAAATTAACGGTTCCATTTGCATTGAGTAAACCACTTCAGGTCTTCCCAAGTTTTCATTCAGGTCACCCAAACACCAACATCAGGTCTTACCTAGAGAAATGCTGATGATTTTATAACCTTTCGGGCGGTATCAAAGCAGATCTACCCAACAAGCCTACCTAACTAGCCCATCAGCGGGAGATAGAATATGGCCCTGGGTGGGAGAGAAGCTAGCTGGCTCCTCCGTCTCTGGCACCCTCACAGGAACCACACAACACAGAGGCAGACTTCTCTTCCAGGCTCCCGTTTGGAGCAAACCCAGCTTTCCGAATGTAACGCCGTCAGTGATAGTGGACATAGTGTAACTAAATCAGACACGCAGAGGGCTCCTCCCACCCCCAGCAGAAATTCTGCTTCCTTCCCTCCCCTCTCCTTTTGAAATCACCAAAGCCATGGGCATTGCTCCCACTTAGAGGGAGTTGCAGTGGCTCTCTTTTCCAAAGATGGTGCTCTGGGGGACTGTTTTTCCCTTCACTCTTCCTATCACCTCCCTCCCCTCCCTCACGCCCCCTACAACACACACCTGGATTCAGCCATTGAGAGCACACGAGTAACTGTTCCTCGGCGGGCAGAGATCTTGAAGCCAGACTATGACAGCCAGTGATAAATTAATGAGAAACCTCCCGTCACCTGGTGGGTAATTTTTTCTAATTAAGTTAATTGGATTTTTTTTTATTATAAAAGGAATGCACGTTCATTATTAAACATTTGTAAAATGCAGAAAAGTAGAAAGTTGGAGGAAAAATAGAAAGCCTACAGGCGGGTAATTATAGTCTCAGAATTATTAGTTATTTTGACTGGGCACCAGTTAATCCATAAGTTAGATTTTTAGAGTCAACCGCAGTTCCACTTTCTAGTTTAACTACCAGTGTCTCCCCTAAGTCAACGCCATGGTTATTTACCACAATTCCCTGGGAGAAGGCAAAAATCCTTTCTATCTGAACTGCAGGCCCACTTAAAATTCTAAGGCAAGCCTGCCCTCCTCAGGGTCACCTGAGACTCACTCCCTGGAACCCTTCTGTTTGGGCCCCAGGGCTTCTCCCTCTAGACCTCCTTCTCCAGGCCAGCTCCCTGGTCACCAGCTTTCATGGAGCACAGAATTCTTATTCTTTCCCCACAATACAACCTCTTCAAATTTCTCCAAAATCTGTTTTTATTAAAAGTCCAATGGCTAACAGAGTTTCTGGCAATCAATCTCTTTATTTCCCTCTTGCAAAGTGTGAACATTTCTACAAAAGGACAGAAGCAGAATTATCAAGCAAACATGAGGCAACATTTTGGCTCAGGTACAAAAATCAAATATCCATCGACCGCAGCTACCTACAGCTCAGCAAGGAAGCAACAAATGATCAGGCAAGTTTCTAGCAGTCAGAGCTGCATTGCAAAACCAAGGTTCCAGCGGCCTTGTGCCCTCGCACTTCGTCCTTATTAGAACCCTATTCGAGAAAACCTGAGCTCTCAGTTCTCTTAGCTACAAGGAGCAAATTGCAAGGTGAAAATGGATTCTGGTGGGAGAGTAGAAACAGCCCAACTGGGATGAAGGAAATAGAAAGACCGTCAAAGGTAGATGTCAGAATTCAAAAAGGCATAGCAATCTGAGGCCGTGTTGTATAGGCAAATTGTTCTCTGCCCCTCATCGGCCCTTGACTTACTGCTACATTACCGCATAATGAAGTTATATGATAATGAGGTAAAAGTATGTTCTCTACCTTGAGTCTAGAAAAAAATGGAAATGTGTGGCCCGCTTTAGAAATAATTTTTTTAAAACTTTCAGTGGGATATCTCCATTGTATGGTAAACTCAATTATCAGAACAAGTTTATTGTCTGTGTGGGGTTCTGGACTGCAGTGATAGTTACTGTGGCTGACCAAGGGACCGCCTGAGGCCACTAACTTCCCCTAAGCTGCGTGAGGCCAGGGTTTTCTCTGTTTTGTTCAGTGCTTTTCAGCGATGCCTGTAACACTGGTGGTACATAATTGATGCCTAAAGTGGTATTTGTTTAATAAATAACCAAAGGCTGATGGGAAGTCTATGGGCAGAGATGAGGATGGGTATAAAGAGAACCTTCAGGGCATATTCTGAGGATAGTTTAGGGCCTGAGACGCATAGGACATTATGGATATCATCTTAGTATTGAAGATGTCTCAACAGATAGAAAAGAATTTAGTTCTTGCAGGCTCAGCGGCCATGGCTCACGGGCCCAGCCGCTCCACGGCATGTGGGATCTTCCCAGACTGGGGCACGAACCCATGTTCCCTGCATCGGCAGGCGGACTCTCAACCACTGCGCCACCAGGGAAGCCCAAGAATTTAGTTCTTTTTTGTAGCCAGTAGAACAGCATTAAAGTATTTTTGAAGCATCTTGAAAAACACAGTAAAACTTATGTATGATAGACTAATTACTGTAACCAGCCAGTATATAATGATATTATATATATAATGATATTATATATAATTATAGATATATATAATGACTCAAACACAATAAAGTTCATTTATTATAGTAATGGGTGGGCGAACAGATCTGCCCTTCCCCACCAGTCACCCAGGGACTCATGCTGATGGAGGTTCTGCCACCTTCAAGAAATGGGCGGCTCTCTCTACCCAGCCTACTGGAAGGGGAAAAGGGTATACAGTACTTTTACTCTCATTGGTGAGAGCACGGTCTCAAGGCAACAGCTAACTGCAATGGAGGCTGGGAAATGCAGCTCCGCTGTGTGTCTAGGAAGATAAGAAAAAGGGCTTTGGAGAACACCTGGCAGTCTCTGCTATGAATAGATTAGCTGAAGTTAACAATTCCCCTCCTTCAACTGTATAACAAATGTTCTATACCTTAATTCCAAAAGGAATAACATAATCATTCCACAACACATACAGCTATTAAATCGTTATGTTGTACACCTAAAACAAATATAACGTTATATGTCAATTATACCTCAGTTTAAAAATAATGATAAACTTAAAAAAAAGAGTACATTCTATATGATTCCATTTATAGGAAGCTTAAAAACAAGCAAAACGAATTCAGATGTTAGAATGTTTGTTATTCTCAGGGAAGAGAGGGCAGTGACTTGGGATCGATACATGAGGGGGCTCCTGGACAGTTGGTAATGTTCTATTCTTTGTATGTTCTGTTCATCAGGTGAGCTCCCTTTGGATAATTCATTAAGCTATCTATATACTTATGATTTTCGTACTTTTAGGTTTGTATGCTATGCTTCAACACACAAATCCAGTCAGTTGAATCCAGAACTTTGTATTCTGGTTAGTTTCATGGCCAGATGGCACAGTGTTTGGATCAAGACTCTGGAATTACAGGGCCTAGATTCACATCCAAGATCTAACCACGTCCTCTCTGAGAGATCTTGGCCAAGTTACAGACTGTCTGAGCTTCAGCTTCTTCATCTGTAAAATGGGCTAATTGTGATGCCTCACTCAATGCCACTGAGAGAATTAAATCATCTCCATAAACATTAGCTCTTGAGGTGGTTCTTTTTGCTCTTCTTTTATGGCCGTGGAGAAGATGAAAATGTCCTGGGGAAGAGGGAGGGGAAGGATGAAGTTTGAGTTAAGATAAACGTTTTTGCGGTACGCGGGCCTCTCACTGTTGTGGCCTCTCCCCTTGAGGAGCACAGGCTCCGGACACGCAGGCCCAGCGGCCATGACTCACGGGCCTAGCCGCTCCGCGGCATGTGGGATCTTCCCGGACCGGGGCACGAACCCGTGTCCCCTGCATCGGCAGGCGGACTCTCAACCACTGCGCCACCAGGGAAGCCCGAGTTAAGATAAATTTTGAAGGTGAAGAATGAGAGGTAAATTATGACGTTGAGGTGAAGGGAAAAGAGACCAAAGTCTCGGCCTTTCTCCTTCCATTCTCTGTTTCCAGTTTCCTGTCCATCTCTAAACATGGAAGATCAACTAATTAGGTGACCTTTAGCTGGTTAGTCTTTCCAGCTATAAAAGCACAGAAATGGGAGGGCAATGCAAATGTCAACCAAAAGCCAAACACAAATTACCATGTTTGATCTAATGTCAAATACAAAGGCCCAGAAACTTGGGAGTTAAGGGAGGTAAATTCTCAGTGGTGGAATTATGGGTTATATTTTTTAAAGGAAAGAAAAGAAGAAAATAACATAATCACAAGCAAACACAAGTTCATACAAGAAATTTATGCATAACGGGTATGACGAATTTCTTACAGATGTAGTCTAACCTCCTGTACTTTTTTTTTTTCGGTACGCAGGCCTCTCCCTGTTGTGGCCTCTCCCGTTGCGGAGCTCAGGCTCCAGACGCGCAGGCTCAGCGGCCGTGGCTCACGGGCCTAGCCACTCCCTGGCGTGTGGGATCTTCCCGGACCGGGGCACGAACCCGTGTCTCCTGAATCAGCAGGCGGACTCTCAACCACTGTGCCACCAGGGAAGTCCCACTCCTGTACTTTCTAAATGAAACTATGAAATCATAGTGTCTCAGAGCTGGAAATGAAAATAGAAATCATGTAACTCTATCCCTTCATTTTGTGGATGAGAAAACAAACACCAGGGGACTTCCCTGGGGGCACAATGGTTAAGAATCTGCCTGCCAGTGCAGGAGACAAGGGTTCGATCCCTGGTCCAGGAAGATCCCACATGCTGCCGAGCAAATAAGCCTGTGCACCACAACTGCTGAGCCTGCGTGTCACAACTACTGAACCCATGCACTCTAGGGTCCATGCTCTGCAACAAGAGAAGCCACCGGAATGAGAAGCCCACGCACAACAACGAAGACCCAACGCAGCCAAAAAATTTAAAAATTTTTAAAAAGAGAAAAGAAAGAAAACAAACACCAAAATCCTCTGTGATATTCCCAAGATAACAAAATTAGGTAACTTGTGACAGAGCTGGGGCTAGGACCCAAACTTGACAATAATGGGAATGACTCTGAGTTTCTGAAAGACTTTTAATCATTGAGGAGACTATGTCCATTATAATCTACTTGCAGGACTAATGTATTTTTAAAAACATTTTCATCCACAAAGACAGAAATCAAAATGATTGCCTTTCTGAGTTGATTAAAGATGATGGGTTGAAGATGGTCATAAATTCCTTCCTACTCCCCCATTGGGAGGCAGAGTCGTATCTTCTCCCTTTGATTCTGGTGTGGCCCTGTGACTGACTTCGAGTGACCCAGTACAACTTCCAAAGCTGGGTGTCAAGCAATCTGCAGCTTCTGAGTTTACAGGCTCAGAACACTCCCTCTTAGAAGCCAGCCGCCAAGCCATGAAAAACCTGATCTACGTGAAGAAACCAGTGGAGGAGAACCAAGGCATTCTTGTTGACAGCCCTAACTGAGCTCCCAGCTTATAATCACACCCACTGCCAGCCCCTCAGAGGAGCCCTCCGCGCGCTCAGTCCAGACTGTAGAATCATGAGAAAATAACTTGCTGTTTTAAACCCTTACGTTTGGGGGCAGCTTGTTATGGAGCAGTAAAAGCTCACTCAAGCATTAAGTTTAAAGAGGCAACTTCATCAACTTAGTGAAAAAAAACAGTCCAATATTTTAAGGGGAGGAGAAAATGGAGATGAATTATCTCCCTGAATCTCTAGAAATAAATGACAGAGGGATCTATTTGATTAAGAGTGGTTAGGGTAGGCCTCTCTGATAAGGTGACATTTGAGCAGACATCTGAGGAAAGGAGAGAATCAAGTATGTGAAGTTAGAAAATGAAAAGTCCAAGAGGCAAGTGAGGGCTTGGTAGAGCTGAGAAGGGTTCCCCCTTACCTGTGCTACCTTGAGTTCAGATGGTGATGGAAAAGTAGACTGGGATTTTTATTCTTTGTCAGATCATTTATTTATTCATGCATGCATACATTCAACAGTCGTTTATCAAATACCTGCAATGTGCCAGGTATTGTGATAGGGGCTGAGGATACATATGGTCATGAATAAGAGAGATGAGGGTTAGGATTAAGGTTAGGGTCTAGGTGTCCAGAAGACTGAAAATAAATAAGTAAGCGAATAAATGGACAAGATACTTTCAGATAGGCAAGTGCTATGAAGAAAACCGAAAAGGATGAAATGACAAGAAGGGGCCGGAAGGAGACTTAGAACCCAGGGAAGGGCTGTCCGAGAAAATGACATTTGTATGAGACCAAAATGACAAGAAGGTTATAGCCACGCAGATATCTGAAAAAGAATATTCCAGGCAGAGGGAACAACGAATGCAAATGTCTTAATCCAGGAATGAATTTAGCATCATCAAGAAACAGAGAGAAGGTCAGAGCGACTGAGGAAAAATAAAGCAGACACAGTCAGAGATAGACAGGGGCCAACTTCATGTAGGAACTTGTTAGCCCTGACAAGCCTGGATTCGATTTTGACTGCGATGGAGTCTTTGAAGGGTTTTAAGCGTAAGAGCTTCTCAATCTGATTTGTGTTCTTTGAATATCACGCTGGCTACAGTGGGGAAGAAGGAGGACAAGTGAAAAATGATGAGAGCTTCAAGTAGGGTGGTATCTGTGGCCATAGCAGGAAGTATACATGTTTGGAATATGTTTTGCTCGTAGAATCAGTCAGACCTGCTGAAGGTGAGGCTTGGAGGAAAGAGAGAAATCAAGAATGACCGCTCTATTTTTGGCTTGAACAACTGGGATGATGGTGGTTCCACTCACTGAGATGGAGACCATTGCCGTGAGAGTAGGGCTGGTGTAGGAAATCAAGAGTTCTGTTTGAGTCATGATAAAATTGAGAACTCATTAGAGAGAGACATGAAAATGTCAAGAAGCAAAGGGATCTTGGAGTCTGGGCTTCAATGGGTGGGACACAACCAGAGGAATAGAAATCACTGGTCATGTGGACGGTATTTAAAGTCTTTACAGAGGATGAGAATTCCCAGTGAGACCCTGTGCACAGAAAAGAGAATAAAGCCAAAAATCCAGCCCTGGCTTACTCCAACGTCAAGGGCGTGGGTAGAGGACGCGTCAGCAAAGAATGAAAAGGATCAGTCGGTGACATAGAAGGAAAACCAGAGTCAGAGTGTGGTGTCACGGAAGCCAGGAGAAAATATTCTTCTAGGGAGGGAAAGACTGAATGTGTTGAATAATTTTAAGAGCTCAAGTGGGAGCTGACCTTCCCATTTTTCAGGATGAAAGCCCGACTCTTCCTTCTCTCACTCACCGTATCCTGCCTGCAAAGCTGTTTTTCATCACTTCCAAGTCACCTCCTCATGTGTGTAACTGAAACAGCCCCTTAACTGGACTCCTGGCTTCTGCCCTGGCTCCCTGTATTACTATTGCTGCATAGCAAGTCAGCAGCTTAAAATAAGCATTTATTACCTCACAGTTTCTGCGGCTCAGGAACGCAGGGGAGGCTTAGCAGGGTGGTTCTGGCTCAGCGTCTCTCATGAGGTGAGCATTAAGGTGTCCTCCAAGGGCTTAACTGGAGGATGCAAGATGCCTCACCGGCATGGCTGTCCACAGAGGACCTCAGCTCCTCTCTGGCCACTGGCAGCAGTTCTCAGTTCCTCACCGCATGGGCTGTCCATAGGCTGCTTGAGTGTCCTCCTGACTCGACAGCTGGCTTCCCCCAGAGCAGGTGAACCGAGACAGAATGAGAGGGCAAGGAGGAGGCTGCATTTCTCCTTATGTTTAATCTCTAAAGCCCCGCACCCCTCTTCCACCGTTTCTATTTGTGAGAAGTGAGTCACCGAATGCAGTTCACACTCAAGGAGAGGAAATCAGCCTCCCCTCTTTGAAGACAGGAGTATTGAAGCATCTGTGGGTACATATTTTAAAACCTTCACACACCTCTACGATCTTTTCTCAATACAGAAACCAGAGTGATCATTTATGTCAATTCTCTGCCCAATGGCTTCTCATCTCACTCAAATAGCAGTCAAATCCTTACAGAGGCCTTCAGGGTCCTACGTGCTCTAGTGCCCCTGCAACCTCTCTGACCTCACCTCCTACCCCTCTCCACGTTATTCTCTCCACTCTAGCCCCTCCAGCCTCCTTGCTGTTCCTGCTACCTGCTTGGGCCTTTGCACTTGCTGTTCCTCTACCTGGAATGCAGATCCTCCCAGATATCCAAATGGCTCTTTATCTTACTCTCCTTAGGTTTTTACTCGATGAAACCATCCCTGAACACTCTATTTCAAATTGCCACCTCACCTGCACTCCCTAACTCTTTTCCCTACTGTATTTTTCTCCATAGCGTGTATCCCATCTGTCATCCTATATATTTTACTTATTATCTTTTGTATCTATCTCTTCCCACTAACAGGCAAGTTCCATATAGGAAGGGGAATGTTTTGTTTTGTTCACTGCTATAAGCCCAGTGTCTAGAACAGTGTCTGGCACAAAGGAGGTGCTCAATACATATGTCCTGAATATTGGTAGCCAGAGGTAGGAACACCTGAGGAGTCATGTTTCCAAAATGAGAGTCTGCTCTGGATCTCAGAAATTGAGAATAATTGGAATAATTGGAATAATTGAGAATAATTGGAATAATCAATAAGAACTATGAACCTATCTATGAAACAGAAACAGACTCATGGACACAGAGAACAGACTGGTGGTTGCCAAAGGGGAGGGAGTTGGAAGAGGGATGGAGTGGGAGGCTGGGGTTAGCAGATGTAAGCTATTATATACAGAATGGATACACAACAAGGTCCTACTGTATAGCACAGGGAACTAAATTCAGTATCCTGTGATAATCAGAAAGAATATAAAAAAAGAATGTATATATGTATAACTGAATCACTTTGCTGTACAGCAGACATTAACACAACATTGTAAATCAACTATACTTCAATTAAAAAAATAAAATAAACAAGAACTATGAGCTCTTCCTCCTGTTTGGGGTGGGGTACCATGTTCTCATGGGTACCACGCACCTACCCGTCATCCCTGCATCTCCTGCCAGGGCAGCTTGTTAAAGTAGTGCGCTGATAATGCAGGAAGCAAAAATACATGCCAACCAAAGCCACAGTGGGGCTGCCCAGATTGAACTCAAGAAGACTGGCAAAGGGCTACATGGCAGTAAGGACATCTGCCTTGCAGAGTGAAGTAGAGTAAGTCGATGTCAGAGCTTTATTTTGGCTCTTAGGCAAGTTTTTTCTAGAACTAAAAACAGACTTCATGATGATTCTAGCCAGGCTCATCTCTTTCTCTAAGAGCCTTTTCTGCAAACAAAAATAAACTCCGTGCAACACCAGGATCATGCCTGCCTCCTATAAGTATTTCCCACAGAAAGGCCAACCGTGGCAGGTAGATTGTGTAAGGCTGCGGAAGTCCCTGCTTTATTTGTTTTCTCAGAGCACCTGACATCACACTCCATGCTTATTTGTTTAGAATGGAAGATCCTCAGAGCAAGGATTTGGGTCTTCACAACTGTATCGCCAGGGCTCAGAACTGTGTCTGACACATAGTCACTGCTTAGGAAATATTTGTCCAATAAATGAAAAAAAATGTTTCTAGCCAGGTACAATGACAACTATATTTCAAGTAATATTCAATGCAATGATTTCAAGTGTAAAAAAAGTATTTAATCTCTTGGCGTTCTCAATAATAGGATCTGATCTTTGTCAGAGAATAACATGAAAAGAAAGAGACAGAGAGAACTGACCCAGGTCTTAGGCTTTCCAGCCCCAGTTCTGGTTCTGACACTTACGTTCACCATATGAGTATGTGTCTGTGAATGCGTGCAAGAGAGGAGGGGAGATTTTTTTTTTTTTGCGGTACGCGGGCCTCTCAGTGCTGTGGCCTCTCCCGTTGTGGAGCACAGGCTCCAGACGCGCAGGCTCAGCGGCCATGGCTCACGGGCCCAGCCGCTCCGCGGCATGTGGGATCCTCCTGGACCGGGGCACGAACCCGTGTCCCCTGCATCGGCAGGCGGACCCCCAACCACTGCGCCACCAGGGAAGCCCAAGGAGGGGAGATTTTTGAAAACTCCGGATTTTAGGCTTGTTTACGTATTAAAAATGACAACAACAATAACAGCTACCTTTCATTGAGCATTACTAGCTTCCCGACAATATGAGTTTCAGCAAGCTCAATTGTTTAATTCAATCCTCTTCACAGCCTTTTATGGTGCCATTGCCCCATTTTACACATGAGGTCAAGGCCTTAAGAAAAACTTGCTCCAAGGCACACAGCTAGCAAGTTGTGGGACTGGTGTCAGAACCCAGGCCCGTGACTCTAAATCTTGTCTTCAATATTTTATTGTTATACAGACACCAGCTCCAGCACGTACCTGAATTGGGGGAGAATTTGCAAATTACAAAGAACGATTCCTGTGGTAGCAAAATGGGTTTTTTCCTTTTGTTTCTTTTTTTCTTTTCTTTTTTTTTTTTTTTTTTGGTTTTGTTTTGAAGTACAGAATGTTCTCTTATAATTAATTCTTCTAACCATCCCAATTTTACAGACTCATACAAAGAAGTTGGGAGTATTTTATGAAAATTAGTTTTTAAATAGTACAATGTACATTTTAAAACTAATCATTTTACAGACTGCTTCTGATGTGGGAGAAACTTTGCCAAATAAATGGGATCTGCTGCCAGCCGGGAATTGCTCCCTGGAAGGAGGGACCATCTTACTCCCTTTGGGCTCCCACGGGTAGCCCCGGCCCTGACACAAAGCAAGATCTCAGCCAGTGCCTGCTTCTCCCCTCCAGTTCCTCCCTCCCTTTCATCTACAAAATGAGAGGCATGGTCTTGAAGGTCTCCTTCCCGGGCGCATGGTCCCTGACCCTGCAGTGAGCATTTGCTGAGCGCACCACGAAGCTTGGTCCTGGCCTCCGCTTCCTCCACCCCTCCATCCATTCAGAGACCAGGCTGCTGGTCACCGGCCTCTTAGCTCCTTGACCCTCCCAAAGGCTCGGTTCAAACTGAGCTTCCCTTCAAAACATAGGTGCCTCTGCTAGGTCACCACTCTGCCACCATTTCTTGGCAATCGTGAGTGATTTAAGCTTCCCTTGAGGCCTTGTTTGACTGTTTCTTCTGCCCTACTCCTTCCTGACGTGATTTCCCAACAGCACTGACCAAGGAAAAGTTGTTTAAAATCTAACCTCTCCTTTTACTACCCAGGCAAAGATTGGTCGATACACAAATCTCTCTGCAGAGCTCCTTTGGTTGTGTACATTTCAGGGGATCCCAACTTGAACTTCTTTTGCCAGAAATTACAATTTTTATAGACTTCATAGCTTTCCTTTTTACCCTCTGGTATAACACCAATGCCATTTCAAAGTCACTTAATTGGTCACAATTATTGGACTGATTGCATGGTTTTCTTCCCACACCAGGACTCATATCTCTAACTCTTCTCTGGAAATCAGAGCAGGTCTTCTTTCCGCTTGGAAACTATATTCATATTATTCTTTGTATTGTTAAGATGCTTTGTACTTTTCAAAACTGTTTCTTATACTGATCTCAATAATAAGGCAGAAAAAGAGTGTAAGCTTCCCAAGACCAGGGACCATCTCTATTTTATTCATCACAGAGTAGGTACTTCAAATACGTTGGTTGAATGAATGATTCATCTTAGAATAGAAGCCAAGAGTCTTGGTTTTATTGCTGGCTTGTGTATAGTCTAAGTCAGCACTGTGCAATAGAAATAGAATGCAAGGGAATTCCCTGGTTGTCCAGTGGTTAGAACTCCATGCTTCCACTGTAGGGGGCATGGGTTCGATCCCTGGTCGGGGAACTAAGATCCTGCAAGCTGCACGGCCAAAAAAACATTTTTAATTTAAAATTAAAAATAAAATAAAAATAGAATGCAAGCCACATACTCTTTTAAACTCTCTAGTAGCCACATTTTTTAAGTAAAAAAAAAAAAGTAAATACATTTTAATAATACCTTTTACTTAATATATCCCAAATATTGTTTTCCTATCAGGTAATCAATAAAATTATTAAAATATTTCCTCCTTTTCTTCGTACAAGTCTTTGTAATTTGGGGTCTATTTTATAGTTACAGCACATCTCAATTTGGACTAACTACACTTTTTAAAAATAGACTTAAGAGAATTCCCTGGTGGCACAGTGGTTAGGAATCCACCTGCCAATGCAGGGAACACAGATTCGAGCCCTGGTCCAGGATGATTCCACATGCCGCAGAGCAACTAAGCCCGTGCGCCACAACTACTGAGCCTGTACTCTAGAGCCTGCGAGCCACAACTGCTGAAGCCTGCGTGCCCAGAGCCCATGCTCCGCAACAAGAGAAGCCACTGCCATAAGCCCGTGGGCAGCAACAAAGACCCAATGCAGCCATAAATAAATAAATAAATATTTTTAAAAATAAATAATAAAAAAAATAGACTTTATTTTTAGAGCAGTTTTAGGTTCACAGCAAAATCAAGCAGAATGCATGGAGATGTCTCACATAACTCTTGCCCCTCCCTCCCCCAGCTTCCCCTACTATCAACATCCCTCATCAGCGTGGTACATTTGTTAGAATTGATGAGCCGACAATGACATATCATTACCATCCAAAGTCCATAGTTTACATTGGGGCTCACTCTTGGTGTTGTACATTCTATGGATTTTGAAAAATATGTAATGACATCCACCATGATGGTATCATACAGAGTGGTTTCACTATCTTAAAAATCCTCTGTGCTCTGCCAACTCATCCCTGGTAACCCCTGGCAACCACTGATCCATTTACTGTCTCCATACTTTTGCCTTTCCCAGAATGTCATATGGTTGGAATAATACAGTATGAAGACTTTTCAGATTGGCTTTTTCACTTAGTAATATGCATTTAAGTTTTCTCCACATCTTTTCATGGCTTAATAGCTCATTTCTTTTTAGCGATGAATAATATTCCATTGTCTGGACATACCACCATTTGTATATCCACTCACCTAATGAAGCACTTCTTGGTTGCTTCCATGTTTGGGAAATTATGACTATCACTGCTATAAACATTTGTACAGGTGTTTGTGTGGACATAAGTTTTCAGCTCATCTGGGTAAATACCAAGAAGCACAATTGCTGGATAATATGGGTTTGTTTTGAAGAAACTACCAAACTATCTTCCCAAAGTGTCTTACCATTTTTCATTCCCACCAGCAACGAATGAGAACTCCTGTTGCTCCACAACCTCGTCAGCATTTGCTGTTGTCAGTGTTTTGAATTTTAGCCATTTTAATAGACATGTAGTGGTATCTCATTGTTGTTTTAATTTACAATTCCCTAATGACATATGATGTTAAGCAACTATTCATATGCTTATTTGTCTCTGTATATCTTCTTTGGTGAAGTGTCTGTTCATGTCTTTTGCTCATTTTTTAGTGGAGTTGTTCATTTTCTTACTGTTGAGTTTTAAGTGTTCTCTGTATGCTTTGAATAAGAGTCCTTTATCCAGATATGCCTTTTGCAAATATTTTCTCCTGGTCTGTGGCTCGTCTTCTCATTTTCTTGATGGACTAGGCACATTTTCAGTTCTCAGTAGCACTCCGTAGAAATAGTACTCAATAGTCTTAAGGGTTAATGTACTGTATTAAACAAGCACAGCTTTCAATAGATTACCCTAGTAATGAGATGCAGTCACTTCACCTCTGAGATGGGATATCCAAGAAAAATACCTAATGGGTGCTTGGGTCCAGAAAGCTGGAGCTCAGAAGAAAGGCTCAGACAGAATTTAAAGACTTGAGAGTTATCAGCAGTTAGATGGCCGCTGATGCGTGTGAGCATATGAAAGTAGTCAAGAAGAGAGTATTATTGCCCGGGACGAGAACTACTTCCAAAAAACTGCCTACCAAACATCTTCATTTGGGATGATGGGGAATATTCTCAAATTCATAATATCCTCAACTCAATCCATTATTTCCCTTCTCCCCTAAATCTTCTCACTCATTTACAAACTTGCACAAGCTGGAAATCTAGAAGTCATCCTCAACCCCTCCCTCAGCTTCCGGTGGCCAACTTCTCCTGTTGATTCTATATCCTAAATTGCTCTTGCATCTGTCCCCTATTGCCATCCCCATTTCATCGTCTCTCACCTGGACCACTGCCATATTTCCTTAACTGGCCCCTCTGTCTCCAGTCAGGCCTTGCTCCAGTATATTCTGCACACTGATGTCACAGTGATCATTTGAAAGGTAAATCTGATCATGTCACTCCTGACTTAAATACTTCAGTGACTCCCCATTACATTCATAATAAAGTCTAACTTCATCATGGCAGTCAAGGCTTTCAGGCTTACCTCTCCAGCTGCATGCACATGCATCCTGGGCTCCAACAGTACCAAGTGCTTACCAATTCCCTGGTTGTTTCTCTCACTCTCTTGTTATTGCTCTCACATCTTTACCTATGTACGTGTGCTCTGCACTGAATATTCACGTCCCCCTCAAATTCATATGTTGAAGCCCTAATCCCTGATGTCATGGTATTTGGAGGTGGGACCTTTGGGAGGCAGAGTTAGATGAGGTCGTGAGGGTAGCCCCCATGATGGGATTAGTGCCGTTATAAGAAGAGGAAAGACCAGAGACTTCTCCCTCTCCCCAACATGAGGATACTGGAAGATGGCAACTGTGTTCAAACCAGGAAGACATCGAATCTGCTGGCACCTTCACCTTGGACTTCTTAGCCTCCAGAACAATGAGAAATAAATGTTTGTTGTTTAGGCCACCCAATTACTGATGTTTATTATGGCAGCCCAAATGGACTGAAACATGTTTCCCTCTGCCTTCCCTCCACATGCCCTCTCTCTATCTTCCTTTTCCACCTGGGTAACTCCAGCCATTTGCTTTAAGATTCAGCACAGTATTTCCTGTTGCAAGTGTCCATCCCTGGTTTCCGTGGGCCTAGTTGCTCGGTGGCATGTGGGATCCTCCCAGACCAGGGCTTGAACCCGTGTCCCCTGCATTGGCAGGCAGATTCTCAACCACTGCGCCACCAGTAGGCATGCCTCCTCTATTCTCCCATCCCACTGTGTACATGCCTTTAATATTATTTGGTAAGTGTTGTATATTCATCTGTCTTGCCACCTAGATTGTGAATTTCCTGAGGTCGGTGATTGTATCATCTTCTTACACCTGGAACTTTGCCCAGGGTTTGGTAGAAAGTTCTTGATTAATTTTATGAAATAAAAGAGCATCAGAAGTGCCAACCCAGTACCCTGAGAAGGATTAGGCAAGGCTATCTCATAATCTTACCCAGAGAAGGTCTTCAGGGTTAAACTGTTGGGTGAAAGGAGGAAGTAGCCCCAGAAGTATTGGAGGAGTGAAATATTTAAGGCTAAGTGGTAATGGTTAGAATGTTTTATGGCTTTATTACAACTTAATGACCATACTAGAAAGGTCATAGTTAAGGAGTTAACACCCACCATCAAACAGACCCTGAAAAATTCCTTGCTTGTTCCTGTGTACATTTCCACTTCCTGTTGTCTGTTTATCTGTCTTTCCAGAGTGGAGAAACACATACTGCTAGTGGGTCTTCTGTCCCATTTGGCGAACCCTGTATTTTGAGGTAGGGCATGCCTTCAATGAACACTTGAGTCCACAATAAATTCCCTCCCAAGGCTTCAGAGACAGAATGTCTTACTTTAGTGGGAACCTAGAAAATTCTCCAGAACGGAGGGAGCCCTTCCTGTGGAGAATTCATCTCAGTCCACCCTGGACAACAGGGTGGGAGAATCAAAGCAAATATTTTGGACTGATTGGATAGGGACTTGGCTTTCAGCCAGCATCAGAGGAAATTAAAGAAGGAAGTTAGTGGGTTGAAATGGGCAGACAGGACTCTATCAGGTGTGCTGCTCCGTGTGGTCCCATCTCACACAGTGTTTCCTGGTTGCCACTAGGTAATGACCTCTGTCCAGGGAAGCTTTCCTCTCCCTGCAACTTCCAGACACCCATCTCCTTCCATTGTAGACTTAACAATATCAGCACTGATTCTGCCTGCTCTCCAGAGCAGGAATCTTGTTTCCTCTGGAGAAGAAGCAAAGTATTGAGAACTTGGGCGCTGGTGTCAGACAGAACTGAGTTTGAATCCTGACTCTGCCACTTATTAACTAGGACCTTTGGCAAATTATTTGAGCTTCGTGAACATCAGTTTCCTTGTATTCGTTTCCCGTGGGTGTTGTAACAGATTACCACAAACCTGGTGGCTTGCAACAATGAACGTTCATTCTCTCACAAGTCTGGAGGGCAGAAGCCGGAAATCAGTGTCCAGAGGCTGAAATCAAGGTATCAGCAGGTCCCCACTCCCTCTGGAGTCTCCACGGGAGAATTTTCTCTTCGCTTCTTCCAGCTTCTGGTGGCTGCAGTCATTCTTTGACTGGTGATCACATCACTCCAATCTCTGCTGCTGTGGTCACATTGCTTCCTCCTATTCTGTGTGTATCAGCTCTCCCTGTACCTCATCACATGAATAATATCTGATGACAAATATGAGGGGCCCATCCGATAAGCCAGGATAATCTCTCATCTAAACATCCTTAACTGGGGCTTCCCTGGTGGCTCAGTGGTTGAGAATCTGCCTGCCAATGCAGGGCACACGGGTTCGAGCCCTGGTCTGGGAGGATCCCACATGCCACGGGGCAACTAGGCCCGTGAGCCACAGCTACTGAGCCTGCGCGCCTGGAGCCTGTGCTCCGCAACAAGAGAGGCCGCGACAGTGAGAGGCCCGCGTACCGCGATGAAGAGTGGCCCCCGCTCGCCGCAACCAGAGAAAGCCCTCGCACAGAAAGGAAGACCCAACACAGCCAAAAATAAATGAATAAATAAACATCCTTAACTTAATCACAACTGCAAAGACCCCTTTCCCAAATAAGGTAATGTTTACAGGTTCTAGGGATTAAGACTTAACATCTTTGGGGTCACCGATACATTCCCAAGTCTTGAAATGTGAATACTAGTTGTTTTTGTTTGATGTGCCTCCTGGAAAGCAGGACTGAGACCAAGGACTTATGCAAGTGGTCTTTTGGGGGATGTGATCTCAGGGAACAAGAGGGAACTAGGAAGAGTGAAACAGGGCAAGGGCAAAAATCAGTACATACACACATTCTTGAGGCGGTCACTCTGTCCGCTGGGGCTCCATCTTGCTGGGACCCTCTGAGGAACCGTGTAGAGCTCAGAACCGTCCTGTTGAGAGATAGAAGAGGAAGCACTTGCCCACCACCATCTACCTCCTGTTAGCCCCGTTGGTGACTCCCTCACACTCTCATTTCTGAGCTCACATCAGAATGGCTGAGCAGTTCCACAGGTAGAGTTCTTGGCGGCAGCAGTGAAGCCCCAGAGCAGAAAGTGAGAGGTAAGTGGTACAGCTGAAGCAAGGTATTGCCAGGTTATACCTGTAGGAAACTGGTTGTCATGGCAGCAGCTGGAATTAGAAAGAAGAGTCAAGAAGATACGAGGTGAGGCATACAACAGTCCTGCACATTAGAGGTTGTTGGAAGGATTAAATGCAGCTATGTGCATATCTATCACACGGTAATCACTCAAAAAAACACTAGCTACTTTTTTCATTGCTGCTATTACTAATACCTGTTCTTATATCCCTTGCCTAGCATAGTGCCTAGCATATGGCCAGCTCTCAGTATATCTTTGCTGGCTGGCTAAAAGGATGGAAGGAAGGAAGGATGGGAGGGAGGGAGGGAGGGAAGGGAGGGAGGGAAGGGAGGGAGGGAAGGGAGGGAGGGAGGAAGGAAAGAAGAAAGGAAGGAAGGGAGGAAGGAAGGGAGGAAGCATGAATGAATGGACAGACAAAAGCAAAAATAGATAATTCATGTCTTGAAAAAATACTTTGGTATTTTCTCAGAAAAGAAACCATAAGTTTCTCTCTGATGAATAAATCAGGGAGACAGATGTGGGTGGCTTTTCGACACCAGGTGAATATAACAAAACACAGGGCTAGCACCCAAGGTTAATGCCCTTCTAACCTAACTTTTTCATTTTTTTTTTCTTTCACTGCAACCAAAGTTAAAGGAGACTTCTTCAATTCATTTAGAGTTTTCATTGCCCTGGGCAATTTTGAGATTCAGATCTCAGCTATTTCACTCTGGCCTGAGTAAATTAGAGCCCCCATGATGTGTTGTGCTGGAAGAGACTTGACTTTCAATCCTAGAGTGAAATATTTTCTCAAGACCCATGTGCACTAATTCTGGCCTAATTCTGAGGTACAGGATTACAGGTTAGCAACAGCCTTTTGGGAGAGAATATACACTTCCTTATGTCATCATCACCATCACTGTCCTAAACAAACACTTCATGCTTCACTAGCTGCTTACTAGGAAGCACCCCCTATATTGGGTACTAAGAAAAAAGATTCATATTGCTGTCCTCAAAGAATTTATATTCTATGTGGGGAGATAGTATAGTTACATAAAAACAAATAATGTTGCTAAGCAATTTATCATAAAAGCCTATTGAATGCTCCTGACAAAACTCCTGAAGTCTGGGGTAGTGGGAGGAGTACTCACAAGTTAGTGTAACTCATCAAGTCTTCCTGAAGGAGATAGAACAAGCTGGCTTTGAAGGGAGTGTAGGACTTGGATTCCTTGGAAGGAGGAAACATATTGGATAAGAGCACATGACTTTTTTTTTTTAAGATATCTTTTTTTATGTGGACCATTTTTTAAAGTCTTTATTGAATTTATTACAACACTGTTTCTGTTCCATGTCTTGGTTTCTTGGCCCCGAGGCATGTGGGATCTTAGCTCCCTGGCCAGGGATCGAACCCCATATGATTTCCATCTTCCCTGCCTCTTCCAGGTTCTGCAATGGAAGGGAAAGACTACCTCTTTGGCTCACTCATTTATTCATCTGTTCATTCAGTAAATATCTACTGAGTTCCTAGTACATGCTTGACGGTCTGCTGGGCACTGGGGAGTCAGTGGTGAACAAAAGCAGCCACAGGCCTGGCTCTTGTGTAGCTAAGAGTCTTGTAATATAGACAATTGCTAACTATAATCACCTCCAATTACTACAAAATTACAGCTGTGATAAATGTGGAGCGTCTCAAGATGTATAATATGGGGGTTACCTAGTCAGAGAGGTCAGGGGAGACCTGAGGAAGCGCCAACCAAGTTGAGATCTGAAGACCAGAAGGACGACTTAGGGTTAACTGGGTGAACACATGGGGCACGATCCTTCCAGATGGAAGGAACAGCCCATACAATGGCCCTGTGGTGGAAGAGAATGAGGCTCCTTTGAGGAAACAAGAGCAGGCTGGTGAGACTGCGGCAGAGAGACCAAGGGGAGCAGAGGGCAGGATGATGTTGGAGAGGCAGACATGGCCTGGTGAGGTGAGGCCCTGTGGTCCGTGACCTGGATTCTGGCCTTCAGCCTAAGAGTGACGGCAAGACATCAGAAACACAAGTAGTGTCGCTCTCGTAAAGCCACAGAGCTGGCTACCAGACTGGAGTGGAGTTAGTACAACTTTTGCTAGAGTTATCAAATTCAAGTATCAGGCTTTGTGATAGTACAGTACAAATGTTTTTCCAAATTAGTCACAAACACTTGGGTGCTGTAACAGAGACCAAGAATAATAGTGACTTCAGTTTATGTCTTTCTCTAGGGCCAGCAAATGGCTCCACAAGTCAGGGATCGGGTCCCTTCTATTACGTTTCTCTCATCCCCATGTCCAAGATGGCCAACCACCACCATGTTGGCACTCCAGCCAGCAGGGACAGAGGAAAGAGGGCATCGAAGGCGATGACCTTTCTTTCTAAGGGCATAACCTAGAAATGGCACACACTATTTCTGCTCACATCCCGTGGACCAGAATTACTTTCTTGGCCTCTCCTAGCTACAAGGGAAGCTGGGAAACGTGGTCTTTCTCCTAAGCAGCCCTACACCTGCAGCTAAAATGCTACCACCTCTCCCATAGAGGGGAGAATGAATACTGGTGGAAAGTTGGCAGTCTCTGCCACAGGGCTCTTGACCACCTAGAGCAGGCCAACTAATGCAGATATACATTCATTCAATGAGCACTTACCGGATGCCGTGCGTTGTGCCAGCGGCCGAGGAGTGAGATACAGTAACTCCCTCAGGTAGCTCAGTCTAGCTCAGTGGAGCTCAAACTGGGCTCCATGTTAGAGTCACTGGGGAGACATTAAATCTCTCGGCCCTCAGGTCTCCACTCTTCCCAATTAGAATCTCTGATGGTGAAACCCAACTATTGGTGTGTCTTAGAACTCCCCAGGGGCTTCCAACATGCTGCCAAGGTTGAGAAATACTGGTTTAGTGGAAGAAAGAGACGGGTTAACAAACAGCTCCAGCACTAGGCATTAGGCGCTCTAAAAGAGAATGGTACAAACCTCTGTGGGAACACAGGGAAGCCTGTGACTCCTTGACCATCAGAACTGCACAAGAGGAGACGCGTGAGCAGAGTCTTAGAAGACCAGTGGCAGTTTGCCAGGTGAGCACGGTTGGGAAGGGCATTCCAGGTAGAGTAAGGAGTGTGTACAAGAGCATGGATCTGTGAACGATTTTTGGAATTCTAAAATAAGTCAAAATCTTTTCCCTAAATTATTCTAGGCTCTAACACACGCAGCCATAGATCAGCCAGAGTCCTGCTCATAGGACCGGAAAGCAACTTCCACTCTGCTAATGACTAAATATTTAGCATTTTATACTTGTTCTCCTACTACTGTGTATAAACACTGGTAGGTTCCTGGGGGTACCTTGTGTCTTTTGAAGAGTACTGCACAGCAAGAGTACCAACCAAATAGAATGGAGGTCAAGTAGATTCCCTGCTGTGCTCAGCTTTAACCCTTTAGTTGCTAAAACATTGAAATGTGGGAGGGGAGTCCTAAGGTTTGGACCGAGAAGGCCAGGTTAGCAGAGATGCACTCTAGGGGCTCAGATATTTTAGTAAAGGATCCGACCTTACAGTTGCACGTAGCTTTGTGTTAGTCCTGGGAAAGGTGCCCCATGGAGCATCAGAAAGCCAGCTATTACTCCAGTCACGTGCAGGATATGTGATGCTGAGAGGAGGGAGGCCGCCGACATAATAGAGATAAGGCAAAGGACACACATGGCAAGACGGAACACTCAAGTATTAGGGGAGTGAGGGAAGGAATCCATATGAGGGAATGTAAGGTGAGAGTAACAGAAGAAAGGAAGAACGTGAGGATGCCAGGGGGCAAGGCAGAGGCTCATGAATGCTGTAGCCTGAAGCTCCTGGTGTCAGATCATTTGAAGATATTTCTCTGCAGCCCCTCCGGTCCTTTCCAGTCTTTGACCTAGGCTGAGGTTTTGCAAAGTGACAAGAACTAGACTTCCTGTATGGCTGGAGTTTTCTAGCTCAATCCCTGACTACTCGGAGAGGAGAGAAGCAAAGCAAGGAATGTACCAAACACGGCTGTCACCCATGAATGCTCACAGCTGGCCCAGGAGAGGAAGGTCTAGGAAAGAGCTACTTATCAGGCTTGGCTGTGGCCCCTTATCCAAAATAAAAAGTGGACAAAAGGAGGCCATTGTGCATCCAATCAACTCTCAATTATCCAGGGGCAGCTTCTCTACTCTGTGGGTCCCCCCTACTCCCTTTGAGTTCCCTCCAGCTGTCTGCCCTTTGACCGCTTTCCTGCCCATCAGGGCCACAGTCAGAGGGTGGGCAGGTGGAGGAAGGGCGAGGAAGTAAAATTCAGATCAGTCATTTTATAGCTGCTCCTTAGACGCTTTTGCAAAAGGGGGAGAATCACTGGTTAAACCAACATTCGGTTTATTTGGGGTTTTAATTTATCAGAGCTCTGTCTCATCCTTCATTAGCATGGATAATTGGTAATTGGTTAAGTGATATTTATTCAATCTGTGGCGCCTCTGCTATTGTATCTGCCGTGTTTCATTTAAAAAATCGTCTGCATTAGTAAAAGCTCTATTGAAATGATTTTCTTAATGCACTTAGGGCTGTGCTATTTTAGCAGAAAACCTACATCTGCATTCCCTATGTAGGGGAGGGGGAGTTTGGAAGTGGTTGGAGTAACCACAGATATTGTGGGGTGGGGGGGTCATATCCATTGGAATATTTAAGTAAATGCTTTAAAGTTACACTTATCTCACTTTCCAATACAAGCAGTCCAAATCTGAAACAGATTTGTATGAGTGTTTTTAAAACTCTCCCCCAAGTTTTTTATATTGTCAAGGTGAAGGCAGACAGTAGATTTCTGATTCCTCTCCTATCACTGCCCCCTCCCTTTGGACATCTTAGTTTACTCACCTGCATGGAACAAAGGTCATTCTTTGCCTTATTGCAGTTTAAAAAGTTGAACTAACTTATATCTGTACAGAAAAATATATATTAAGTTTGGAGCACCATTTGGGTTTACAGTAGCATTTAAAATGAAGTCCTATAGGGACTTCCCTGGTGGTCCAGTGGCTAAGACTCCACTCTCCCAGTGCAGGGGGCCCTGGTTTGATCCCTGGTTGGGGAACTAGATCCCATCTGCCTGTCGCAACTAAAAATTCGCAGGCCGCAAAGAAGATCCCGCATGCTGCAGCTAAGACCCAGTGCAGCCAAATAAATAAATAAATTTTTTTTTAAAAAGCACTTAAAAAAATAAATAAAATGAAATGCAATCTTAGAACTAGGAGAACTAGGGCAGGATAGGTGACTCAGCTTCATTACTAGGCTACAGTATGAGAGGAGCAGAATTTACATGCTAAAATTAGAAATAAAGTTTCCATCATGGTTTTTTTGGTACTTTATTATGGCTATTCCACAATCCTGTTGAATTGTTTAGAGTTATCTGTATTTTTAAAGGAGTAGGACCAGCTACCATTAGCCACAAAAGAGTTAGGCTGTGATGTGGACAGGTTATGTGCTCGAGTTTTGGATTCAGAATAGAGCAGCCTGGGTGTGAACAAGGCTGAGGAGTTACTTATGAGCACAGATCTGCCCTCTGAGGGGCGTGGTGGTTTTTGGCAGGGGCCCTGATCTGCTGTGAGAAACTCTAGGCTTGACCCTTAACTTTGTCACTTTTTTGCCAACTGTTAGTAACCGTCTCTAAGCCTCCGTTTCATCATCTAACAAATGGCAGCGATAATGCATGAGTCGTTGGCAAGTTGCCTGGCACATAATAAGCACTCAATAAACGTTCAGTGTATTCAAGACTTGCATTTATAGCGGAGTCTTGGCACCCTGAAACTCATCAGTAGTTGTGAAAAGAAAGTATGTGAGAAGTCTCAAAGAGAGTTGTGAGAAGAAAGGATTTCAATCGCATAAAACCATCCCCTCCAAGATTCCGTTCATTATTTAATAAATACAGTTAGATCACAAGCCTACCAGGTACATAGCTTTATTTTTACCTTCAAGCAGAGACGTCCTGGGTTAAGTTAGCATGGAAAAGTATATGCACTTTACAGACAGATTTTGAGGGGGGTCCTGAAATGGTTGTTGAAACCTTAAAATATTCCCATTTCTCAGCAAGAACAGTCTGCTAGATGTAGCCAAAAATGCAAACCGCCTGGGAATGGGTCTGAAGAGACATTTGCCTGGTCTCTCACAATGTATGGAACGGCCACCTCCTGTCTGGGCATTTCAGAAAACATTTGGATGTCTTACCATGCTAATTAAATAAAATATGACTAATTAAATGTCATAAAGCATGATGTAAACTTGTTAATGTCAGGGGAGAGCTTTAAAAACAACTATCAGGATGGGCAAATTTGTCACATGTCAACATTCTGAGTTAATTTTCGGTGGTAAATAAGCAAATTTTATTTAAGAAATGCGAAAACTGTCTGGCGATGTGATTAGGGCATCCTATATTTTGTGTGTGATTAGACTGTGGCTTATATGGGGGGCTGGAGAATCTCCTCTGAATAGTTAACTACCCATTTTTTCAATTAAACATAATGTTATGTTAACATCCTTAAAGAGGTAAATGATGGCACAGTAAATCCAATTAGAATACATACTTACAACTGGATTCTCCTGCAATTTTCCAAAAGCTGATTGCATCTTACATCTTCCCTGCTATTGTCGGAGCGGCTCGAGCACAAGTTGCTGCACCCCCCGCCTGGTGCCTGTGTCTTTTCGTGGTGACCTTTGCTGGAAGAGCTGCTGCAGACATCACAAACTCTCACATCAATTTGCCACAATTGGATGTGGCATCTTGCAGCTAATTTGATTTGGGAAGAAATGCACCTGGCTCTGTTTTTTCCCTATAGAATGTGGAGGGAGTTCTGAGTCCTCCCAGATGCCATCTACCCGAGGAGCCCATGTGTTTTTCAAGGTCTAAGCAGTTTGTCTTCATCTCCCCAAATCCAACCCGTTACAAAAGGAAAGGAGCTGAATTATTTAATGCAAAAATAAATTAGATTGGAGTCAGGGAGGGAGAATGTGAAACAAAGTGAACTGAAAAATACAACTGTTGATCTAACTTCCAGACTTCTTTCGTTCAAAAAAAAGCCAAACCTTTTTCTTTGGCTATTCAAGTCTATGTTACTTCCCTTTGTTTTTATCACATCAATTAAACACAATTTCCCCCATATCAGAATTCTAAAGCCATGCCAACCTGTCAAGTTCGTACTGTGTGAAAGACATACAAACATACAAATATAGTTTTACGTTTTGTTAAGTTTCAAACCAATTTGAGGTTGTAGAAAATAGATAAAATGGTAATGTGCTTAATCTATTATTGATGAATTTAAATAGATCAAAAGGCTGCTTGTTGAAGGAAAAATACAAGTCCCAGGCC
Organism: Leucopleurus acutus; assembly: GCF_964270905.1. Classification (NCBI taxonomy): domain Eukaryota; kingdom Metazoa; phylum Chordata; class Mammalia; order Artiodactyla; family Delphinidae; genus Leucopleurus; species Leucopleurus acutus. Next base: position 66,024,396 of record NC_139146.1, read on the forward strand.
TTTTATTCAGTGACCTACATTTTATCTCAATTATACTCCAGATATTGAAAAACAAAATAATCAACAACAACAAAACCTACCTTGTAAATATGATTTACATTGAGTAGGTGAGGATGTTCTGAAGGTAAGTGGAAGAAAAAGGATTACTGAGTATTTGCGTGTTAGGTTTAATTTTTATGAGAGGAGGGAGTAGTTTCCTGGAGAGGTAAATAAATGTTACTTGTATAGCACTCTCCTAGGGAAGCTCAAATCTATGCCATATTGCCGTAAGAATACATATACCATGACTCATGTAAAATGGGGGAGTGGGATTCTTTGGAAAAAGAAATCTGAATGAGTCTACCCTGGGTCAAAGGTTGAATTGAGGCAGTTTTACACATGACTCCAGTTTAAAGGGACTAATTCCACACAATACATGCATGTTTGGAATAATGATGGGTGGGAACTTGAAAATTTTTTGTCAGGAAAAGGAAGAGAGTTGTCAAAAATTCTAAGAAGCGAGAGGGCAAGGACCATTCTGATTTTGCAGCTTACCCCCATCCCTGGTGCCACGTCTGCAGTTGATACTCAATAATTATTTATCGAACGAGTACCTGAAGCTTTAGAATGTCTACACTCAGTTTCCTTTTGCATAGATAGACCTAACCTAAATATGTCTACTAATAGCAGGCTGACCTGTCAAGAGATAACTAAAGGATTTATGTGCCTTGTGGACTATGTGGAAATTTTTAAAGATGGAGAGTGTATGATTATTGTTATCACAATTCCCTCATATACTTTCGTATCTGCTTCCCCTGCATCTTAATAGAAGGCTTTACAGGAACATTCGTAGTCGCAGAGATAAAGGACAACTCATTTCAGGCTGGTGAGAGTGAGAGGTGATGTCATTTCCAACCAAAGATGGAAGCAGGGAAGAATTCAGAGCCCAGGAAAATCAAAACAAGTTTCCAGAGCTCTCTGAATCCCACAATTACCAAGGTCTTTTTAGTGCGGCTTCATTCTTTTCTTTGAACTTGTGTGAATTTGCAGATCATTAAACAGCTCCATTTTCAAAAACAGGACGATATTCTAACACAAACACAGTCATTTTGTATAATTTTCCATTTGGTTTTATTGGAGCCATTTCCATGAGACCCAGTAACCTGGGGAAGGAAATATTCCAAGAGGTTGTTTTAACTCTTCAGGACCTACCACAGAGTAGGACTCAATAAACGTGTGAATGTATAATCAGTTAATGAATGAATGAATAGAGCAACTAGCAGTTATGAGTCAGGAGAGGTTGACTGCCAATAGCTGATATCAAATAAGCAAAATTCCAATGGCTTAACCAAGAAAAAGTTGATTTCACTATTACGTTAAAGAATTCTGAAGTCAAATCATACAAGGCTGATATAGATAGCAATTCTATGCCGTCTACAGAGACACGGGCTCCTCTCTCTCTGCAGCTATTCATAGAGTGTGGCTTGTACCTTCACGATTTAGGATGGCTGCTGGAGTTGCCACCATCACATCCTAATTAAAATCTAGAAGATAGGGAGGCAGAAGGATGAAAAGCTGTAAGGTGAGGCAGCTACATTTCAGCAGATTGGAAGCTTATCATCTAAAATGTAGTCATAAAGCCACACATAGCTGCAAGAGAGACTTGGAAATGTGGTCTTTTGTTCACTCCTGGAATTCAAGTTCCAGTACTAAGGAAACGAGGGCGAATGGATATCGGCTTAGGCAATAGCCATATCTGCCACGTTAGCAAACACTCTGCAATAGAGTTTGGAAAGGAAAATGCATTGATCCTTCCATCTAGCCTCCATAGACCTGTCTGCAGTAGAAGAGGAAGAGGCAAATGGTTTCCTTAAGCACAAATGCCAAGGCATTGAATAAAAACAGTGTTACTGTGTGCCAGACACTGTTCTAAATACTTTATCCATATTAATTCATTGAATCTTCACAACAGCCCTACATGGGAGGTGCTTTTATTATCATCATGATACAGATAAGACTTTAAGACACAGAGGGGTTAAGTGACTTTCCCAGGGTCACACAGCAAATGTTTGGCAGAGCCCACACAAACCCAGGCAGTCTGACTCTTAAGCTACTGGTCAAAAGTTGCCAAATAAAGACAGCACAGTTTAACATAAAGTTAGACACCAAATTCTTAGAGTTTCATTAAAAAACAACTTCTTAAAAGCACTATCCTTTGGACCATGTGACCTGGCAGACCATATGCTAGAGATTTCTTGTGTTGAGAGACAATTCTCCATGAGTCTTTTCTGCATGTCCTATGATTGAGGGACTGTCTGTCCTTTGTTCTGAACTATGATTTCAAGGATGTTTGTATAGCAAATAGACTTGGAAGATATAGTGTCTTCCTCCAAAGCTTAGGGCAGGTTTTCTTACAGCCATGGAAGATGGAGTTAGTACCTCCTTCTGGAGCAAAGGGCAGGCATACTTACTGCCCGTTATAAAAGATTTGTGTTCCCTAAACTCAGGGTCCCTCTATTGTAATGCCATCCACTGTGGGTGCAGGTGTGATATGATCCTCCTTATGGGCATTGGGGCTCAGGGAATCAGTATAAAAATGCTGATACTCTGGCTATGGCTAGAGCTATGAGTAATAAACTGACCCAGGAGCCTCATGTCTTCTAGCAGCATCCATGAAACGGTGGCAAGCTAACTTGCTAGCTTGCAAGTAGGATAAAATCTCAGACCCTTCACAGTTCTTGACACTGTGATGGCAGCTGACGCCACGTGCGCTTTATGGCAAACCCCAATAGAAGGGTCATAACATAGACCCCTAGGGTTTACCCCCTAGGCTAAGGAATTGACTCACATGATTGTGGGGGGCTGTCAAGTCTGAAATCTGCAGGAAAGGCTGGAAATTCAGGTGAGAGTTGACACTGCAGTCCTGAGGCCGAATTTCCAGGCGAATGGAAACTCAGGCAGGGTTTTTACATTGCAGTCTTAAGGAGAATTCCTTCTCTTTCAAGAAACCCCAGTCTCTGGCTCTCTGAAGAGCAAAGGTAAATTAGAAGACTTATTCCTCTAATAGTAGAGGAATTGCCCAATTGGAATATGTTGGATCTACTAAAGGCGGTCTTTTGAAAAAGACCATTCTTTTCCATTTGATCTTTCATTGGTACCATTATTATTATTAATCGACATATTCTTAGTACCAACTACAGAGCCTAAGAATATAATTGTTTAATTTTTTTGTTTGTTTTTGTTTGTTTGTTTGTTTTGCAGTACGCGGGCCTCTCACTGTTGTGGCCTCTCCCGTTGCAGAGCAGAGGCTCCGGACACGCAGGCTCAGTGGCCATGGCTCACGGGCCCAGCTGCTCCGCAGCACGTGGGATCCTCCCGGACCGGGGCATGAACCCGTGTCCCCTGCATCGGCAGGCGGACTCTCAACCACTGCGCCACCAGGGAAGCCCTGTTTACCACTTTTGTATGAGGCCCACCCACATTATGGAGGGTAATCTGTTTCACTGAAAGTGTACTGATTTAAATGTTACTCACATCTAACAACAACAACAAAAAATAGAACAAAATATACCTTCACAGCGGCATCTAGCCTGGTGTTTGACCAAACAAATGGGCATCAGAGCCTGGCCAAGTTGACAAAAAATATTAATTGCCACAGCATCCAAGCTCTAAAGTACACGCCCCCCCCGCCAGAGGAATGCACGAGGCCTCTGTTGTCACTGCCTCTCAGTCCAGCTTCTCTTTCTGCCCAATCCTACTTCCCTCATTCTCTCATGCAAATTGTTCCCGAGAGCACTCTCCAGTAAACGTACTGCCCATACAGTGCCTTCTGAGAGTCTGTGTTCTCAGAATCCTGCCATAAGACATACCGTAATAAACAAAACATGCTACTCAGAATTATTACCAAGTCTGTTAGCAGCTAACTCTCAAAGTTTTTGTTGTTGCTTTTTAAAATATTTGAAATCACGCAGTCTACTGTCTTTGAGAGAGATGTACCATTTGACTCTAAGAACAAAGCAACTGGTCAATTAAACAGAAAGCAAATGATGGTTAAACAGAAAAGAACTCTCAAAAAAAACCTTGCTTACTGGTTTATTCTTTGTCGCTTTTATGTCTAAGCAGCAACTGCTCAGAGTTTCAGAGCTGCAAGCTGTCGGTCTGTTACTCTTATCCAGGCACATGTTTTGGGAGTGCGTGCCCACAGACATTCAGCAGATGGTCTTGGGCTGGACATCTGGAAGTCGCATCAGATTATGGGGCACAAATTTGTGATAATAGATTTAATTCAGTTTTTGCTCAACATTTTTTGGCTGGTTTAAAGACCCTGGGGTCAGTATGTAACTTGGCAAGGGTTTTACAAAAATTGTTCTGAATTTACCATCAGTGGGCTGATCTTATACAATATTTTGTTTGTGCAACTCAGACCAGCTGGGTAAAAGCTAATGAAAGGAATGCAATTATAGTGGGGTGAGAGGTACATGTAAGCCTTATTAATACATTAGTCATTCCCTGTGTACCCCTGACCATCCCACATGTGCCGCTGCATAAGGAGGGCAAGATAACCTTGGGGGAGCATGGCCATCTTCCTTCATTTTCTGACTCTAGAGTCTAGAATTGATGCTTTATTTGGACAATTAAGGGCAATACAGCAATATTTGTAACCACATCATTTTTTATTTTTGTCAGGAATAGTCTGAAATAAACCTTATGAACAAAATATAAATGAAGTAAAGATTAATCCTAATACAACACTTACATAATATATTGAAGAAGAGTGTCCTCTTCTTACCATCAAAAATAGTATAAATTGAGTATCTGCATGTAAAAGACTACTTTTTTCATAATCCTGTCATAGCATCTAACAGCCAATTTTCACTAAAAAAAAGAAAATGCTGAATGGATAGGTGAATGGATTTCTTTTTCTAATTTTTTTAAAACTGAGAATAAACCAAACAGGGAAAGGCTAAAAACCCATTAAGAAAGTGATCAACAGACATAGAGAATACTTGTGGTTGCCAAGGGGGAGGGGGGTGGAGAAGGGATGGATTTGGAGTTTGGGTTTAGCAGATGCAAACTATTACCTATAGAATAGATAACAACAAGGTCCTACTGTATAGCACAGGGAACTATACTCAATATCCTGTGATGAACCATAATAGAAAAGAATATTTTTTAAACGTGATCAACATATAGAAAAAGTCGCTAAGAAGAAAAAAAGACTGATGGCCAATAAATGTATGGAAGGATGGTCAGCCTCAGGATCAATTAGGGAAATCAAATGACACTGAGAAATCATTTCACAGTCTTCAGATTGGCAAACATTTAAAGAATGGCAATTCCAAACATTGGCAAGAACCTTCATACACTTATGGTGGGACTGTAAGCTGGTATAATCACCTGGAAGAGCCGTTGGCTATACCTAGTTAGGCAGAAGATACACTTAGCCTATGATCCAGTTATCCCACTTCTAAGGTATACATGATAGACAGGGACACAAGTTCACAAATGTTCACTGTCGCATTGTTAGAAATAGCAAAAATAAAAACAAAATTGTAAACAACCTAAGTGTCTGTCAATGGAAGAATGGATAAATATATTGTTGCATATTTCTACAGTGGATTACTATACAGCAGTCAAAATGAATAAATTAGAGTGACATCTAACAGCACAGTTAAATCTCAGCCACAACAAGAACCAAAAAAAGCAAATTGGAGGAGTCTAGGAAAAATACCCAAAAGAAGTTTAGCAAAAGTTTAGGAAAAAAAAGTTTCGATGTTTATTGATGCAAAATATGTAGAAAAATTACTGAAACATGCATAGGAATGAAGAGCACTGAAATAATTAGTGTGGTTAACTCTAAGGAGAAAGTTAACCACACTAATCGCATAGGGGAATGGGATTAGGGAGAGGGTTCAGAGATGGCTTCATTGTATCTATAATATTTATAGTGGGGGGAGGAGAAAAATGTGAAGAAAATAGGCCAATTTTTAAAACAGTGTTCTTCCTATAATTTCCTATTTTTTCAAGTATGTTTAAAATATATAATGATTTTTAATACAGTGTTTAAAAGAATCAACTCTTTTTCCATTATAGTTTATTATAAGATATTAATATCAATATTGAATATAGTTCCATGTGCTATACAGTAGGACCTTGTTGTTTACCTGTTTTATATATAGTAGTTTGCATCTGCTAATTCTGAACTCCTAATTCATTGCTCCCTTTCCCCTTTGACAACCATAAATTTGTTTTCTATGTCTGAGTCTGTTTCTCTTTTGTAAATAAGTTCATTTGTATCACTTTTTTAGATTCCACATATAAATGATATCATATGATATCTGTCTTTCTCTGTCTGACTTACTTCACTTAGTATGATAATCTCTAGATCAATCCATGTTGCTGCAAATGGCATCATTTCATTCTTTTTTATGGCTGAGTAATATTCCATTGTATCTATGTGTCACATCTTCTTTATCCATTCATCTGTTGATGGACACTTAGGTTGCTTCCATGTCTTGGCTATTGTAAATAGTGCTGCTATGAACATTGGGGTGTATGTATCTTTTCAAATTAGAGTTTTCTCTGGATATATGCCCAGGAGTAAAATTCCTGGATCATATGGTAGCTTAAAAGAATCAACTTTTGGCCTTCCCTGGTGGCGCAGTGGTTGAGAGTCCGCCTGCCGATGCAGGGGACGCAGGTTCGTGCCCCAGTCTGGGAAGATCCCACGTGCCGCGGAGCGGCTGGGCCCGTGAGCCATGGCCGCTGAGCCTGCGTGTCCGGAGCCTGTGCTCCACAACGGGAGAGGCCACAACAGTGAGAGGCCCGCGTACCGCAAAAAAAAAAAAAAAAAAAAAAAAAAGAATCAACTTTTATTTAAAAACCTAAAATGAGAAATCAGCACTCTTGAGCTCCATAAATTCAACAACTTAAGTGAGGGGAGACATGCAGTAACTCTAACACCAGCACTTACTCAGGCCTAGTTCTGGATAGCGCTCCAGAAAGCAGTTCTCCCAGCTACCTTTTTTTCAGATTTCCAATGAAAAATCTCCAAAGATGGCTTGATTTGTCTAAGAGAGCTGCTGCATCTTCTCCTTGTAAGTGTGCTAAATTTTCATTAATTTCATTGCTTACACACACAGAAACAAAACAAACAAACAAACCAAAAAACTAAAGGTGCCTCTTCCACAGGCCTAGCTGGAAAATTTTACATCAGTAGAAATCCCACCAGCTACCTAAGCTCATGTCTTTAATTCTGCCACATAAGGTAAATAAATGTTTTTCCTTGGAATCATTTTTCCCCTGGAGCTGACATGACCCAATCCAGACTTTTTTGATTCTTAAAAAACGCAACAAACAAAAATCCCCAATCCTCTCCAACCTGCTCTGATTATGCTAATAATATGTGTTCTTTGTAGAAAATTCAAAAAGTGCTGAAAAACACTCCTCAAATTAAAAATCACTTGGAGGGTTTCCCTGGTGGCGCAGTGGTTAAGAATCTGCCTGGCAATGCAGGGGACACTGGTTCGAGTCCTGGTCCGGGAAGATCCCACATGCCGTGGAGCAACTAAGCCTGTGCGCCACAACTACTGAGCCTGCGCTCTGGAACCCACGAGCCACAACTACTGAAGCCCGTGTGCCTAGAGCCCATGTTTCACAACAAAAGAGGCCACCGTGATGAGAAGTCCATGCACTGCAACGAAAAGTGGAGCCCCCGCTCACCACAACTAGAGAAAGCCCGGGCAGAGCAACGAAGACCCAATACAGTCAAAAACTAATTAATTAATTAATTCAGCCATAAATAAATAAATAAATATTTTAAAAAATCACTTGGAATCTCGAGACTCAGAAATAACCACCTTTAACATATCAGCATTATCTTTTTCCAAGTTTTGCTTATGCATGTACACACACACACACACACACACACACACACACACACACACACACATAATTGGAATCATACTGTGTCTACTGTTTTGTATTTTTCTTGTTCAAAAACATATTCCATTTCATTATTCATCTGAGCATCATTTTTATGGTTCACATAGCATTCCCTTGTGCGATGTTCCGTAATTTATTTAAAGCATCTCCCTCCCATTGTAGGGCATTTACATATGGCCAGATTGCCATTCCTGAAAGCATGAACCAATTTAGACCCCTCTCAGGCCTATCAACGGTACATGAGAATGGCCATTTCCCTGTTCCCTTAGCAACATTGCTGGCTAAGCCTTTTTTCTTCCTCAACAGAAAGATAATAGGAAATTCTCATTATGACACACAAGTTTGGAGAGAGAGATGGACTTCATTAACAATACTTTTCATATGTGTATCTAAAGTACTGTTTAATTACCAGAGAACGTTCATGCAGTTTTTTTTCTCTCTTCTGTATAAGATATTAGAGGAGTTGTAGTTAACACTGTGATGAAATTTCAAAATAATGTTTATTTCCGTTAATGTTCTATTCCCACTATGAAAGTTCCTTGAGGCCAGAAACTATGCCTTATTCATTATTGTATCTTCAGAATCTCACACATAAAAGGCTTTCAATAAATGTCTGTTGAAGTAATGAATAAAGGGTTAAATCAAAGAAACCAATGATCATGCCATGGAAATCACTTTGGATAAAGCTGAGTTTTCAAAATAACATGAAAATTGGATCCAACTTTATTTTTAAAACTTCAGTTCTCAATGTTAATCTTCTCAACTGTTATATTTGTCTTAGGATACTAGACCCTGACTGCACCTGTGCTGGGTAGTGGGGAAACATAAGACTAAAATAATAGGAAAACATCTCTCTGCACAAAAGCCACATGCTTTGCCTAGCAGTATCACTAGCTAAAGATTAGCAACATTTTCCAGTGACTTAGGCTGTTGCCCTCAGTTTTTGTCTATGCTGAGAATACTCATGTTTATGGTAGTAAGAGGAGACTATCTCATATCTCAGCAGCAAGGAGCAGTTCCAATCTAGAGAGACCCAGAACACTGGCTTCCCACTCTCAGATGGTGAGAAGCTCCAACTCAGACCCACTGCAAGTCAGCCTTGACCACATGCCAGACCAAGAATGGCGCTGTGTCTTCCCAGCAATTCACAGACAGCACAATTCCAGGAATTTCTTTTGGGGTAGATTTGTAATAAGCTCCGGAATGACTATAGAAACAGCCACAATTGGTGTTCTATAGTAAGACATATTTTTAGATTCAACTTTCAACTCTGGTCACACAGAACATGGGCTCTGGTCATTGTCTTCCGCATCCTCTTTCCCAGGATTTCTCAAATTGCTGGGGGCTGGGGGTGGGGTGAGGTCATGACCCCCACAGGGTCACAGAGAGGAAAACAGCAAAGCATCAAGTAGAGTTTTCTCGAAACTGCTGTGGGTGGCGGGCATGATTCTCTTATGTCAGTGGTTCCTACTGATGCCTCATTGCCATCAAACTGCTGCCTCAGTCTCTGCTCCATCCATCAGTCACGACAGCTGCTTCTGGTTTAAAACTTACCAAGTGCCACGCACTATCTAGGTGCTTTCCTTTCCAGCGCCTTCTAATATTTTTCATATCATGGCACACAGAAAATGATACTGTTTGTGCAGCCAACATACAGGCATGGCTGTTGGTGGCAGGAGGCCACTGGCTGAGAATCTGGAAGCCCCAAGTCTCACCCAGCTGGTCTGTGGACTGAAAAATACGCTATCATGCCACACACTTAATCCATTTGTGGCATGCCACTGGGAAACTCTGCTTTAAAGGGATTATATCATTTAATAAGTACACTCTTGTGGGCTATCTGTATTATCCGTATTTATACATGAGGCTCAGGAAGGTTAAGAGCCTTGCTCCTGATCACACAGCTAGTTGGGAATTCAGACTCAGGGGGTTTAGACTATATTATTTGTTCACAATTATTTATTCCTTTCCTGCCCTTGCCATGCTTACTTGTAAGATGGAAAATACTTCTCCATGTTATTGACTTTGGTCTTAGCCATATGACTTGCTTTAGTCAATGGAATGTGAGTGGATATGCCAGATCCAGAGGCTTCAATCTCAGAGAGATATCTGCACTCCCATGTTCATTGCAGCATTACTCACAATAGTCAAGATACGGAAATAACATGTGTCCATCAATGGGTGCATGGATAAAGAAGATGCAGTACGTATATATACAATGTAATATTATTCAGCCATGAGAAAGAAGGAACCCCTGCCAGTTGTGACAACTTGGATGAAACTTGAGGGCATTATGCTAAGTGAAGTAAATCAGACAGAGAAAGACAAATACTATATGATATCATTTATATATGGAGTCTAAAAAAGTCAAGCTCGGAGAAACATAGGAGAGTGGTGGTTACCAGGGGCTGGAAAAATGACTAAATAGGAAATGACAAGATATTGTCAAAGGGTACAAACTTCCAGTTATAAGATTAACAAATGTGGGGATCTAATGTACAGCATGGTTATTATAGCTAATAATACTGTGTCATATACTTGAATGTTGCTAAGAGAATACATCTTAAATGTTCTCACCACAAAAAGAAACGGTAACTACGTGACAGGATGGAGATAGTAGGTAATGTTATGGTGGTGATCATTGTGCAGTATGTAAGTGTAGCAAACCATCACATTTGTACACCTTAAACTTACACAATTTTAAGTGTCAATTATATCTCAGTAAATCTGGGGAGAAAAAATAGAGGCACCAAGTGCACTTGCATGATATAGCTTGACTTCCTAAGCTCCTGCCATCTGCCACAAAAACATGTCCTACACCGAGGTACCAGAATGAAAAGATATAGGGAACAAACCCAAGAAGAGCCTGGCAGAAGCAAGCAAAGCTATTTTCAACCCGTGGATCTGGGAGTAAGAAATATTGTTGTAAAACACTGACTTGAGTTCTTAAAGCCTAAGTTGTCTAATACACGAGATCGTCTCGATCCACACTCCAGGCCTTTTCCACTTTGCTCTATTGCTTCTCATCCCCAGTCTTTCAAGGAGATTCCCTCATCAGCTTATTTTTCCTAGTATTTTTATTTTTTATAGTCTCTGCAAAAATTGTAGAAATTTTCTTTTTATCATTTTTCTAGCTGTGATACAAGGCCCTCAGAAGATCCTAACGTGAGAGTAAGAAGAATGATCCCTTGAAAGTGAAAGATAAATAGATAGATAGATAGATACATACATAGATAGAAAGATAGATAGATGACGTAGTTTTCAAAGCCCATCCACTTCTGTTACTATTGGTTTGATACTACCTAGTGGGATAGGCAGGACACTCTTGCCATATTGAGATCAGTACTCAATGCCTGTTTACCGAATGAAACAGTCAATCAATATTCACTTTGCTTAAGAGAAAACAAAAGACGTAGAGATTGAATAACGATAATAGTGATCTTTGGGTTTGTAGTATAGCCACAGGCCCCGGTTCTATGCTAAATGGTGTCATTTAATCCCTATCCGATTCCTGTCTTCCTTTAGTAATAGAAACCTGGAGCTAGGCACCTGGTCACCAGGAAATACTACACTTTCCATGCTCCTTTGCAGTTAGCTGTGTCCATGTGCCTAAGGCCTGGCCAATGGGTTTAAAACACTTCCAAGTCAGAATCTTAAAAGAAAAGTAGTGTGTGCCTTCCCTTTCTTTTCCTCCTTCCTTCTTGCTAGAATCAGACATAATGGCAGTAACCGAAACACACATTTAATCATGAGAAGGGAGCCCAGTGTACATGAACTTTTACATGTAAAAGAAATAAAATTGCATCTTTGTAAGCCACTGTATTTTGAGCTATCCCTCCTGTGTGTTTTTTTCACAGCAACCTAACATACACCTACCTAATGCAGTAGATATTATCACTTTTTTCAGATGGGGAAATTGAGTTTCAGATTGATTAATTTACATCAACTTCACACAATTAGTAAGCAGTAGAGCCAGGACTTGGATCAAGGGCTGAATGATGCCCAAGGCCAGGTTGTGTGTCCCTACACTCACCAGCCTCCCAAGGGCAGGCTTTACACCTTCTGCTCGGTTTTCTCTTGCTCTATTGCTAAGGTTTCAATTACAAGTACTATATTTCAGAAGGTAAAATTCTCTTTCCCATTAAGAAAGAAACCTTCAGATCTGCCTGAGATGGAAAGGTAATATTCTTTGGCATGGAAGAAAAATATTCAACTACAAGAGAATGAATCAGGGCAGCCTACACCACGTGCAGACAAAAGTGAGGTGAGGGCCCCATGTGATCCTTTTGATGCGCAGGAAGAAAACATTACAACTTCTGCTTGTATTTATAGTTTTAGCTTTAAAAGTCAGACATGTAACTTAAGTAATATGTAAAATATGCGCAGTATGGACATTGCTGCCTTCATTCAGTAACTCCAACAGAGATTCATGTGTCCAATAGTCTCTCCCAGAGAATGGCAGGAGCACCCTTAGGGTTCTTAACAGAACTGTTTGCTGGTGGCATATTGAAACACATTATAATTTAGAGTGTGCCCAGTTTAGTGGATTAAGAGTTATATTTTCTAGTTTTTTTGTTTTGTTTTGTTTTTTTGCGGTACGCGGGCCTCTCACTGTTGTGGCCTCTCCCCTTGCGGAGCACAGGCTCTGGACGCGCAGGCTCAGCGGCCATGGCTCATGGGCCCAGCCGCTCCGCGGCACGTGGGATCTTCCCGGACCGGGGCACGAACCCGTGTCCCCTACATCAGCAGGCGGACTCTCAACCACTGCGCCACCAGGGAAGCCCTATATTTTCTAGTTTTAAGCAAACTAGGAAAGTGGAAATGTAGCTTAAAAGGAGAAACTGTGAACTGAAGATCATCCTAATAAAGCAAGTACAATTTGAAAATGGCAGAATTTATACTTCTAGAAAGATTCTTCATCAGCTATAATGAGTTTAAAAAAGAAAAAGATGATCTAATTGAATCTGGCATAAGTCAGATAAACAATTTTGAAATTATTAAGAAATTATCTTATTTAAAATAGGTTAACATACACTGTCATTAACAATGGAACCCACCCCAAGTATATATTGAGCCTTGAGGTATTGGTTAATGATTGCATTAAGTCATCACAATTAGGAATATGTTTTAAACTATAGGTAATGTTCTTTATTCCATCGTGCTAAAACGTTTGCTTTTGTGTATTATAGTGATGTATAGTATATAAATATGTATACTCATATATATGAATACTAAGTGTATGTCATTTATAAGTGAATATATAATACTAATTTTGAGAGTGCATGCTTTAAAACCTTTTCCTGATAAAGGACACTACCAGAAAGGAAAGTTTATCCTAGCTGAAAGATGATTCCATAAATTTTCTCAGCTAAGGGGACAAGCACGTCTGGCCTTAATCTTAAGAGTCTGGTGCACAGGGCTTGATGTCCAGCTAAATATGAATAGGGAAACGTGATACAGAAGCCCGCAACTCTTGGTCTTAGAGAAGACAGATTTCTTTCTATATGCTCTATTTTTTCTCAGTGCAATAACCTGGTAAATCATGGAATTAAATTATTTCTCATCGGATACCAGCACGTATTGGATAAACTGAAATGGGTTAAAATGAAATTTCTGGACGATAGGGTATTGTGCATATAGAAGGTATCAAACCAAGATTCTGTCATTTCTAGGTACAAACAAGTATTGCCAGACATCTTTGAATAGTGCACTGTTGCCATCTAATGAGTGTCTACAATGTGGGTGAATTTTTGTCCAGATTCTAGTGAATCCTTGCAATAATAACAGTAAAATAAACATTTACATACATCTTGGTGGTAGGCACTATTCTAAGCACTCTGTGTGAATTAACTCACTTCATTCTCATATTAATTCTCCAACATCTATACCATTATCCCCACCTTCCAGATGAAGACACAGAGCACAGGGAACTTAAGCATCTCACCCAAGCCAGGGATGGCAGAGCCAGGATTCAATTCTGGGTAGCCTAACCCCAATTTCATGCTTTTAGCCACTCTGTTTTACTGCTAACAGCCTAACTAGGTGTATATTATTAGCGTCATTGTATAGATGAGAAAAGTGAAGCCCTGGGTAGTAAAATCAGGACTTCAACTCAACCTGACTGAATCCTCAGTCTCTACCATCTCCACCATACCCTGCTGCCTTCCTAATGCTAATATTGTAATGCTTGGTCCAGTCCCTGGAGAATATTGAGAGGGTAATACTTTATCTTATTAGGAAAACTCTTCTTTATAAAAAAAAAAATTATTAGTAGGAGAAATGTCAACTCTGCTATTTTCTTATTATTTGCTTTGCTTGCAGAAAGTTAAAGCATTTTTTCTTTTTAGGAAAACTTTAATATACATTCAGAAAAATGCAGGTATCTTAAGTATACAGCTCAATGAATTTTCACAAACTGAGAATTAGCATTCTCTTCAATCTGCAGTTTCTCTTTTTAAAAAACATTTTGTGAGGGTTTGTTTAGTTAAATATGCACTAATAGTTGTAAACTCAAACCATGTAATCGAACAAATACTAGATATTTATTTCCTGTTCATGGAAAGACCAAAACAGGTGTTCCTGATTATCAGCAGCTCTCCTCCGAGTGATAATTCAGGGCCAGAACCCTTCACCTTGTGGCCCTGCCATCTTCTATGTGTGGCTTCTAATGCTGTGGCCTAAGGGAAGGCTGGGACGATCCTGGGTCAGAGGTGTTATGGGGCCAGGCCTGGAAGAGACGTGTATCACTTCTGCTAGTGCTGCATCGGCCAGAACACACGACCACAGCTCACCGTGAAGGAGAGAACTAGAGCCTAACTATGTGCCCAGGAAGAAGAGGAAACGGGCTCAGCCTCTGGGGCCAGTCCCTGCCACAGTGGTACTTAGCAAAATGCCCAAAAAATTCTAAACAATGAATACTCTAACTACTCTTTAGATCCTCTTTAATACTTAATCAAGCCCCATTAAAAGACCTCCACTAGGGCTTCCCTGGTGGCGCAGTGGTTGAGAGTCCGCCTGACAATGCGGGGCACACGGGTTCGTGTCCCGGTCCGGGAAGATCCCACATGCCGCGGAGCGGCTGGGCCCGTGAGCCATGGCCGCTGAGCCTGCGCGTCCGGAGCCTGTGCCCCGCAACGGGAGAGGCCACAGCTGTGAGAGGCCCGTGTAAAAAAAAAAAAAAAAAGACCTCCACTAAAGAACATGAACTTTATTGTAAATCATACTGTATTTTGTTACTTTAAACAAAACCACCTTTCCTTTTTAATGATTTATAATTCATTTGTTTAAAGTAATTGAAGTCAGTGTTTCCTAGCATTAGATGAAATTGCACAATTACAGAATTTTAGTTTTGAAAGAAACCTAGTGCTCGTTTCTTTCTCATTTTGCAAATGAGAAAACTGGAAACAGAGAAGGCCGGGAAGCTTGGTCAAGGTCACCCAGCTACTTACTGAGGTTTCCCTGCAGAGCCATAACATTTTTGTTATAAGTTTTTTTTTTTAACTTCCTCAAGTAAAATGTCCTTCACGTCTAAATATAATTTCAACTTTTCTAAAAGACTTTTTTTTCCCCATTTCTACCCATTAGGGAAATTACTTTTACTCTTTGTTCAAGGAATTGATATCTCAAAGGGCAAAACATCCAAAATAAAAAGAACTCACTTAAGAATTCCTAAGATCATGAATGAATCTTAGATCCTAAGATCATTCTGTTCATGAAGATCATGAATCCTAAGATCATTCTGTTCTCTTTTAAACTGAGAAACATTTTGAGCCTCCCTCACTTATAGCTTTCTGGGAGTGAATGAACTAGTATAATCTGTTCAGCCCACATTTTTTAGAGTAAGGTGACTGTATTACTAAGGTATACATCAATTACTTCCTGTTTGGTTGGTTTGGTTGGTTGATTTTTTTTGTTTGTTTGTTTGTTTTGCGGTACGCGGGCCTCTCAATGTTGTTGCCTCTCCCGTTGCGGAGCACAGGCTCCGGACACGCAGGCTCAGTGGCCATGGCTCACGGGCCCAGCCGCTCCGTGGCATGTGGGATCTTCCCAGACCGGGGCACGAACCTGTGTCCCCTGCATCGGCAGGCGGACTGTCAACCACTGCGCCACCAGGGAAGCCCTGGTTGGTTGATTTTTAATGAAGAAAACTTTTCAGTTGGTAATTATGTGTTTTAAAAAATTGGATTCCAAGTGTATGGCACCTACAAATATTTACTGAGCCCTTACTCTGGGCCAAATACTGTGCTAGATGCTAGAGGTATAATGGCAAGCCAAACAAGCACTGCCTTCTTTCCTTTCCTACGGCATGGCAGACCACGTACTCTGACCACTCCTCGCGAGAAAGAATTCAAAAGAATGCAGAAAGTACTTTTTCCCTTTTTTAGAAAAGCATATATTCGGAAAAATGCAGATATCTCAGGTATATAGCTCAACGAATTTTCACACACTGGACAGACCTGTGGAACCAGTAGCCAGAATAAGAAATAACAAATGATCAGCTCCGTGGAGGCCTCTCTGTGCTTCATCCCAGTTACTAACCCTCCAAGAGTAATCATCACCCTACTTCTTTACTCTTTTTTTTTTAAACTTTGTTGAAGTATAGTTGATTTACAATGTTGTGTTAATTTCTGCTGTACAACAAAGTGATTCAGTTGTACATATATATATTCTTTTTCATATTCTTTTCCATTATGGTTTACCACAGGATATTGAATATAGTTCCCTGTGCTATACAGTAGGACCTTGTTGTTTATGTACTCTATATATAATAGTTGGCATCTGCTAACCCTAAACTCCCATTCCATCCCTCCCCCATCCCCATCCCCCTTGGCAACCACAAGCCTGTTCTCTATATCTGTGAATCTCTGTTCCATAGATATGGTCCTTTGTGTTGTATTTTAGATTTCACATATAAGTGATATCATATGATATTTGTCTTTCTCTGTCTGACTGACTTTACTTAGTATGATAATCTGTAGGTCTGTCCATGTTGCTGCAAATGGCATTATTTCATTCTTTTTTATGGCTGAGTGGTATTCCATTGTATATATGTACCACATCTTCTTTATCCATTTGTCTGTCCTTTCCATGTCTTGGCTATTGTAAATAGTGCCACTATGAACATAGGGGTGCCTGTATCTTTTCAAATTATAGTTTTGTCCAAATATATGCCTAGGGGTGGAATTGCTGGATCATATGGTGGTTCTATTTTTTGTTTTATGAGGAACCTCCATACTGTTTTCCATAGTGGCTATACCAATTTACATTCCCACCAACAGCATCACCCCAAATTCTTTTTTTTTTAATTTTTAAAAATTTTTTAGAAACATTTTAATTAAAAAAAATTTTTTTTATTAATTGATATTGGAGTATAGTTGCTTTACAATGTTGTGTTAGTTTCTGCTGTACAGCAAAGTGGATCAGTCATACGTATATATATATCCCCTCCTTTTTAGATTCCCTTCCCATCTAGGTCACCACAGAGCACTGAGTAGAGTTCTCTGTGCTAAACAGTAGGTTCTCATTAGTTATCCATTTTATATATAGTAGTATATATATATGTCTATCCCAAGTCACCCTGACTTCTAACAGCACAGATTAGTTTGCTGATTTTGAATTAATTTATATAAATGAAATCACATAATATGTTCTCTTTTGTATCTGGAGTCTTTAGTTATGCTTGTGAAATACAGTCATATTGTTGCATATAATTGCCATTTGTCCATTCCCAGTCTCTCTATGGTAGCATATATACTATGCATGGTATAAATATGCCACAATTTTTTTTTTTTTTTTTTTTTTTTTTTTTTGTGGTACACGGGCCTCTCACTGTTGTGGCCTCTCCCGTTGCGGAGCACAGGCTTCGGACCTGCAGGCTCAGCGGCCATGGCCTAGGCGCTCCGCGGCATGTGGGATCTTCCCGAACTGGGGCACGAACCTGTGTCCCCTGCATCGGCAGGCGGACTCTCAACCACTGCGCCACCAGGGAAGCCCAATATGCCACAATTTATATAGTCATTCCACTGATGTGAATTTGTGTATTTCTAGTTTTAAGGCCACTGTGAACAGGCTGCTATGAATATTCCTATAGTGTCTTTTGGAGAATTTGTGTATGTATTTCTGTTTGCTATATAGTTAAGAAAACCATTATTACAGCATACATAAGTTGCACATAGGTTTGGCCTTAGTATATGCTACCAAACAGTTTCCCAAAGTGGTTATGCCAATTTCCATTCCTCCAACCATCTGTGAGAGTTCTTGTATCAAGTAATTTTTTAACACATCAATAAGTAATTAAAATGAATAAGGAATATTCAGAGGCCAAAAATTAACAAATAAAGCAGAAATCCAGGAAAGTGCTTAGGGCCTTGAAGTCAACCTCCCCCAGGAAACATCTGCTTGAAATATTTGGGGCTTGAATATTTTATGGCCTTAAGGGACATAGACGATAAGAGAGAAAGTGCCTGAGTAAGGGTGAGCCAGAAATAAACTTATTCCTGAAGCAGATAATTAGAAAATTGCCTTTCTTGAACCTTGGCATGGAGTGGCAAAGGGAAAAGAGAAATCCACCCTGATAATTCATAACAAAAAGCTGGCCCTCACAAAGGTTTGTAGCCCAAATTCATATTACCTTAGAGGTCTAAAGAACCTCAAGCCTAGGGACTTCCCTGGTGGTGCAGTGGATAAGACTCTGCGCTCCCAATGCAGGGGGCCCAGGTTCGATCCTTCGTCAGGGAACTAGATCCCACATGCATGCCACAACTGAGAGTTCACATACCGCAACTAAGGAGCTGGCCTGCCGCAACTAAGACCCAGCACGACCAAATAAATAAATAAATATTTAAAAAAAAGCAAAAAACCAGCACCTCAAGCCTAGAATTTAAAGTAGTTCTGAATGGGTAGTTCACCCAAGAAACGTTGAGAAAGAAAAAAAAATCATCCTTCAAACAATACCTCAAAGAAATTCCCGAAGAGTAAGAGTACACAGTTAAATAAAAAAAACACAGAACACACAAGAAATCAAGACACCATGAGCAAAAGAGAGCATAAACAATGGACAGCAACAGTGGAAGTATCACACAAAGACAAATAGAATATCCTTAATATCATTGGAATTTCCGTAGCAAATTATTTCCATTTCTATCACTTAAGGTCACTGTTATTTTGTGATTTTCAGTCACTTGAAATGCGAGGAAAGCTCACTAAATGATTTTATATTTCTTTAGCAAAAATTAATCTATCCAAAGTTTCCAAATTTCAGTGATGGACCACCTTCCATGATTTCTTCCACATTGTGGTACCATTATACGATTATAGACTCAATATTTTATTTAAATTGACTTATTTTGAGAAAATGCATATTTCTACCTTAGCCTAAACCTAAGCAATAATATCCCAGAATCACAATTGTGATACCCTGAGAAAACCATAATTCAAAAGGAGTCATGTACCACAATGTTCATTGCAACATTATTTATAGGACGTGGAAATAACCTTAGAGTCCATCGACAGATGAATGGATAAAGAAGATGTGGCACCTATATACAATGGAATATTACTCAGCCATAAAAAGAAACGAAATTGAGCTATTTGTAGTGAGGTGGATGGACCTAGAGACTGTCATACAGAGTGAAGTAAGTCAGAAAGAGAAAAACAAATACCGTATGCTAACACATATATATGGAATCTACAAAAAAAGAAAATGGTTCTGAAGAACCTAGGGGCAGGACAGGAATAAAGACCCAGACATAGAGAATGGACTGGAGGGCACAGGGAGGGGAAGGGTAAGCTGGGATGAGATAAGAGAGTGACATGGACACATATACACTACCAAATATAAAATAGATAGCTAGTGGGAAGCAGCTGCATAGCACAGGGAGATCAGCTCGGTGCTTTGTGACCACCTAGAGGGGTGGGATAGGGAGGATGGAGGGAGATGCAAGAGGGAGGGGATATGGAGATATATGTATATGGATAGCTGATTCACTTTGTTATACAGCAGAAACTAACACAACAGTGTAAAGCAATGATACTCCAATAAAGATGTTTTAAAAATAATAATAATAATGAACATAGCTTTGCAAAAATAAATAAATAAATAATTAACTATTACACTGCAAACATTTGTGTAGATACTGTCCAAAATAATCTTGAGCACTACCAGGGTTACATGAACAACACCTTACAAAACTGGGCTGGAGTAGACCACTTGGAATTGGTTGATTTCATTTTGAGGAAAGAAAAGGGCAAGGGCAAAGTGAGGGCTGAGGGTAGAGACAGAAGAGAGAGCATAGATATAATATGGAAAGGGCAGATAAAATGTCAAAAAAGCAGAGAAATGCCAAAGATGAATTTACCTAATTTACAGGTGTATCTAGGAATGGAACCATGCTCACTGTCACAGATGGAAGCTCTTGATAGGTCTCTTGGTTCAGCAGTTAACTCTGTCTTAGCAGATGATACTCTCACGGCTGACGCACTTCCGTTCCCAAGATATTGACTGTAAAGAGCATTATGTCTCCCTCACTCAAAAAAATCATAGTTGAGAGTACATGAATGCAAAATTGTTCTAATTTATCTTTAAGATAAGATTAAAATTCACAAACTTCTGTACTTTATTATTCATTTCCAATTACTTTCAACATATTTCACAACTGAAGACATAATCTAATCCAGTCACTCCATTTTACAGGTGAGGAAAGTGAAGGCCAAGAAGGTTGATTCTTTTTATCTGCCTCCTATGCTCCTTGCCCTATGGCCTCTTTCCTCAACCAAAGATTTAAACATAATGGATTTGGGTTTTAAGCCAGTTGTCACATTTCCTTAAGTAGCGATCTTTTCAAATAATGAACTAATTCTATCAGCAATCCAAATCTCCATGATAAGAACTAGATTTTCCTGGCCTGAATATGTCTCTCTAAGAGTAAGAAAGCCTACATTTGACTCCCAAAGCGCCATCTTGAGAGAGTACATTTGGGTCAACTTGGCTTCTGGATCTCATTTCTAATGCAGTGCTGCCACTCAGACTCATGGAGAGATGCCTGTCTGACTTAGCAACCTAAGGTTCTCTGACTCTGTGAAAGAGGTCAAAATGAGAGAGAACTTCAGAATGCAGGCTAAGCTTCCATTCTCCCACTCCTTCATTTAGGCAGATCTGAACCTGTAATAAGTTCCTCTTCGTAGTTGTTTGGAAAAGTCTACATGGAGTGGAAAGAAAATTAGGGGTTGTGCTTGTGGTGAGGGTGGGAAGAAATGGAACGCAATGGTCCTTTCCTCTCTTCCCATTTCTGTCTTCTCTCCTTTGCAGAAAGAAACCTAACAGAGGCCTGAAATTCAATAATGGCTTTCACAGGAGCCTCTGAGTTCCACAACACTAGGGGCACAATTCCCACTGTATTTTATGACAATGACCCCCAAGAGCACAACTCCATAGTAAATAATATAAATGGCGTCCCTGGAGTTACACAATCCAGGCAACATAGCAGCCTCTAAATTATGGGAGCAGGAGATTAAAGTTTTTAACTGAAAGCTAGAATGCTCCTACTTTGGGAAAATGGCCCACCATACTAAGACTTTAATTTTTCTTCTTGATAGCAACAAAATCCTTGCTCTATTAAAAAAGATGAGTGTAGGGGGCTTCCCTGTGGCGCAGTGGTTGAGAGTCCGCCTGCCGATGCAGGAGACACGGGTTCGTGCCCCGGTCCGGGAGGATCCCACATGCCGCGGAGCGGCTGGGCCCGTGAGCCATGGCCGCTGAGCCTGCGCGTCTGGAGCCTGTGCTCCGCAAGGGGAGAGGCCACAACAGTGAGAGGCCCGCGTACCGCAAAAAAAAAAGGAAAAAAAGAAAAAAAAAAAAGATGAGTGTAGACACTTCTACAGTGTAGACACAAAATGAATTGCATTTCTTCCAGAGCTCAGCTTACAAAGTTTGAAGCGGTTAGGCTACTCCCCAGCATCAGAAGCCAAAACTCTGCTGCCAAAGGCGCCAGGCTATATGAACACTCCCACAAGTCTCCGTCCTTGTTTGAAACTACCTTGATGATAGCCCACAGGAGCCTCTTGCTTTGATCATAAATTATACATTTCTAGGAATGCTGCTTTTCTCTTCATTGACTGCCATTTCCAGGAAAGGGTTTTTCTTTTTTCTTTTACTGCACTCAGTGGAAGTTTTTCTGCTGATATGGTCCATAATTAAAAATCAAAGTAATAAAGTGACATTCTCAAATTTGAATACTGGGTACAAAAAGCTTAATTGCCATTTCCCCATGCCAAACGGCACAGTGGCTCCAACATTAAGTCACAGAGATTTTCAAGAGAGTAATTAGATAGGAGTTTAAAAGTGCATGCCTTTAATTTTATTAGAACAAGTTTTAGAATCTTAAGACAAGCTGCAAATACCGAACTACAATTTTTTTCCTTTTCATATTTTATTTATTGGAAAGTTATTTAACAACTGCCACTATATCCAAGTGGACATATAACTGTTCAAAGGGCTCAACTAATAGGAAATGTCATTAAAGTTTTCTGCGTTTAAGGTGCTGGTTTCCATGATGACATATAAAAGTGAAAACACCACGGAAGTTTTTAGTACCCCTAGTGACCAATGCCTTGTGTCTGACTTCATATGACAGGGCAAGGGGTCACTAAGCAAATTATGACTCTTCACAGAATGAAGTTGCCTCAAGTCAGTTTAGTTTACAATGTCATTCCTTTCCCAGAGGATTAAGTCAGTTAAACAAGTAGGGGGAAAAAATAACAATCAACACGTTCAATTCTTTTTCTCTTGACCCCCAACATCTCCAAAACTAGAGGAAATAAACAAGATCTACTGCTTCAAGACATGTATCCATAATATATTAGATTTTGTTAAGTCCTTGTCCCCTTTTTCCTAGGATATTACTGATAGAATATAATGAGGTTCTAAATATGGATGATTTAGCCACATATGCCATTGAAATTGATTTTAAGAATTGAGACTGTTATATAACCTCTATTAGAACATGGACAGCAAAAAAGTTTCAGAATTTTCATAATCTGGGAAGTCAATTATTTATCAAGTGTGATGTCTTTTTAGTAAGTTATTTTGATGTAGAAAAAAGATTTAGGTGTGTTTCTAATGTATTTTTTTTAACTTCAGCACTGGAAGAATTATTTTGTTGAACCATGTGAAATAGTAGTTAGAATTGTTTTCATTTCAAGCATGGAATCTGCATTAAAAACAACACAGTTTCAGGAGCTTCCCTGGTGGCGCAGTGGTTGAGAGTCTGCCTGCCGATGCAGGGGACATGGGTTCGTGCCCCGGTCCGGGAAGATCCCACATGCCACGGAGCGGCTGGGCCCGTGAGCCATGGCCGCTGAGCCTGTGCGTCCGGAGCCTGTGCTCTGCAACGGAAGAGGCCACAACTGTGAGAGACCCGTGTACCGCAAAAAAAAAAAAAAAAACACAGTTTCGTGTCCTTCTTTCTGTATTTTCTCCTAGCACAAGGAAAAAAACACATTCCCTAATATATTTTCTGGGAGCACTCTCTTTGTAATATTTCCTTTGCAAAAGGTCCTGTTCATATTTGTATCTTATTACTTTTCTTATACTGGATTTATTGATAGTTTCTAACAAAAATATGATTTCAGTATATTTACTGAACAAAATTCAATATAACAGACCCCAATTCAATTTTTTTCATCGAAATGGAGAACAATAAAGAACCGAAAGTCCTCAGTTCAGACACATAGCATCAAAAAAACTTATATTGTTTAAAGAAATAACTCAATAAGGAGGAAGTTATAGATATTACTTAAAGAACAACATTAGCTTTGTTTATTTATCTATGTTTCTAATAATCTTGCCTCTAACTTAGTAAGTGACAAACATTTTTGGTGTTCCTGGGTTATTGAATCTCATATAAGCACAGTCATTTTCTTAAAATAAGGAAAAAATTGTGATTATGCATTTTGAGGTAACCATAGTCCATATTTACTGTTAATCATCATTTCATGTATTCAAATTCAATTTAAGAGAATATTGTAAAACCTTTCTGAGTCTGTTTCCCATATTATTTTGCTATTGTGCCAATATTTTTCGTAAGTTAATCATGTTTATGGTTTTGCATGTTTACAAGATTTTGTATTCTGAATCTCTAATGTCCTGCTTTCGAAGACCGATTACAGAGGGTTTTCTTCATTGACCATTAGGTAAAGGGTTGAAAAATAACTTTGGTTTACAATAGATTTTTACTTTAATGGATGGGTGTATTCATTATTTACCTGTTTTCAGTCTCTTGTGTATCACCTAGTGATGATTATAGTTGTTTTAAAGATGATCCTCATTTCTGGTCTATTGCATCATCCTGAGATTTAGTAATGATTTTAGATTTTCCACCTAAATTACAGGGCACTTTCCACTGAAAATGGTAAACAATATTACAAACCAAAAAAAAAAAAAAAAAGAAGTAATCTGATTTCTGGGAAGAGGGAGCCCAGTGAAAGATGTGTGCTTTTATAAGGATGGACAATGGAAAGCAAAATAATAACTCCTAACTTTGATTGTTCAAATATATTCTGCAATACAGAGAGCTGCATGCAGGCTGGAGCAGGCATGGGGCAGGAAGGTTAAGTAGAAGAGAAGGCACAATACTTCAGATTGGCAGTAGACTGCAGCAAGAATAATCTAATCAAAATGAAATTAAATTATCTAGTCCCAGGGCAGGCTCCTGGGACTGCTGCACTGAATGCTAGCAGAACTCCTCCTAGACATTTTTCCCCAGTCAAACTCACATGATGAATGCAGATGAAATTTGAAATATGAAAATCTGAAATAATTTATGGAAGTTGTCAGAAATTTGGCCTGCTTGTGGTGTAATTTCCTCTGAGACGAGGCAGGCCAGCTCACTGCTGCAAGACTCGGAGCGGCTGCTGGCCTTCCAGTGGATGGATCAACCCCTTTAAAATGCTCTTCCAGACAAATTACAGCTCATTACACACAGCCTTGCACCATGCCATTATGTCAGAGGAAATCTTTTTTCATTTGCACAAATTTGCTTGGAATTCTCATATTTATTTGAGCATCCATTATCGAATCTGAACATTGAATTATCCGCAATTATTTTCTGGGTGCGCGGATGTTTGTGTATACGGAATAGATGGTGACTGCGGGGCTATAAAAATATTACCGTGTGGTGGAAAACCCCACGTACTTTGCAGCTATGTAAGCAAGAGCATTGTTTGACTGTTGAAAGAGAATTGACTTTTGCGAAGATATTTACAAGATTCCTTTTCTTTTTGAACATCCTCGGAAGGAGGCTGGCTCTGCTTTCAGTGACTCTTCCTCTGCTCTGTGATGGAGAAGAACTACAAATTATTTGTTACACCTGGGTTAGGATCCTGTTCTCCCTCCCCATGCAATTTTGTTTTTGATGGTCATTTTCCTATTAATCTTATCCTGACGTATATTCTTGAACAAGGCATTTCTTCTGATTGCTAAAAAAAACACCGCTCTCTTGAAACTCATTCCTTTCTTTGTCATTTTTCTCATCATGTTGCATAGCGAAAGTGAGCTCTATTGCTCAGAAACATTGCAATATAATCACACAATTAAATAATTGTCTAAAAACAATTAACTAGTTTCATACAAATCCTAATTACAAGAGTATTTGTATCACAGCTTTTAAATTATTACTATTGTTTAGCCTAATAAATCTCTGCTTGAGGTAATATTTCTAAATTGAGTGCAGTACTTCTCAATATTATTTTACCCTGTCGTTCAGGCTTCTGTCTAAATGCCTTGCCAACCTTTCCAATGACTAAATAATTAAATGTTCTCCATTGACTTGTTGACATTTCACTCCTTATAGCAGGTATAGATTCAAAAGAAAAATGCAATCATTCTCCAAAGCCAACTTTTATTTTCTTGAAGTCTTTGATACGTGGATAGAACAACTTGAAAAAACTCTAAGGCGAGTATACCTTTAATCTCTCACTATGATTTTGTATATACGATTCAGTTCAAGAAAATAAGATGTACTTTTCCGTATAGGATTTGTTTTGGTCGAAGAATCAGTAGTACTTAA
The DNA here is from genome assembly GCF_964270905.1 of Leucopleurus acutus. Classification (NCBI taxonomy): domain Eukaryota; kingdom Metazoa; phylum Chordata; class Mammalia; order Artiodactyla; family Delphinidae; genus Leucopleurus; species Leucopleurus acutus. Next base: position 66,050,381 of record NC_139146.1, read on the forward strand.
ACATCAAGGTGAGTAAATAACCAATTATTTTGCTAGCCATCCATAAATATTAGCATAATATACTTTTTTAAGTAAAAACAGAAAACAGATTCTACCTAAGTCGTGACTACCAGAATTTAGGAAAACAAAGCGGGTTATCAAAGCAATGGAAAAGCTGGATTCTTGCATAACGCCAAAGCAACTGCATTCTGTACTTCAGCCCTCCAGAGCCTCCACTCCTCTAAGATCCACTGTGGGGCTGGAACATGTCACGGCCTCCCCAGCTTCTCCTTACTGCAGGAAACTTTGTAATAGCACTCAAATAAATAAAGAAGCTGGGTTGGAGATTATTGCTTTCATTGTGCTATTGTATATGTGTATTATATAGTCCCTCCATAGTTTGACACAATCAGTTGAATGTGGGACAAGACAAATGTTGTATATGACAGTGGGGTAGTATTGAAAGATGACCCCATATCTAGAGGGCTAAGAGTTATGGATGCATTGATAGTTGCTACTAACGTTTTGAAGCGTGGCTGTTAAATTTTGCCTGCTGGCTTCTGGCTGGAGGCCGGCCTGCCTGGGCAACGGGGCAATTGAAAGGAACTGCAGGCAGCTTTTTCTTCAGTTATACATCAAGGAACTTTGTTCTTCCTTTATTATAACTGACCACTGACAGGAGTGGCTTCTGAAAAAAGCAAGGCAAACAAGGCACATTGAACACTTCCCAGCTAATCTTTGTTGTGCATTTTATTCACTTCCAGTGGGCTTTTTTTTTTCCTTAAAAACTGTTTAAAAATTTTAAAGACCCATTCCTAAACCAGAATATATAATGAAAATCACAGGAAAGACTGAGAATATACAAACATTTTTCGTTGATAGAGTAGGACCTACTGAGAAAACATATTTTATGGAAAAAATGAGGTAAATAGCATTTCTTATCATTATAAGAAATTATATAATAAAAAGAGTCTCACAAAAGGGTATCTAGAATGTGTGGAAGCTAGATTGTGAGTGACATTTATTTTCAAAACAATAAATAGTTGGATGGTCTTTGAAAATATGGGGTATGTTCTCTATGTGCAAAGGAAGATGAATCTCGTGAACATTAAGCTTCCAAGTTTGAATGAATGATATATTTAGACAATTGCATAGCTAAGGTCTTTGTGAAACATTACTAATCACCAACCTCTTTTATAAATTAATTTTAAAATACATCATAAAAGCTGGGAAGATATCTTGTTATTCACAATATGGATAAAGATATTTGACTTTTAAGAGCCAAAATTTTATATCTTCCTGTGTGTTTAACTTAGTGACCTTAAAGCTTTATCAAGAGGTCCAAGGAATTTGGACTTGAGTTAAGGCCATGAAGTTCCTTTGTTTTGATTTGCTTTTACCATAGAAGATAGAAGAAATAAAAATCAAAAGACTATGCATTCAGCCTCATTTAAATACACAAACAAAATCCACCCACATCACTATCAAACAAATGTACTAAAACTATAGCCATGTAAGTATCAAACATCAATACTTCCTGCTTATGAAACTCTATAGTCATATAAATAGTTATGTAAATTCCAATGTTTATGAAATTCCATCCTACACTTGAACAAATGCAATTTTTCAGTCACTATAGCTAGTTATTTTGTCATTTCTCTCCAGATTTCCCTAGAGATCCAGTGAGGTCTAAGCACATAAAAAGTTTCATCATTTTTATTCCACAATCAGCCAGTTTTCAGAGGAAGAGCAAAATTTTTCACCCTGCACTTTTAAGCAAATAAAATGTTTCTGGAAAACTATAAGCGTAAAGAAATAGCTATGCAAGTATGTGCATAGCCTTAGTAATGATACTCGGACAAGCTAATAAAATAATATTTATCATGAAAAGAAAATTAAGTAAAAATTCAGCCCCTGCAAAATTTAAATGCAGTTTTAATCTCATTTCCTTGACCTTCCTTAAAAGAAAGTAAATGAGGAGGTAATAATCAACTATTTTCTTTTTTAATGAAAAAACAAAACTTGAATTAAAGTGGGAGAGGAAAGGGAATACAAAGAGACATTTTACAATGTCTAGTAGAGGCTTTTTTTTTAAAACTCACTTTCAGGAAATTTTTCTCATAATTAACATCTTTATTACGACTACAAAAATATTCCCCAAATACAAATAATCATATCTACTTATGTTAATGCTGGGATCTTTTCCTGTATCTTTTAGTATAAAACCATTTCACTCTTTAACGTTTAAGGTACAAAAGTGCTGATTCACTCATCTGCACAAACCTCCTTTACAATTTTTCTTAAAATCCAGTTAAACAATAGGAACTTAAAACTATTAAGAAGACAACAAGAGCTTTTCCTATATAGCAGTTAATTAAAGTCTACCTTGCAGGTGCATTTATCTCCAATACATATTAGAAAATAATTGCATAAAAAGTTAACTGTGTTTCGTCTTGAGTAGTTTCTGTAAGCACACTGCCTGCAGGGTTCCCGTTACAGCTGTAGAAGTTCCTGGGACCCTCAATCAGAAGTTCAGGCCAACTTTGGGGGAAAAGGATTTGCTCTATCTTTACAGTAACAATACTAGATACTTCTACTTAATATTAGAGACACAAAGCAGCCTTCTTTTCCAAAAACCTTGCAGTTTATTTTGTTCATAGACAAGAAGTTGAGAGCTAAGCAGTTATTTAATCAACAAAATCAATTTACTTGAATAAATGAGAGAGTTTGGGATCAAAATCTCTTTTTTTTCTCAATAATGTGCATGCAGATGCATACTTCACAATATCTAGTCATTATAAATATACTTTTAGGGAAAAGTTTTTACATTCACCAAATGTCCATTCAGCCAAATTATATAGAGAATTATCTCAGTTCTACAACCCAGTTTGGCAAATGATGTGGCCAGAAAGATTTTATGCAGATGATACGGACTGTAGTTAAATGTTGTTATTAAAAGATTATGATTTCCCTCTAGTCTCAAACAAGCCCCTAGTTGTGTTCAAGATTAAATTTTCGGTCCTGGTCTCATCTTCTTCCTTGAAAGATTTCTGTAAACATATAATATTTAGGAGCTCCAGAAAGAAAGAACAGGATTCACTTTAATGCTATAAATTGAGAAATGTTTTCAAGGGGATGTTAAGAAACGTTGTGATCATAAAATTTTCTTTTCTAAAGAATAATATATATTGCTTTGCAATCAGAGATAAAGATTATTTTTGACATACCTTTCCGCATCTGAAGGTGCTAGAAGATAATTTTCCATCTTTTCTCCTTTAAATGATAAGCTCATATGATTTATTTATTAAGTTCTACTTGCTTGTAATACAATACACAATCATTCAATAGACAGGATACCTATACTCCAGGAGCTTGCCTTCTAAGTTAAAAACTCAGGGACCAAAGAAGAAGAATGACCTGCACTTGACAGACGTGAATAGTAAAAATGGACAGAATAAATCATTATATTATACAAATGCTGTTTGAAAACGTAGAAGGCTAATGTCCAGGCAAGTTCCTTTTAAAAAATCAGAAGTTGCAGAGGGGGAGGGTTCTTACCACCTCATTCATCTACAGAGCGCTCAAATCTTCATGGGTACCAGCAACATTACCATACCTGCCCTTTGAAACATAGAACATACGATATAGCTTCTACATCCATGAAAGAGAAACTGAAGACGAGTTCTAGTCAATGACTAAAACTTACAGGTGGAAGTTATATATAATGGACGGTGTAAAAAAATATACCCCTACTAAAACCCAAAACTTCCCTTCCATGGACGGAAATGTTCCTTAATCCTTCCATACCTATAAGTAAGTACTTATGAATTGACTTTGGATTGTGGGGAAAAAAGGGACTGTGTTTATCCACCAGGCCCTGAGGCCCAGGAGGAAAAAAAGGTAACATTTCACCTTATTTTCACTCGATTTCTTAGGGAGCAGAAGCAGCTTAACTGTAGGGTGTCACCTGCTATATTTATGTTCATTTGGCATTACTGCTTTCCCAGTCACTGAGCACTCTAATTCCAAAATTATTTCTGGGCAAATGACTCTTATCTTCTTTATTTATTTGTTTTAAGAACTATAGTACACCAACTTTCCAAAAACAATGTATAGAAAAAATCAGGGTTTTTTTTTTACATTAAGCTAATGAATCTTGTTTTATTTCTTTGCTTTTAACAGAGAAATAGAAAAAAATTTTTCATTAAAATCCCTGAGTGTGTTTGGGACCTTCCCCCCCCCCCCCCCCCCCCCCCCCCCCGCTTCACAGACTAGAATCTTTTGTTGTAATCATTACTTTCTAATAGCTAGGAAGGGAAACAGGAGGTGCCCTAACACTGAGTAAGGCCTGCCAAGCTACTTCTGCTCCTCTGGGACCTTTGCTCCCTCTCTCTGTGACCGGGGGAAGGTCCCACGCTGAGTACCTGGACATCTGTGGAGGCTGAGGCTGATCTGGTCTTGGCTGAGCCAGAAGGGAGAAAGAGTGAGAGGCAGCTGTGTGTGTGTGTGTGTGTGTGTGTGTGTGCGTGTGTGTGTGTGAGACAGAGAGACAGAGAGAGAGAGACAGACAGAGCACCAGCACAGAGATCAGCTCCTTTCACCCTCCCCACTTCCTCTGCAGCCCTCCTCTGCTCTCTGTGGCTGGTGGCTTAGTGCCTGAACTGATTAGGTAACAACAGAGCACCTTCCCTCCCTGTTTCCTCTCAATGCATTTGGGCCACCGCTTTTGAAGGAGTCCAGCCCTGCCACTATCCTGCCTTTATCACGGGCTGTATGGGGCTTTATCTGGAAACGCCTGGGCTTTGCCCCTGGCTTCATCAATCATTTGGACCAGTTCACATCCCCTTCACGCTATTCTGCCTCATTAAACCCATCAAGGGCGCTGCAGAGAGGCGGTGCAGCCAGGGAATGCCTGAGCACTCTTCCCAATGCTCCACATCTCAGGGATGAAGATCGTGGGGTGGGGGGGAGAGGGTGCACAGGATGACTTATGTGACCACCAGATGCTCAGCCCTCATCTTCTTGCTGTTCCAGGAGATTTCTTGGAGTTGGACTTGGGAAATTCGATGATCAGTTTTTAAAGAACTCATTTAATATTTGCTGGTGCAACTGGAGACCACGGCTGGTCTCCAACACAGTGAAGTGTTTTAAGACTGACAGATGCAAATGCTGGTTATAAAAAAAAATATTCTGGGGGCTCCAAGTTCCAGAGAGAAGCCTGGCACTAAATTTAGGGCCTTCCGAGGCAAAGTGAATCATGAAGCACCATCTGCTGTAACCTCTACAAAACCCAGTTCTAAATTTGGGGAAAGGAGGCTTCTACAATTTTCTGAGTTCTATTCTACTGATGACTCAGATTTCTATTTTTAGGTTTTTATGATAATTATTTTATTTTTATAAACACGTTACAAGGGGTTTTCTCACACATTACTTCAAAACAACCTCTGGAAGTGTTTTATTTTATTTTCGATGTCATTTTAAAAGTGAAAAAGCCAAGGCTAAGATACTGAATTAAACCAAGATCATATGGCTGGTAACGGGTGGGTTTAAACCCCATCATTTCTCTTACACAACTTTGTTGACACGGTAAAGAGCAATTCAGGAAGGCGCTATTGTTTGTGGGTATTTTTTGTAACAATGTCTTCGATATGACTTCGGATGTCTAGATACAAATGGATTTCCCTAAGGGGCTTCCCCAGCCTACTGGGAGAAAGAAGAGAAGGAAGAAGTAAACAAAAAAGATAGACATGTTATTGCTCTGCAGTCTCTTGGAACCGACCAGGAGTTGAGGAGGATATACATTTGACTTTTAGGAGACAGAAGTAGGGGTGGGTTGAGGGCTGGGGACAGAGGCAGGGAAGAAGTGAGGAAGGAAGCCATAACCTTAGAATGGCCTCTTCACATCCAATTTGTATCATAAACAAGAGCTAAGTTTCATCTCCGTACAGCACCCAGAGTCATAGCCTCTGGACCACCTCATGCACGCAAACAACTATGTTATAGACCAGGCACCTTTACGCCCTGTGCTATTACTTTTAAACCTCGTTGGGAAGCTAAGGTGGGAGAGTGAAAACACCCGGGCCCCTCCCACCTGCGCGCCACCACCTGGCACCAGGCAGCTCCTGCTGCAAGACTCGCTGTCCCTGGGCGGCCTCTGCGGGAATCCTGGGCTAGGGATGGGATTACGGAAACTCTAAACCATCCGGGCGGCGCGAATCCCAACGGGCCTGTAGCTCCAGGCCGCAGCCCACGCACCCACTGGCTTCTGCGCCTCCGCGCCAATTTGCATCCCCAATAACCGCGCACTGCGCGGATTCCGGAGCACTGCGGATATTAATAATCATAAAAGACCGGGCGATTACAAAAAGAGAAAGTGCTAAATGTCAGGAGCTGGGGCAAGATTTTTAAAAGGCAACGCACCGAATCCAAGTCTGTACTTTAACTTTTTTAATAACGATTTTTTTTTCCTGGGCTGGAAGCTCGCACCGAATCCTGGAGGAATTGCTAAATCAAATTAAGGTTATATTTTGCAACAGACTGGATGGAGCAATAAAGGAGCGCGCGCGGAAATGGGACTTCACCCATCAATTAGATCTCTATTAGCAGCCAATGCAGGCTTCACCACAGGAAATGTCACATCCCTACCCAAGCGGACCCTTTCGTTATCCACCCCCAGCTCTCACCTCCCCTCTACCCTAGAGTTAAACTCTTCGGGCGCACACTTTGAAGCCAAGCAAATCCCTGTGTGTTTTTTTGGGTTTTGTTTTGGACGTGGGGTTTTGTTTTGTTTTGTTTTTCTTCCCCGTCTTCTTTTGGAACCCGGCGCCACCTGCCTCCCCCAGCTCGGCGCGCTAACCCCGGGCCACTCCCGCCCTGGCTGGCTGAACAGGTTGCAGCGCGACACCTGCGCTGTCTGCCGGGTCGCTCAGCACCGCGGTGCGGGGGCTGGTGCGCTGGGCCTTATTAATATTAAAAGCTTTATGATGGTCCTGAGCAGTCCATAATGAAAGGTGATTAACAAGACAATGGACAGGGCGCTGAATGGTGAGGCAACTCAGCTGCTATAATAGATCACACCCGCCTCGGGGCCCCAGCGTGCGAATTCCGCCCCAGGAACCGAAGGAGTCCGAGGGGATCGAGGGGAAGGCTGGCGTGATAAGGCCTGACTGGGAGTCAGACAGCCGAAATGGCGCACCCTGCAGGCTGGGAGGAGACCCTCGTGCGGGGTCCACTCTGACCTCAGTTCCGTCTCTGACGAGCTTGCAGGCGTCCGCTCCCCCACTGGAGTCCAAGATGTGTGCGGCCCTCACACAGAGACCAGAGAGCTGCACCTGGGTCCCCGAGCCTAGAGGTGTTCACCCTTGCCCACCCCGTAATTCCAGATACCGGAATCCGAGCTCTGATGGGGAGAATGCCCTAAAAATGGCTGCTCCGGCTTGGCACAAAGACAAGGAAATAGGGCATGACCCCCGAATCCACTCCCTTCCAGCCTCCGGTAAATGCACCCAGCCCTTGACCCCCGCTCCTCCAATCCCCAGCAGAACAATTTCCTTGGGCCCCAGAAAGCCTCATTTATCATTCTCCTGGGGACCCGAGTGACAACGCTCCTTGTCCTAGCGCGGCTGTGAATTGGGGCCCCCCACTTCTGCTCCCTTGTCCTCCCAGTGCCCCTGCCGCTCCACACCCTTGCCCATAAGGAGACAAGGTGCAACAGCCCGGGAATGAGCAAGCAGGAGAGGTGGCCGGATGGATAAAGGAGGCACTGTTGCCGTTGCCGCCGCCGCTGCCCCCATTCAGGGGCCGAATTCAAATGGATATTTCCCCCCTCGGCCCAGCTGAACGAGCCTCAATGCCTCAAAGGTGCAGAGCTGCCTCCGTGGACATGCTCTGTGGCTGATATTATAATTTTCATAATGCGCTTTTATGTCGCTCCAGACTCCTCTGGTGAGGAGCCTGCAGAGCTGCTGAAAGGGGCTTTGAGAGGCCCGGGCGCGCGGCTGCTGCGAGCTGCGCGCCCCCCGCCGGCCTGAGTGGCACCGCGTGCCCCGGCCGGGGCGCGGCTCCTGGGCTGCGAGCGCGCCGGCGGCGGCGGGCGCTGCCCGCGCTGCTCATTAGCATGCACCTCGAGTGCGCCCCGCCCGCTCCCGCCCGCTTCCAGGCCTTTCTGCGCCCCTCGGAGTCTCTGCCATCCGCCTGGGTGCGAGGTCCCTGGCCTCATCCCGGCTCACACTCCAGCTCCGGCCCAGCGGACCTGCGGCCAGCCAGGCCTAGGGCAGATCAAGGTGTTAAGATGTGAGGGGATCCCGGGAGCAGTCAGGCGCGGGCGGAACAGTCTTCACACCCAGTGGAGGCTGCTTTTGCAGGGATCTGGAAGCGAGGAGACTCTGGGTGTGAGGGGGTTCTTAGTGAAGACAGGGAGATGGAGCGGAAGCCTCCTCACTGTGACGAGTGTGGTTAGAACTATTTTGTTCTAAGCATTTAGCAAGTATTGATCATTCAGTCCTCCTAACAACCCAGTGAGGAAAACGAGCGTCTGAGAGGTTAAGTTGTTTGCCCAAGGCCACACAGCTGGGAAGTAGGAGGGCCCAGATTCCCGTCGCGGAGTCCTTGCTTTTTTAGTGAGCTAACAGCTACTTTCCTGATGTTGGCTGTGTGTTCGGCCACGGCAGTCAGTTCACGGGCAAACCCAGTTGCCAGATCTGTAACAGGCAATACAGGTCAATTACGAATTAATCCAAATTTCTGGTCCTCGCCTACACCCAGTCATTAGAGCTCATTGCTGTCAGATAATAGCTCAAGTTACCTCCCTTTTGTCTTCTTCGTTTCAGACTCACTGTAGGAATTTGCATGAAATACTTAGGGCCTCTGAAAGTCTAAATCAGACAAATACTTCACCTTAGTCACCAATAAACATATTAAAAATTAATGAATATGTATTGTGGTGAAACTGGTGGGGAAAAGGGGCGGGAGAGAAAAGATGAAGGAAAAAAACCCTGCCTTGCCAGAGAACTTCCCAAATAAATTTATCACTTGTAACGACCCTGGATGGATAATTTAAAAATACAATTCCAACTTAACCCATTACAGTAGGCCCCGTTACAGCAGATTCAAGCTACCCTTCTTACAGGAAGGGTACCCTTCTGCCAAACTTGGGAACTGTTCACAAAAAATATTAGGTAAAAGTTGTAAGGCTGTAGTTAACCCTATCCCCGAGGCTGAAGTTATGAAAATGTTCCCATAATTGCTCTCTACAGTAAGGAGTTTACTGTTAGGTCTGCCAAATAGTATCTTTATTCATTTTTAAGAGGTCCAGCATAAGCATATGCATTGGTACTGAGAGCAATCAGTATCTGTCCCCACAGCTCATATTTGTTCAAAAGGCAGACATGTACCAAAGAAATAAATGTATTTACCAGCCCCAAATCTCTTGCTTTAAATAGCGGTAAAATGAACAACGCATTCACAGCTCGATATATACCCGCTGTAAGACTGTCTGTCCCGGGAGCTGTGGCCCCATAAACCCTCCGGACCGTATCATAGTCTCAGTTGTCCACTGTTTTTCCTTGGCATAGTTAGAGGGATACTATGCTATTGTCAATGCCCACCATGCACTGGACAACAAAAATTAGCCCCATATGTCCATCTGCAATAATACCGCAAGGTCAGTCAAGAATCAGTGTCAGATTGGATTTTTATTTATCTACACAAGGCCTTTTAGGGCTTAATCTAAACTTGAATATTTCTTACGACCTAGAAACTAAGCAATAGATCTGAAAACACGACCCATAGATCCCATCCCCAGAGTTGTTATATTTGATTTTTTTTCCTCCTTGCTCTTGTTTATGAATCTACTGTTGTAGGCCTGCATATCTAATAGAATGATCCCAAATTATAGCTAAAATCTGTTCTTCTTCCTGATTTGTTGCAGCACAATGAAAGATAACTACATCTAAAACTGGGAGGCAGCAGCTGCTCATACATTTCTTCATTAAATAAACATCAGGGTACCTGCTGATTGAAACCATTTTGGGGATTTAATGTGAATGGCTCTGTAAAAACCTTCCCATATGTTAGCCTCCTCTGTTAAATCCAGATGTTATTAAATCCTTATTAAAACTTGAAAATGTTCTAAAGTAAAATTGTCTCACATACTTGTAAAGAAACAATAAAGTGCTATTTTTAACAATTTTTTAAGTCATGTACACGGTAGTCTATGATCAGAAGGTCAAATCATTCAGAGAATTCATGACACCTACTGTTCAAATTACCCAACTAAATGAGAGAGGAAGTAGATTTGGTTTAAATTATTTACTTGGCATTGCCTTTTAAACCCCTAAAAATGTTTCAGTAAACCACATCATTTTCAGAAATTGTAAGATTTGACAATACCCACTAAAATAATCATCCCCATAGAAGAGGGGATGATAGCAAGTTAATGAATGTCATTATTGAAAATAAGAAGAATGCTATCCCTGCTTATTGCGCATGTTAACATAAGCATTAAAAGATTTTTGAAAAGCATAATTGATAATTGTCAAATTATGGATTTGTGTCAAATGATGGATTCAAAATATTATAGTATTAGGAAAATAAGTAAATTCTATATAATTGCTTAGGATGTGGTGGTAGTTATCCAGAGAAGTGAAGGGTGAAATGAATCACACAATAAATTCAGGATTTGTCAACAGGCAAACTGGACAACTGTGGGTCCAAATACCTTCTTTTCCACTCACCTGGGGGCATTTTTCCTCTTTGTATGTACAAAAAAAGGCACAGCCCTTTTTCTCTTTCTTTCTTTTTTCCTATTTGAAGCAATTTCATTTCTTTCATTTTATTGCAAGTAGGGAAACAGAAATAGGAATATTGAGGGAACTACCCAGATAATTCTAAAGAACAAAAATCTTCCATGAAAGGAGAACTCCTGAAGCCCAGCTCCCCAGGTGGGCTGTTGGCATTGATTTAGCTGCCCTTGTGCTTCCTTTGGCCGGTGCAGACATTAGCTTATTAAAGCTAAACTGCCAGTGAGAGGAGGATCTTGAACTGGATGTAGATGTCTTTGGGGTTTCTTTTTTCTTTCTTTTTTATGGACATGGAAAAGAATGCTGGAGAGCAAAGAAGATATACAGATTGCCAACAAACACATGAAAGGATGCTCAACATCACTAATCATTAGAGAAATGCAAATCAAAACTACAATGAGGTATCACCTCACACCAGTCAGAATGACCATCATCAAAAAATCTACAAACAATAAAGGCTGGAGAGGGTGTGGAGAAAAGAGAACCCTCTTGCACTGTTGGTGGGAATGTAAATTGATACAACCACTATGCAGAACAGTATGGAGGTTCCTTAAAAAACTAAAAATAGAACTACCATATGACCCAGCAATCCCACTACTGGGCATATACCCTGAGAAAACCATAATTCAAAAAGAGTCATGTACCACAATGTTCATTGCAGCACTATTTACAATAGTTAGGACATGGAAGCAACCTAAGTGTCCATCGACAGATGAATGGATAAAGAAGATGTGGCACATAGATACAATGGAATATTACTCAGCCATAAAAAGAAATGAAATTGAGTTATTTGTAGTAAGGTGGATGGACCCACAGAGTGTCTGTCATACAGAGTGAGGTAAGTCAGAAAGAGAAAAACAAATACCGTATGCTAACACATATATATGGAATCTACAAAAAAAGAAAATGGTTCTGAAGAACCTAGGGGCAGGACAAGCATAAAGATCCAGACACAGAGAATGGACTGGAGGGCATGGGGAGGGGAAGGGTAAGCTGGGATGAAATGAGGGAGTGGCATGGACATATATACATTACCAAATGTAAAATAGATAGCTAGTGGGAAGCAGCTGCATAGCACAGGGAGATCAGCTCGGTGCTTTGTGACCACCTAGAGGAGTGGGAGAGGGAGGGTGGGAGGGAGACGCAAGAGGGAGGGGATATGGGGATATATGTATACGTATAGCTGATTCACTTTGTTGTACAGCAGAAACTAACACAACAGTGTAAAGCAATTATACTCCAATAAAGATGTTTAAAAAAAAAAAATGAATGCTGGAGAAATGTGTCCCTGATTTAGTAAGGGACCAGAGAGAGGAGGTGGGGAGAAAGCTCAGTTGCTCTTGTCCTACCATGAGTGAACTTTGTGACCACCATCTTATCTACACAGCCTCAGTTTTCTCATCTAAAAAATGGGAAGTTAAATTGCTCCAGACATTCCCTCTTTGGTTTATACAGTTCTGGTCTTTGGAAAACCAGTACCTGAGAAAGCCCAAATTACGTTCTGCCTGGTCATAAACTCAAACACATGTTTCCAGAATGAACCTTCAAATCTGAAGCTTTAAGTTTTTGCTTCACCATTTGTCCTTTGCACTATACTTTATAGAACATAGTGCACCGCATAGAACTGCTTGACATGTTTCTGTTCATCAATAAGGCCTCTGTTCTCATCCAGAATGACAATGATCAAATGCTTTCACTGTATGTATATGTACAGAACAAAACTGACAAAATTCCAAAGTAAAAATTGTACCAGTGACTGTTTGGCATGGTAAGTGGATTCCTGAAAGAAGATGTGTAAAACAGACTTCAATAGTAAAATTCTACCATTCCATTTATTTAGATAATAATTTCAGATATGCTTTTGTGATATCCTGATTGGAAGTAACTAACAAGATTTCAACTTTTAGTTTTTCTACTATACTTCTCCCCTTGTCCCTTCTTACTAAATAGATTTCATAGATACCATGGATATATCTAAAATAAATATTAAGAGCAAAAGAGAATGACAGGGCATTAGGGAAAATATTAAACAAGATAAATAATTATTTTCCCTTCATGAATTTACTATGTGCAGTGGTCTTTCTGAATTCCAGAATATACTTTTAAATTTAAAATATCACTTGATATTAGATTTAGTAGATATGTTTTCTACCTTACAAAATGTAAAAGTGGTAATAAAATGACATTGAAAAAGTGATATAAAGGGTCATCAGGTAGCTATACATTAAGTTAAAATGTTTACCACTTGACAGCAGGAGTTATTAAAGACAAATGAGAGGTGGGAATTTTTTTCTGAATCTCCAATTGCCATTTTAAATTTTACAGTGAGAGTATGTCCAAAAATTGCAAATTATTTTAGCTAATAAAGAGTGCTTAAATAACTGTAGCCACAACTATGTGTTTCATTCAAAACTAATAAAGCCAGTAAGTTAATAACAGTAATTAACTCCCACTGTACCACAGTCTCTTCTATAGATGCTTTGTAACATACATTTGATATTTAGTTAGGGAGTATGGAAAAGCAAAGCACAAAAAGGAGATGATGTTCGTATGAGTATAGGGGGGAAAATCTTACAACAAGAACTATAAATATATTTGCTGCATAACTGTGTACACCCGCACAAGATCTATGAGTTCATGCCAGATAATTAATTCATAAATAAATAAGAATGTCAAGCATGGTTTCTCAATGAAGAACCAGTACTATTCTTCAAGAATCTTTTAAGATAGCTGGTTAACTAAAAACACTGAGTGAAGGGATTCTCAAAATGAAAACATTTTGAGGAGAAAGGTCAAGAAGATTTAAAAGGAAGGGGATTTAAACCACAATGATCAGTGATTAGGCCGTGGTGTGTAATGCATGCTGAATAAGCAGATAATTTTCTTCGTAATGAAGAGGAAAAATGTAAAATATTCTTCTTCACTTAGAAGTTATTTCAGCTAACACGTTGAAAGATCTCCGGAGGTAGTGGATTAAATACCCTTTTGGGGTTTCTTTTAGTGTTTCCTTTTATTCACCTTGTATAAAAGACCATTCGTCAAGTTCAAGAATAGGAAGGACACAGTGCCAGTGGGTGTCGTTGTTGTTAGGAAAATGGGTTTACACCCAGCATGGTGTCGAAAATGGTATCTCAAGTGCCTCGTGAGCAACCACTGAGCAAATGGAATTTCCACACCAGCTCATGCGCTCCTGCAGCCTGTCTATTGGCAGAGAATTATCTAGATCAAACCCATATTCTATTGATTTGAGCAATGGAAGAAAAAAAAAACCTTCTTGTGTGTTTTGGTGAAAACACACACACACACACACACACCAAGAAAAACAAAAACAAAAACCCAAACCAACACACTTAGCAACTCAGTAGGGAAAAAGGTCAGGCTACTAGAGACAAGTTATGTAAAGACACCTCCTAAACCATGGGAAAACATGTATAAATCCTTTCGACTCACTGCATTCAGAACCCTTGGAAGGGAATCACAAAACTGCACTTTGGCATTGTTGGCCTGAAAGGATATCTATTTATCATCTCATAAGACAGCTCGAACGATCTTTATCTACTTTGCCCACTTTCTGACTCAAATTCAGGGTTTTTATGGAAAATTGCAGTCAGTTTGATTGATGAAATCCAAGATGTCTAAAATGGCACCAAAGATCTCCAACTGTGCAGACTCCCACCGAGGGCTTCAATGTTGGCATTGTTCCTGAAGGAATAAAAAAAGAAAAAGAAAAAGTTGAGAAAAACAGGCAAAAGTTAGGGAATTTCTGCTTTAAAACTTCAAATTTCAATGAAGATCCCCAAACCCATTATGCCTGTTCACACGTGCGAACTGGGCGCACATCAAAGTATTTCCCACACATCGCAACAAAACCGGGTTCCTCATGAACCAATAAACCTTCTTTGTGACCCTCTGAATGGCTGTATCTACCGAGCGAGCGGGATTCAGAAAGGCTCTCAGAAGGGCAGCGTGGAACAGGGAGCTGGGAAGCCGGGAAGCCCGGCGCGCCGGCCCCGGCGCGGGAAGGAGAAACTAGCGTACGCAATCGCCCTTGCCAAGGGCCGTTGGGGCTTTAAGACACCCTTACGGGGAGTCCCAGCGGCCGCAGAAGCCCTCCGTGTTCCCGGGCACTGCAGCCGGAGTGTCCTCCCCGCTCTCTCCCCAGCCCGCCGGCGGCGCCACTATTAACCCAGAGCCGGAGCCAGGCGGAGGCACCGGCGCCGAGGCCCGCGGAGGCGGGAGACAGCCGCGGCAGTCGGTCCGGTTCGGGGGGCGACGCATTGTAGTGGAATATTGTCACCTGCCTAATTGTTCGAAGTGGCCCTCCTCCCCTCCCCCATTAGTAATAATAGCTGGAGCGCGCCTCCTACCCGGCTACCAGGCCGGGGAGCTGATGAATGAACCCCCTCGTAGGGGAAAATCTTGGGAGCTGTCTTCTGTCGTATTACCCAAGGGGGCCGGCTATAAATCTTCCTTCATTTTAACCACATTTACCCTCATCCTCCTCCGGGCTAGGGATGCTGCGTTAAGATTGCACTGATGTGCCAATGCTGTGGACCAGCTGCTCCTAAATACAGACAGGTCCTTGTCAATTAAGGCTTTGAGAAGCAGGTCCTCGGGGCCCTGGGGCATTGGAGCAGCCAGCAGTGTGCAGCCCTCACAATTAGTATCCATTTGGAAGGGACCTTCAGGGCACAAATGCACAGGCAAAGGAAGAATCAAAACACCAGGCAACTTCAATTCTGGAAATTGGTCGTGTAAGTGTTGTGAAACTGAACAGACGGCCCCAAGAAGGGAGCTAAGATTTCTGGGGCGAGAGGGCCTCGCCCGCCACACCCGCCCCCTTTCCAATATTTTCTCTTTGTCTTGTTTCAAGCTGGGCAGTAGATTGAGTTTGTGGGTAGGTTTTGGGGGAAAGAAAGATAAATGAATACATTCATTTGCCTGCTCCTAGCTGAAGTTGGCTTTTGGTCTCTTTTGTGACCACCTCAAGCAGCTGGTCAACCCTGCCCGGACCGTGGCCTTTGGCCCAGGGGGCGCTGGACAAGGCAGGCGCTCCAAGGAGAAGAGCTGCGATGTATCAGGTCAGGGAGGCCAAGCCGCCGGTGGGCCAGGCTGAGCATTAGCAGCTCAGCTAAACAAAACCCAAAAGGCTCAGGGGGCCTGGGGTACCAGGAGGGAAGGTGTTTATTTAAGTGATTAGGAGCAGTTGGTAGTTAGGGGCAGAGAAAAAGGCAGAGCTTGTGACACAGGGCAACTTAGCTGGACAGCAAGGGTGGACATTCAGAGGACATCACTGTTGAAGACTGTGTGACCCCACCAAGTTCAAGAACAGAGCAAACAGCACAGGCCATTAGGGACAGCCGTCAAACGGATGGCAACAAAGCCAAGAGGGGCATTGAGAAAAATGTTTCAATATTAAATATGGAAAAGTATCGGGGACCAGGGCAGGGGGGTCAATAAAAGTCAACAAGAGCTTAGGCTTAATGAGATAAAGAATTTAATATCAAAAATGCATAAATCTGCAAGTGAGGCAGCCCCATAATAGAGATAAAAGAACCAGTTCAGTCAACATTCTGGGATAATGGCACCATAATAGATAGCATCAGGTTGTTAACATTTAACACAAAAGTGAAGAGAATGAAAGGAAAGGCAGCTCCCTTAATTGAGAACCTGCTGGAAGATCTCCACATGCCACCAGGGATGAATACGTTGCTAACTAGCTGCCTTATCAACTGATCAGGAGACCTGCTCCTTCTTAAAGTTTCATGCCCACCCCACTTCTCCTCCTTCCCTAGGTTTCTGTCTCAGAAGCACACACTGTCTCTAAAGTCAAAGTTCTTTCTCTCTGAACCCATTGTGACTGTCCTCCTCTCATTTCAGCAAGGAGATGAAGTTTCTTTAAAAATTCACCTATCTCCCTTAGTGAGCTCGCAAAGTTCTTAGCAAGGAGCATATTATGAAAAGAATGGTTTGGGTTTTGTCTCGTTTTTCCTGCTAAGAATGAAAGCACATATTTCTTCAGAAGGGAGGGGCAGTCGCAAAGCTTCAAAAGAATGTTCCACTTTGCACACTTTTTTCCAATCAATAATAAATCTTATTTTTAAGGAAACTTCCAGCAGCAGAGCCTTGAAAATTCAGTGAAGCTTCCTGAAGCCAGTACCTCAGCTGTACGCACTAGATCTCTAGGACTTTGCCTATGTGTGAAAAGCCCTTCTCTTTAGTATCCACAGGTAGACAATGAAAATCAAGGATGGACAGTCCTATCCTGACAGCAACACAGCAAGAGGTAAGCCATTCCAGTCGTGGACAGCTGCTGCCTAAGACTCAGCATCCTCCCATTCCTGTAGAGATGGAGCCCACCTTCCAGCAGTTATCATTGGGGGGTACCTTCTACAGAGGGATCCACGGCTCCCTGGTCCGATTCTTTCATTCCCGTGATGCTTGTTAGTTTTCAAAACACATTTACATACCTAACCAGAGTTGATCCTTACAACTACTTTGTGGAGTGAGTAGGGTAGAAATTATTATTCCCACTGTTTGGTGAGGACACAGAAAGATTAAGTAAGCCAACTCCTTTTTCACAGTCAAGATTCCTAATCTAGTGTGTATCTCACACCTTCCTTGTACTTTGGCCTCCACTACTGAATGCAAAATTCAGAGGCACAGTGAGAACCTGAGGTCTTCCTCAAGCCTGTGCAGTCACTTTGGTGCTCATTCCTGTCTGGACTGTGGCTATTACTTACGTGTTTTAGAGCACCCAGAGAATTTAGGGGGACTCCCAGAGCATGTGTCCAAGCAGGTTCATTCCAAACATGAGAAAATTGAAGCTCAGAGGCTTTCAGTACCCGACCCAAGTCCCAGAGTCAAGAAGTGGCAAATTTAGGCTAACCTGAGTCCTGAGATTCCATAACCAGGTTACATCAGAAACCCTTCAGTATCCACTACACTTGATATCTCTTCCAAGGAAACTGCAAGTTCCTTGAATGCAGTGTTTTCTGTTTCTCTTGTGTCTCGTGTGGAACTATCCCCTCACAAAGCTTTTGTAGGATTTATTAAAGAATGACTAATGACTAGTAAGTGAATGGATGGGACTAGGAACAGTAATCAAAGAGACACCAGCTTGGACTTACCTCCAATGACATTGACAGTGATGGTATGAAAACCATACTCCAGAAATTAGGACATTTAAGTGATCCTCTTTTTTTTTTTTTTTTTTTTTTTTTTTTTTTTTGCAGTACGCGGGCCTGTCACTGTTGTGGCCTCTCCCGTTATGGAACACAGGCTCCGGATGCGCAGGCTCAGCGGCCATGGCTCACGGGCCCAGCCGCTCCGCGGCATGTGGGATCTTCCCGGAGCGGGGCGCGAACCCGCGTGCCCTGCACCGGCAGGCGGACTCTCAACCACTGCGCCACCAGGGAAGCCCTAAGTGATCCTTTTTTAATGGAAAGCAAACATATTATGAGGAAAACTGCCCTTCAGAATCTGGAGATTACTGTTTGTGTGTTCTGCTTTGTTTTGTTTTCATAACAGCTGTCAAGTCAAGGCCTTGTTCATGTAATTGCAACTTCCCACCGCTCTAGAGCTAGGAGAGCCCAGTCTTGGCTCATCACATATTCCTGGGCCGGTGGGGAAATCAGAGAAGGTCAGGAGCCCACACCTAGATGGGGGGTAGATGAGACCTTGCTACACCTTCACACTGGGAGGTCACTCTGACCACCAGACCTCTAAGAGCTCTTCCATCTTGAAAGTTCTGAGATGCTGTCCTGATCCTCTGACTCCTGGCCAGCTGGGCCTAAGTAGGCCCGAGATGACTGACAGGAAGTCAGCAGCACCCGTCCCCCGCCTCACCCAACCCACCCGCAGGAAGCCTCTGGGAACAAGGCTGGCTCTGGCATCCTCAGGCCAGCTCCAGCTAGGGATCCTCGCTGGACACAAGCCTGGCCAGGCGATTCCCTGGAATCTTCAGACTCATTCCCCTCCCCTCCCCACTATCCGCCCTCTCCAGGCTTGGCGCCTGGTGACCGCGGCGCGTGGCGCCAGCACGGGCACTTCCGGGGCTGCCCCCCGCACCCCTGCTAGATCAGGTCAACGGGAGCACACGCTGGGCGCCAGGCTGCTCTGGCCGGCTGGCCTGGCCCCAATGCGACCCCAGACAGCCCAGGACCAAGCCGGTGGTCGGCACCCACGCCTCCCTCTCCCTCACTCAAGGGAGGGGATTTGGGAGGCGGGACCACTGAAAGCGTAACTCAAGGAGCCTTCAGGTCGCCTTGGAAAGCTCTGCATGCCTGGAACAGAGCAACCGATGTCCGAGGCGTAATCAGGGAGGAACCTGTCTTCTCAAAAGCGAATTGGTTTGTCTGACAACAGTGTGAATACCAAGATACGCCAGAACCCGAACTAGCGGTGGACAAGACAAGAGGCTAGAATTTACAGTTTTAAAAGGTTTTTTTTTTATTCTAAAGAAAAATGTAATTTGGCTAAATGCAGCAAAGATTTTCCTCAGGTTCAGGAGGTCAAGCAGATGTAGACAAGCGCACGGGAGTTATTTATGTCAAGTCGGGTTATGGTAAAGGCGAGAGAGCGAATCGCCCAGGCGGTGCAGGCAGCCAGCCAGTAGGCCCGCGCGCCGGGGTCAGGGTGGCGGGCAGTGTGTCCGTCCTGGCGGGACAGTAATTGCCCCGGGTCTGACACGATGCCGGGGGCTCTGGGCGCCTCCATCCATCTCCATCCAGTTAGCGACATGCCCCCCGACCGGGTGGGAGGCCGGGCTTGGGTCTCCCTCCGCTTCGAATAATGGGAAGAATTGTCTCCCCGCCTGGCACTACCCTGAACTGCTCGGGGCTCGCTGCCCCTCTCCTTTCTCTGGCCTCCCTTGTCCCGCAGCCTTGGCGATGGGGTTGGGGTGAGGGGGCATCTCGAGATCGGGTGTCCCCTGAGCACAGAGCGCAGCCGTAGCCAGAGTGCCTGCGAGGAGACCCAAGCTTCGGCCCCCTACCACCCCGCACTCCGCTGCTTCCGCCAGCCACGAACCTGCTTCGTCCTCCAACCTGCCCGGCTGAGCCAGCCGCCCGGCCCTCCCTTCCTGCCCTAGGCCCTCCGGATCCTGCCCCAAATCTTCCCTCATTGCTGGGGGCTGGTAAAGATTCTTCCCCCTCTGACAGTTTAATAGTCCCAAGTCATCCTCTGCATGACATTGGCCATCCATCTTCTCCCAGGGGAGGACAAAGCCGGGCCTCGCGGACTCCAGGCCTCTCCCTCCCCAGCTCTTTCTATTTTGGGAAGGCCTCCCCACAATGGCGTCCTTATGAACCATAATGGTGATGTTTATGAAGGCCGCCATCCCAGTGTATGAAGACAATTTTATGCCTAATTAGAAAATGATGTAACCAGAGAGAAGACAAAGAGAAGCTGTCCCCCCTCCCGTTTCTCTCTCTCCACTCACACCCCAAATTTCCTCGGGCCGATCCCCTTGCGAGTGGTCGGGGCTCCGGGCCTCTGTTTTGACAGCGGCTCGGCTGGCCTTGGCCGCGCGGCAGGCGGCGGCCCGCGACTCCCGCGGCCGAGGGCAAAGGCTGAGGGGCGGGACGGCGCAGGGAGGGGGCAGAGACGGGGGCAGAGGCTTAAAGAGATTTGGGACGCGCGCTCCTGCACTTTTCTCTTCCCCACGAGCCCCCATCCGAGGGGACTTCACCCCTGGGAAGACTCCAATAAATGGAACCCGGCGCCACTCGATTCCGGGATAATTTTTAATATATATGCAATAAATGTTCACTTTGTTAGATTGAATGACAGACAATAATATCGGCAAATCTTCATATCCATCCATTACCAGCAAATGAGCTGCACAAAGGACAGATTTGCTTTTGATTAATTTATTTGCAGACTCGGGTTGATAAAGCAATAACTATTTGGTTAAACTTGACATTTGGTCTTCGGGGGGTTATCAGACAAATCCCTGTCGTTCGGGAGAGATAATAAAGCTGTTTAAAGGGGATTAATTATTAATTGGCTGCAATTAATTTCCCCCCTTTGCTCGGCTGCTGCCACAATGCACATCACTCACCTACAAAAAAAAAAAAAAAAAAAAAAAAAAGGCAGGGGCTTCCCCCCACTCGACCGACCTGGGGCGAGGAGGGGTTTGCCCAAAGCCCCAAGCAGAGATGTGGCCTCTTGCACCCCGGTTATTCTTGCGCAGACTATTTTAATGAAACACTATCCGTTTGGTGGCCATGAACTCTGTCTCCAACAGCTTTGGAATCAGGGGTCCGACCGAGCACGCACTGGAGTATTACGGCCTCCGTACAGATTCCCTCGTCTAGATATTTTCGAGGACAGCAACATCAGTTCACACCCGTCGTTTGATCTAAGTGCAAAGCCCCATAGTCTGTCTCCCAGGGGCGGCAGCTTGAGGACTGAGCGGGAACGGGGCGTGGGAGAATAGACAGACTGCCCCGCTCACGGCGCGGAGAGGATACCCTCTCCCCCGGCGCCCCGGGTGCTGAAACCCTTCCCGTCGCCTCCCTGGCCTATAACTCGTCTCTGGCGGCTACAGGGTGCAGGGAGAACAAGGCCAAACCCCACTTCCACGTAGATGCCTAACGACAGCGGGCTGCGCTCAGCCCAGCGCTCTGCGCCCGGCCGAGGGATCATCCAGCCGCAGCGTTCTTGGCCCCGAGCGTTCGGCACCTTCGTGACCCTGCATGCCCCTTCCCTTGCTAATAACCTGTCACAGTTTTACAGGACACATACTGAGTCAAAAGCTGGCCAAGCCAGGCCGGCTAAAGCCCAGGCTGCCACGGCCTCCCAGACGTCCACCCGCTTCCAGGGTCCTGCACCCTTCTCCGGGGCGCGAACTCAGGGCAGGGGTGGGCAGGGTTCCCGCTGGCTTGGGAGCGGCCGGAGTCTGTACCACTCTCCCGTAAA